>NC_090922.1:1418119649-1418429004 GCF_040938575.1 Ambystoma mexicanum | reverse complement strand
TCAACTGGGACAAAACACAAATTATGACGATATGCAAAAACGGGGAAAACAATGACTACGTCCCATGGCCGACGGAACTGGGAACAGCACCAACTTCTTCAACGTCAGTAAAGAACTTGGGAGTGGACAACGAGCTAAAGCCACAAGTAAACGCTATAATCAAGATATGTGTCTTCCAAATACATGCAGTAAAAAGGATCTTCCCATTCCTCTATTTCACCCACAAAACTCACCATCATCGCTTTCGTCATGTCTAGAAAAGACTACAACAACAGCCTACAAGTAGGAATTCCAGAATGACTATTAAAAAAGCTCTTGCGTATCCAAAATGCTGCAGCCAGACTGCTGCTCAACTACCACGAAGAGAAGACATTACCTCAGTGCTGAAACTTTTACCCTGGCTACCAATAAACAGCAAATAATGTTAAAAAGGATGTGCATAACCCACAGGGCAATCCACGGCCAAGGAGCAGAGTCCCTAAGGGAGTAAATAATTGTGTACCATCCGACAGGACCACTATGATCAAGCAACGACATTAGCCTAGAACCAAAACCATAAAATAAAAGAAAATCTGGCAGATCATCGTTCTCTCATCTGGCAGCAAAATCCTGGAATCACTCAATAAAAAACCTTTCGTAACACAAAGGATCACCTGGAATTCAGAAAACGACTCAAAACCTGGCTCTTTGCTCCAGAAACAAGAGGAAACGACTTGGAAACATAGACCCATTGAGGAACAAGATTCTGAGGGAGAAAATCATAACCCCTAAATCAACTCCTCACCGACACCAGACCATCCATGCCCCATAAAACTAACCCACAGAAGAAACCCAGGTAGGTAGGATCAGCACGTGGGACATATATGAAGGGACTCGAGTCGACTAACCTAAACATCACTGACTCAGGATGAGGGAGCGCAGAAAAGCAAAGACAAAGAGGCAAGAGAGGTAGAGAGACAAAAAAGGAAAAGAAAGAAACTAAAAAACGAGAAAAAAATCCCAAATTATTAAAATTAATATAAAACAAAATATAAAACCTGCTAACCCCATACAACTCTCAGGCAGAAATCCAGACAACCACCTCACTGCACGGCAATCCACATGCACTTCTCCACATTGCAACAACAGACTAACAACACATAGCACAGCACATGGGAGTACGCGCAGACCCATTAACCGCACTTAAGCTCAGCAAACGTTGCAAACCAAACTGCAACTGCCAACACAACATCACAAATCTCACTTTCCAATTCCCAAATACACCCTACTAACCTTTCTCCAAACCCCCTTTTTCCACACTCCGCTTTTCTGATCTGCCAGAGCACCTGGGGACCACTTCAGTGGGGATGGTCTGCAGTACAAATACCTTTAACATTAGCATTAACATGTACAGTGGATCGGCTATAGGCCATGACTCATTTGCCTGGTAGTGTTTTAAAACATACAGTGACCAAATGCTAGTGGGCCTGAAAGATATGTATTCTGCTCTCAGCCAAAGAAACATATTGGGTGAACATGCATGGTGGAAACGGTCAAAGCTATACAAAACCCTTGAAATTCATAGAAAAAACTTTAGTTGCATGGATGTTAAGGTGAGCAATACATTGTAACAACATTTTCAACCTTTTATCAGTGATGTAATCAGTGATGTCAAATATGATGTAATTAGTGATGTCATTAGTTATGTAATCTCTAAAGTCACCATTGTGGTCATACACTGCTCTTCAGTAGGCATGAATTTAAGGTGGCTTTCCTGAATTTTGTGCTAAATTTCAGGGGTTTTGTTATAACATCCCTGCATTTAAAGTTGTTTTCCTGAATTACACGGCCACGGCAGTGGCCGGGTAGTTATGGTTAAGTTGCTGTTTCCATAGGAAGAGCACTTTTTGGGCAGGTTATAACTCTGCTCTCCCTGGACGAATACTCACCAAACTTTGCAAAAAAAAGTATACGGGCCACTCTTTTTTTGCAAAGTTTGGTGATGTTTGGTGCAGGGGGAGAAAAGTTATAGAGGGGTCCCAAAACGTCTTTTTTCCCCATAAACTGAATGGGGGAAAAACTTTGCGCACGCCTATAGGTCAAACCGTTGGACGGATTATGACCAAATTTGTAGCAGGGGCTTGGTCCCGAAAGCGTGCTTCTGTAAATTTGGTGCCAATCCGTCCACTAGTTTCATTTAAAACGACTAAAGAATATGTCTAAAAAAATTAGTGATATCTATGTCTGCTCTGCGGTCACACTTCCCTGTTCGCTCTGCGGACATAATACCGATTAGCCAGGAGGGTGGAGTTGTGACCGCAGACACGCAAAGTCTTCGACGATTGGCTGCAGAGAGCCGTGATGTGCGTCAGAATGTGTGGCTGCACCCGACATCTTGGATCCAAAGATGGCGCAATCGCCACCAGAGGCGAAATGCTGTTTCGGACTTTGTTTTGCTCTCCTACAGTGCTTTGGGAGGTTCACAGAGTAAGAGATGGGTTAAATAGTGTTCTTGTTTGGGCGGCAGTTGTTAATGATGCATTTGCCACCTGAAATACTGGTTCGGAAACTACTTTGATGTCCTACAGTGCTTGGGAAAGTTCAGCGAGTATGAGATGTCTGCAAAAATGTACTTGTTTGGGCGGCAGGTGTCAATGATGTATTGTCTATGCCCGCCGTGTTCGTGATGTTTGTACGTGCAGAAAATGAGTGGACTCATAAGGGTAGTATTTCTGTCTGTGGTGTGTACAGGCACCTTGAGACTGTTGTAAGGACAAGCGTGGTGTTAGCGACCATTGCAATTGAGTAAATGTTGTTACTATATTATTTTTGCCTATGGGTGTGCCACTGAATAGGACACTGCCATGGGTGTGACATGCTGCAGAGGTTGTGGCCCGGGCCTAGAGTCTTGGATGCATGGCCCTAGGCCGTAGGTCGAAGGCCATACTTCCAAGACTCTAGGCCCAGGCCACAACCACCACAGCATGTCACACCCACGCATACACCTGTTCTATTGATTGTCGATTAGATGATTGTGGGGAGTGTGTACTGTCTTGGGTGCATGGACGAAGGCAATGCACCCAAGCACTAATTTATAAGCACTGGAGGTATCAGCCACTGCACAAACACATACTGTAATATCTATGAACATACAGCTAGGAGTCTAGCCTCTGGCCAGAACAAGTGAGGCATACCGAACCTATGGATGCACCCGTACTTACACACATCACTCAGGTGGTTGTGGGAAGGATGCAGACTTTTGGATGCATGGCTGCAGGCCGTATTCCGTACGCCTTACTCAGAAAACTCTAGGCCATGCCCAGATTCAGCACATCACATTACAGGAATGCATTCACCCATACTATAGTTTAGTATTTTCATGTTTTGGGGAGGGTGTAAAGTCTTGGGTGCATGCCCGAAGGCCATGCACCTACAAACGACCTTATAAGCAGTGCTGTTATAAGCCAATGTACACCCTTACGGTGAAATATGTATGGAGAAATATAGAAATCTGTAGGTCCTGCCCACAACCACTGCAGCATATCACACAGGCACGTTAGTGGCTGTCTTGTTATGGTCAAGTTGCTGTTTCCATAGGAGGAGCACTTTTTGGGTGCTTTACAACTGCGCTCCCCTTGGACGATTCCTCACCAAATTTTCCAAACAAAAAATGTCAGACCCTTTACATTTCTTTGGAACGTTTGGTGATGTTTAGTTCAGGGGGAGGGGAAATTATATGGGTGGGGAGTTTCTCAAAACGTCTTTTTTTCCCTTACACTGAATGGGGAAAGAAATGCGTGACCACGAACATGTGCCACTTTCTATGATTGGTTGTGCAACAGCATCAAGTACGTCAACTTTGTACGGTCCCCCTGCAATCTTTAAATAATGTTTTGGTGTACGCGACATCGCCAGACCCACATACAAAACTAGACAGCAATACACTAATCACACTTATGTAATAATACTTCAGAAGGTCACCATTGAGGGGGTTGGAATAGGATGTGGGAGCACAAAATGAAAAGTTTTCTTGTCTCCAAACTCATACATTTAATTGCAACTTTGTGTTCACTGTACCACTACCAATTAGTGCGCATGGGTTGAAATGTTTTTGGAACAATATTGCCGTCAGCCTGCCATTCTAAGTTTGGAAAACTAAGGCCACCATGTTATGTTATGTTACCTTCACTTATAAAGCGCACGGTCGCCCGAAGGCATCATGGCGCTGATGAGGAAGCTACCGAGCAGGAAGAAAAATAGTAAGCAGGGAGCTAAAAAAGAGTTGTTTTCAGGGCTTTCTTGAAAGCCAGGTGGTTAGAGGTAGACTTGAGTGGCGGTGGGAGGGTGTTCCACAACCTGGCCGAAGTGATGGAAAAAGCTCTGCCACCGAGTCTTTCCCGGTTGTACCTAGGAACCACCAAAAGGTTGGTGGTCGAGGAGCGAAGATTGTGTTCCGGGATATATCGGACAAATTTGGTTTGAAGAAACTCCGCACCTAGGCCCTTGATTGCCCGGTGGACAATACACAGTGATTTGAATTTAACTTGCTGAGCCACTGGGAGCCAGTGAAGTTGGCGAAGCACTGGCGAAATATGAGCTCCATATAGAGAGCCTGTGGCCAGTCTAGCTGCCAGGTTTTGCATGCGTTGGAGACGCTGGAGATGGCCCACCGGCTGAGCGAGAAACAGGGAGTTACAATAGCCCAATCGTGAAAGGACTAGTGCGGCCACCACAGGAGGGCGCATAGCTTCTGGGATCATAGGGAGAACCTACTTAAGTACCCTAATCTGGTGGTGGGCGGATTGGCAGACTGCTGAAACCTGATTTGACATGGACAGGGAGGTGGAGAGAATGACCCCTAGGTTCTTAACTTTGTCCACCGGACAGGGCAGGGGGCCCAGAGAGGTAGGCCAGAAAGCAGGGGTCCATAGTGATGGTCTAGGAGAGCAACCCACCAACATCACCTCCGTTTTGTCGCCATTAAGCTTGAGCCAGTTTTGGTCAATCCAGAAACCGACTGCTTTTAAACAGTCGTGAAGACAGGCTGAGACCTCGGTGTGATCCTGATCCAAGCGGATCAGGATCTGAGTATCATCCGCGTAGGAATAGCAATTAAGTCCATACGAGCGGATAAGGCAGACAAGCGCCCAGATATAAATGTTGAACAGGATAGGGGAAAGAGACGATCCCTGGGGGACACCACAGGTGAGAACACAAGGGAAGAAAGGAAAGGGGGCATAGCAAGGGTCTGAGTGCGGTCTGCGAGAAAGGAGGTGAACCATCTGCACTGTTTGCTGGAAACAGCGACTCTGGAGGTGTTTGCGAGTAGCGGTTCTCATAATTGAATTACAATATGTTGTTGCAAACTAGGAATTTTTGTGCCTTCTGCATGAAGGTCACATGAGTTTTTTTTTTTTGGTTGGACGCTCAATACACCCGCGCATCTGAGTGATTGTATAAGGGGCTTTTGTTTTTTGACCTTGAGCGAAACTGAAACTTTACAAGAAAATCAAGGAATGAAAGGGTCCAAAAAAATAGCACTTGATAAGGTTATGTTTTAAAAAGATTGTTAGGGACATGCAATATCAGTCCACGAGGATTCTCTGATGCGAATACATTGGTGTCTGATTTGCAGTTACAGAATGGAGGCAGTACATATTATGTAAGTTTACTTTTGCCCACTCTCCAGCGGACCGCCCTTTATTTTTACATTACCAAAACTATAATTGTGCCAATATAAGTGATATTTTATGTTTCTACACTGTTACATTTCTCCTCCGTTATTGCCAAGTGCACAGGTTTCCCATTTGTAGGGTCTGCATACACTGCTCCTTCTTTAGCATTGCTATTTATTAGTTGCAACGTTATGTTTGTGCACATAGGTTTGTACATCAGTTTGCACGTTCTTGTGGTCTTCTTTGAAATCACAAGCTGCACTTTTCCTTGCACTGTCCATTCATTTTGCTTTTCTAACTACACTATTTTCTTTCGGTGTAGTTGCTATTTTTTTTTCTCTTACAGCGCATGCAGATTCTCGCCATTTCAACACTATTTCTATAGTAACATATGGCAATTAGAAACATTTCACTAAAATGTCATGTTTGAACGCTTACATTCCTCTATTACTTTGTCACTTTTTTGTATCTTCTTGTAAAATATTTTTGGTACAGGTTGGTTACTGACATGTAATTTTTGTAACGTTTGCACCCCAGGTATATATTGCCATATTTTCCATGCCATGTCTTTCAGATGCCGAGTGAAGGTTTTTTCGGCCGTCAAATACAACTGCTTGCGAGCGGTTTCCACTGCATAACAAATATGTGGGACGATACCATAAACCAGCTTTGTCCGTACGCTGAACTCGCTACTCGGAGCAAAATAACATCATTTATGGTGCTGTAGGCTCAAGATTACGATGCCTTCTTGAAAATCACTGTGAAAACAAAGCGCCTGCTTTATCAAAGATCTCATAATCTTTGTATGCAAAAAAAACAACGTGGTCTTCATCTTTACCTTTTGCAATGCCCCTCTTTCAACCATTGTTATCATTGCATACACAATGGGATTACTCTGAATATCTCTGACAGTTTGTTGTTAAATAAACCTACTTTACAAACTCTAAAATGTTTACGTTTTCTTTAACAATCCACTCTATTATTTGCAAATGTAAGATACTAGGTTGTATGTCGATGTAAGTTTATTTATAGATTCTGCGTCACGTATTTGTATTTTTTGCCGACTACTATGGAAAGGGAAGATGGACTATGTATGAAATAACCGCCTTCTATTTCTATGGTGGCCATCTTGAAAAATGATTTTGTTTTGTAATCCGACCCCACAAAGCGACCCAGGATTCTAACAAGTAATCCTCCGTTTTAGTAGCACTTGTTACTGCGTTGCAAATTTATACTATTACTGGCAAAGATTATAGCATTTATGTATTTTATTGACAAATATGCAGTACTTGGAGTGTATGTAATTTTTTTAAATACATTTATTTGCTCTGTGAAAGGGCTATATTAACGCAATGTTTACTTTGTGTACGGATGGCTTTGCTTTTTGAAACGCCAGATAATGAGGCAATTTGTGAACACCAATGAACAAAGAGCCAACCAACGGTAATATGGGTCGGTAGATGTTCGGCAACACATTTTGTGTGTTTCTTACTTGCAAGGCAGCGGCACTGTTGCTTGTGCTTCTTCATTAGAGCAGTAACATTCAGTACAACATTTTTTTATTCGCAAGTCGCTATATATAAATTGACGTACTAAAAACCCGTAAAATTCACTCGAAAAAACGTTGTTAAGGGGACGTTATGGTTAAGTTGCCCTACCAAAAACTTGTACACTTCACTAAAATAACTTTTCAAAAGTGCCATTATGGTTCAAAGTAAAACCGAAAAACCCCTGAAATTCGCCAGTTATGGTAGGCTAAGCAACCATACTTACCATCACCACAGTGCACTGCTAACACCCAGGACATGAAAGATGGCATCACAAATATCATTGATGACATCACTGCCGACATCACATGTTTAGCCCCTTTGTTTTTCTTCTCTGCCATATATACTGCCCAACTCCTGATCAGGCCCTAATGGTGCTAGTCTGTCGTCAGTAAGTCCCAAATAAAAAAGGTTCTTGGTCCAAACCTAACTCTACCTGACCCTACCACTAGTTTACCCAACTTAAATTCAGCCAAGAGAAGGCCTTTGTTCACCAGAGTTTCTCGTAGTTTCTGATAGTCTCTGTTTGGAGATGTCTCTCTCTTAGACTTGTGTTCCTTAATAAAATCTTCTTTGGTAAGATCCGGGTAGCTCCTCCATGAGCTCTTGTAGCTCTTCTAAAACTCTTCTGAGCTTGGTGCTCTCTTTAAGGTTATGCTGCTTACAGCTTGTTTTGAGAGAGTCTCTCACACTCTTGTCTTCACTTGAGGCCCTTTCACAGTCTCTCAATTCATCCTTGGCTACTTTGAATGGGACTTGATCATTCTTAGATTTCCCCACTCATAGGTTCTCTCTTTACTACTCTTTCTTCTGTTATCTGGTTCTCTTGATAATCGTATATCATATTCCTGAGAAGCTGTGTTTGGACATTGCTTTATCCACTCTTTGACACTTTTCCCTTCTTCCAAGGGCAATTGTCCACAGTCCCCCTTTGTTCTCCTCATAGGGTTCTTTGTTTCTTGATTTATGATTCTTTCACATTGGTGATAAAATAGCTTAATTTCTAGTATCTCGTCTTCATGACTGGAACAAGTTGAAATCTTCACATGCTCTTGCCCCACCGTCCTCCGGCTTTTCCTGTTCTCCCCGGTACCTTCATCTGCATAGGGGAACATTGCAGGGCTCGGCTCGGGTATTCTTCTCCCTTGTCGGTATTCCCATTCTGGATTCATGGCCGCGTCTCGTTCTTGGCTTCTCCTCAGGCTGCCTCTGTCTACAGATGCGGACAGCAGAGAGCTTCTCGTGCTCCAAGTTGTGATGGTCTCGGCATCGTTCAGCGGGTGTCTCACCCACCATGAGGCGTGTGTGGTCATGCCACCACAAGCTCCTGGATACTCTTCTCGAGCAGCGGTATTTCCGCTGCTGTACTTGCCGTCCTTCCACCGTCTCACTGTGGGATTCCTCACTGATTCGAAAGTCATGGGCACCGTCGCTTGGCTCTGCTCTGCCCCTCCAAGGTGCAATCATGTCAGGGGTCTTCACCTGCGTACCATCCTCTCTCCTTCTCCTACCACCACTCGACTCAGTTAACTACATGTCTTGCCATAAAGAGACATCCTCTTTTCCATTTTCCAATAGAGTCATTTCAGTATTGCCTGCAGCCAAATATAAAGAAGTTACATTCGTCTTCCCAGCAGGTAGTCCTATATATGTCGATATATTGGGAAATGTGAGTTCCTCATCAGAAAGGGATCCGTTGTCCCCTAAGGGACAGTCACTCGTAGTGAGGTCCTACTTGCACAAACCCCTAGGGAGGGCATTGCAGAGTGTGCTCACCTCCCTAGCCTCAAAGGGGCTGACTCCTCCTTGGGGAGAGCGTACAAATACCCTCAATTTGTCACACTCCCTTCTTCTCCGCATACGTGATGTCCTCACCCCCACTGTGTATAGCACCTAGGATGTCAACCAGAGAAGACAGGAAAGGGGTCTTGCTAGCATTCACAATACCTCATGGATGTGCAACTCTAAGCTTACTTATCACCCAAATCAATTAAGTACCTGGCCTGCTCCATACCACTCTTCCAGGATCAAACTGCTTTTGTCCCCATGATCTACCCCCTATACCAAAACCATCCTTGAAAAACCATGGACAACATCATAACAGCAGCTATAATCCACTCCTTAAACTTCTTTCCCAGAGACCTGAATCTTTCAGGAAGCCAAGCAACCAATAAAATGTAATCCTAATTCGTTGCTCCTCTATACCCAGAAAATAACAGAGCGAATCAATTAACATTCGATGCAGAAGTCGCCGGTGCCCAACACCCATACGTGGGTGTTGGGCACCCGCGCCTCTGCACTGATCGTTAACAGATTTAATCATGCACACAGTACGATGAACACCATTGACAACCAGCTTGATAGGTTGACGTGACGGGTTTATCCTAACAACCCATTTAGGAGTAGGACAATTTATACAGTTCAAGAGTTATTATGAGTCTTTTCTACAGGTTAACTGTTTGGGCTATCTTTATGCTTATAGGTGACAAAGCTTTGTGAAAAGTTAGGGTTCTGTCAATCAGGCGTTCCGCTACGAGGCAGCTCCTTAGGCAGACGGTTGTAGTGAAGAACTGTGTGGTGAAGAAAAGGCTCTGGGCAGGCATGATGCCCTCAGTCGGATGCAGATCTAAAATAGTTTGGGGCCGTCGCTGGTGTTCATGGTTGGATTGTCCCATGAGCTGTGGCATGGCGCCTGGCTAGGTTTCACTAGTGGACAACGGTTAGCCTCTAGAAGAAGTTGGAGTTTTGGACTTTGCAGTCCTGTAACCCACCGATCCCATTCTCATAGGGACGCCCGGCTGTGTGATTGGTGCAATTCTTAAGCCTCTTAAGTGTCCGTACATGAGTGTAGAAATTGACAGGGGTAACTGGGAGACAGCATCGATATCACTAAAATGCAAACTACATGCACACAGTAAAAGACTGCCTAGTAGGAGAACCCATGCACTTGTGCTGTGTCTTTGAATTGTGGTGTAGGAAGATTATCCTCTATTATCTGCTAGCTGGTCAAGTGGCACAGCGAGTAGAGCGCGCTCGCTTTGATATTGGTGCAGAGTCTGCTAACGCAGGTTCGAATCCCAGCAGGGCCAAACTCAGCCTTTCATCCTTCCGAGGTCGATAAATGAGCACCACACACCGTGGTTAATAATAGGTTCGTAGCGCTATATAAATGCCAAATTATTATTATTATCAATAGCTGATTCAGACCACTCCCAGGGCTTTGATTACAATAATTAAGTGGTCTGATGTTGATGGCTCCTCAATAAAGCAGACTTCCGCCAGCTCCCATCAGTGACCTATTTAACAATGTTCTAGTTACCACAAGACACTACACAACCAGCCGGCCTCACAAAATGAATATTTCATGAACGTATGTATATTTTATGAAATAGCGCAACTTGGTCTTAGAAATAATCTGACAAACGTTCTCTTCAAACTGCCACTTTGATACAATTATCTGGCTGTCAGCACAAAATAGAGCATGACAAGTGTGTTGTCTGGGGCAGTCAGTTTTTGCATGTGGCACTTTTTAAATTACAATAAATAAAATAAATTGGTGGCAGATGCATAGTTTATTGCGCTGCAGTGTCAGCAAAGAAACACTCCTTCACTAAGGAAGCAATGAAGTGGCTTTCTGTTCATTAGAGCAGCAGGGATAAAGGGACATTTGCCATTTAAACACACAGAAGTACATTTCCGGCAGTACTGTAGAAGACTGGATACCTTGCAGCAGTCGATGCAGTAGCGGGTACATGACACAAAACTGTAATACGGTTTAATCAACCTGCCTCATCACGAGTTTGGCGGTAACCCTTAAATGCAGCAGTAACGCTATTATTGCTGCATTTAAGGGTCTGCCAAATCATGGGTTTGGCAGGATTTACCCCCAGCTCTGAGCTAGGGGCAAATCTGCAGCGATGTTTCCAATTTTTGGCGCTATTACTGCTGCGCTAATACCGCCGACGGTAGTAGCGCTGAAAATTTCCCATAGGACCCAATGGGGAATGGGGAATTCCCGAATCGGCCCAATGGGGAATGGAGACTTACCATTCCGCCAAAACCGTGATCCGGCGCTAATAGCACCAGGAGGGCTGGCGTTAACCGCCGGGGATACCTCAAAACTCATGATGAGTCCCAAGGTATTACATTTCTCAAAGGTGCTCTTTGAGAAGTAGCAAACGAAGCAAACCTAATCAAATCTGAAATCCAAATCTACTATGAACAAATACTCAAAAAATAACTCACTACTAACTTCAAGGGTACCACAGAGCTTTCCCAAACCCAGTGCAGCATTTACACAAAAGCACCCACCACAAAGATTAGCATGGCTTACAAGGAATATGCCCGCAAAAAGAAACAACTAATGGAATCCCAGAAATATAGCGAGGATAGACAGAATGTAAAAACCATAAGAAAAAAGAAACTACAAAAACATAAGAACAAAAAAAACACAAAGCACCGTGAAGAGGAATTGGACAGACTTGAAACTAGCAGCTAAGGAAAACGGCCCCAAAACATTCTCCAAAATGGTAACATAGGGAACCATGCTCCACAAACACATCTAGTAATAGAAATTACTTGAAACATTTGGGTCCGCCATTTTGCATCCATCTTGCTGCAGGAATACAATAGACCCTCTAACGAACAACAGCAGCACCTTCGCGTCAATATAAACACCAAACAAAATCTGCACCTTTGAATCAATACTGACACCGAGCTCACACATCGGCAAGTATGTTACGGCGCACACAAATTCGGTATTCCCAACTTTGTTTGACATTCAAACTGGTCAAATCACATTTTACTGCATTTCTCTGCAATTGTGTTCTCGGGAGGATAGCTCAGGGGCAACGTGTTCGCCTTTGAAGCAAGACATCGCAGATCAACACAGGTGCAATCCCAGATCTGCGCTTAGAAACCTCTTAAGCGCGTTATGAATAACCTATCCCTATAAACAATATAGATGGTGGGTTGGGGTTGAATATACAGAAAGTGAAGCAGCAGGATTCTGGCGTCAACCCCATATTGTGCGGTAATAAAATGGACAAAAATAAAATGTGATTCAGCCCGTTAATTTTGCGCTAACTTCCTCATTCCACAAATTCTGTGAGGTAATGAGAGGTTAAAAAAATGAAAGCCCAGGACCAAACACTTCTTGAAATGGTGGGTAATGGGACTAAACCAATGTTACTCCCCCGCGACAACGATGTGACTGACATCAATTGAAATCAAGCAATGAATCTAATTAACGAAGAAGTCAAAATCTACATTACATTATTATAAGAAATGACAGACTGGTTGGTGGAAAGCAATATACTCACTATCCAGAAGGTTTCAGAGCCATTATGTCAAACATAAATCAATCATTCAGTCTACTACAAAATGTCTGCCACTTCTAGTTGCATGTATGGAAACACTATTGCTCTTTGCTGCCTTGCTCGATTACCAGGAGGCATGCATGCTTATAGACAGAGAGAATTATATGGCCTAAATTAGAAAGATGCAAAAGTAGACATTCATTTACTCCAACTAATCCAAAAGCTGTGCAAGAACGTAGAAATACGTGTCTAATCGATACACACCTAACACTTCAGATCGCCCTCAGAGAGCAGCTCATGTTCATTGCCTCCTATTACCCAGGTTCAAGCTTCAGAAAGCAGTGGGCAGCAGTTTCCCGGTGCTTCCCGTTAGGCTCCGGAACTCGTTGCCTAACCCACTCAGATCAGAACACTCATTCCACGCCTTGAGATGCAAAGCTAAAACCTGGCTTTTAGCGCAGGACCACTAGAGCTAACACCAGACAAACTGCCCATAATACCTATGTCTGCTTTTGCTGAGTGCTTTGCTGCCCTGTTGGACACCTTTGTAAATGTCTAGTATGGATATGATATAAAAAATGTAAAATATTATGTATATGCTTCATTCTGTAAATGTTATGTAATCATTTGTAAGTTATGCAACTGTAATCCTTAAGAAATGCGCCAAGATGCCTTTGGGTCAGGCGCGCTATATAAATAACCAAAATACAAACGACAGGAAACTTGTAAGTTAAAAATCCCAAAGGCTACGTTGACACACCTTTCTGATCAACCTGTGAAGAAAGATAGGAGCCTTCTGCCAACTCTATTGTTTTATAGCTTTGTTAATGCCCTCTAAGCGATCCTGAATGGGCTCGGCAAGATTCCAAAGTTTGGGGCAAAAATGTGCCTGTTCTGTTAGATGCCGGTTGGTAGGGAGTTTTACAAAAGTCCACTCTAGGTAAGACTTTAGAAGACTCACACATGGGATACAGGGCTCCAATTCTCAGTATAGGCCTGGACAACACAAGTATGTTATTAGCAATGGCTGAGCTGCCAGGTGTATTTTAGGAGAGAGAACAGGGCTGTAGGTGGTACAGAGAACTTAGAGTATAAACACTGCCCCGTAGAAACACTGATACACTAAAGTGATATACAAATAATCGTATATTCTATATATACACTAAGGCAAGGTCAAAATTAAGTATTGTAATAATCAAAAAGTGCATAGAAAAACCAAGGCAATAATCACTGTAGGTAACACACTTTTGTATACTTTGAGGATGGAAGTATGCAATTTAAAAGGTAAGTAAAGTACATTCTTAATATCTGTTATCTTTTTCAGGTAAAATAAATTAAACAAATCCAACACAAGGTAAGCAAATACTTAGCAATATTTTCTCAGAGGCCGAACACTTTAAAAGTCCATCCCTATCTGGTTATGAGTGTCTCAGAGTCAGATTGGATGGCAAAACAGGTAGGCACAAGCTGTCGAAAGTTCAATAGTTCCATAGGAAGTCTTCTGTAGCAAGTAAGTAACAGTTTGATGAGAAAAGGGTAAAGGACTTCAGTGAAGACTCACTGAAGGCACACAAGCATTAGGCCTGGGCAAACGTGTATGGATGAAATCCCAAACACACAAACTCCAGCAACACAGGAGGAGCAAAACAACTCTAGCTAAGTTCTACCTTGAGTTCCACAGTACCTAATGAGTGAGAAGAAGTTGCAACACGAAGACTCTACTATGCAGCAGCTGCAGCCCCTGTCCCCAGATTCTTGGTCAGGCAGATGAAAGACGAGACACTGGAGTGGACCTCACAGCAGTTGACGGAAGAGGCTTCCAGCAAAGGATTCTTCTTCTCATGGCTCTGTGGGTTTGGCTACCTTTTCAGGATACCAGATGAAGAACGTTGTTGCCTGTTCGATACACCTTGCTTTCTCTATCCAGCACTCTGTGAGGGCACTTTAAGGAGTGAAATCTTGCCTCTGGAGATGCAGAAGGAGTCTACCAAAGTTTTGTGAGGATTTCATATTCAGAATATGATGCACTGCATGATGGTTGCAGGTCGCAGGGTATTTGTGGTTTTCAGCCCAGAAAGGTCACTTGTCGTCGTGGGATGCCCCAAAATGCAGGTAGTCTTAAGTCTGATTTGTCCCACCAGACCAGGGGACAGATTCATCCTCTTTGGAGTTCTCCAGATGCCTTGAAAAGAGGGGTTGCACAGCAGCTGTTACTCAGAAGGCATCTCTGATCCTCAATAAGCAGCTGCAGGCATCGCTCCTCTTCTTCCTCATAGTTCCTTCAATTCCAGTGGTCAGCTTGTCTTCAGCCTCAGGATCCCAGACTTTTATACAGGAACCCAGCCAATCAGCACCCAAGCCCCATTCGAACTCTGATCGGTGGCTGTACTTTCAGGACAACCTGCCCCCATTGGAACTGGTTTCAGGCAGGCACACCAGAGGACAAAGAACTGTAGAGTTTCGGACTCCTCCCCCATTTCCTGTCCTCACAGACACGCTGGAGCCTTGGCAGGCTTCACAAAGGATTCCCCCAGAAGATAAATGTAAAACCAGGACCTCGCCAGCCCAGCACGGCAGAAGAATGACCAAAAAGGGACAAGCAAAAGAGAAATGGTGAACAAAAAGAATACAGTCACAATTTTATGGTGACCCTTCTATGGATTACCGCAGATGTAAGTACAACCTGGGTGTCAAAAATGCACAAAGGTAGGTAGGATAAAACCACTGCCATTAGCCAATCAGCTTTGCCTGTCACTGTAACTGAAAAGTTACAGAAGCAGTGAGAAAGGGGATACTGTGTAACCCCTCAGCACTGCACCTAGGGTGGGGGTGCTGATCTCACTATATAAAGATTAGGAAGGATACTAAATATCCCCCTGCCCTTTGGAACATTAGTTCTCACAAGGAAAATAAAATAAAATAAAAAAGGAAGACCACGGGTCTCCCAGCCACACTGCACAGAGTGCTGTGTGTAGCAACAGATGCCTATAATGTTGGAAGAAAGCATGACTCCAAAGATAATGCATCGGGAGGCACAGAAATTACTCTCATAGCCAGAGTAAAAGAATGGATTAGTGGGGAAAACCGTTCCCACTCAATCAGGAACACAGACAAAGAATCTACAAGTCCATCAAAAATGCTGGAGGACTCACATTTACCTAACACTGATGATTCTGCAGTGATATCATTGGTACAGCAGCACTGCCGAGACTGGATGTCACATAGGCCTCTGCACAAACAGGTTGATTAAAGCTATCTGTTAAATCATAAGTCATAGTCTGGTGTCGAAACATGTATTAGGTGTATGCAGACAAGGCAGAACTGGAACAGCTCAACAATTTTACGACACTGCATCTCTACCAGAACCCTGAGATCCTCTACAGCCATGAAAAGTGAACATATTCAATCAACAGATCCATCATAGGAGAGGAACTCTTTCTCAAGAATACCAACATTCAGGAGCATTGGCACAAACAAAATCTCAAAAGACTCAAAAGAGCCCTGGTATGAGAAATGCTCAAAGACACCTAGACTAGTCAATGGAATTTCACTAACAGACCCACCCTCGGGACACACAGGTATTTCTCCAGCAGTTCCAGACAAATAGAACAACGACTTTGTTGACCTACTGTACTGCCTGCACCTTATCTGTACACCACTCTGTATCAACGTTACCCAATACAAGTTGTAAGGTGCAATGTGAGGGAAAGTTAAGTGTAGCTATTTGTCTCTCACGTAAGTGCCCTGAAAAAAATCGTTTTGTGGGTTGTGAATATAGATTGCAATAAATAAATACATACATAAATGCATGTGTATACTATTTGATTCATGGGGCGTCTGGATGGCCCATGAATCGAGAAGCAAAGTAGGCGAGACAGAAAGAGAAATCCTTTGCATTGCAAGGAAATCTGGTGATTGAATTTTGGAATTCTTTCCTAAAATCACCAAACGTAAACTTGACTCCATTGTCTTATATGGTGATAAAATGCCTGGAGCATAATTACCCTTAAGTCAAAGGAAGAATGGGTGGCTATTTGCATAAATAATGATTCACCTGCCTACCGAAACCCAGAGAGAAATAATGGAAAGTGAACGGGGCTTCATACTGGTGGAACTATTAGACAGCTAAACAGGGTTAGAGGTTTCAGTGGAAATAATCCACTAGCGACAATGTAGTAGATTATACAAACTTGTCAATCAGTAAGTGGCATGATCCAGATGCCTGCATGCCATTAAAGTAGCAAAACATCTTTGACAGTCGGTGTCAACATTCTGCTCCAGCAAAAACCCACAAGCAAAGGCAACATCCAAGAAACACCTAAAGAATTTGAACCTAAATCTTGGTCAGTGAGACTAGGAGATTAAGCCAGTCAGGTTAAAAATGACCTCCTGATGCCAAATCTTCCTTTCAGATGTTTGGTTCCCAGTCCTACCTATAAACAATTGGAAAGTTAGAGGCACAGGGGTATTTCCACTTGCAAGGGTGAATCTCTAGGATTTCCAGGAGCTCAGAAGAGACGGGGAACTAGATAAACCAAAATCCCTCTGCAATAGCCAAGGGACATGAATCTTCAATGTATTATTTTGAGATGCAATGCACCTTTAAGGAAAAGCCTAAGGAAACATTCCAAAGGCATAATATTACATGTTCTAGGGTGACCAATTCTCAGGAAACTGTGTTCTTCCTTCTGGGAGATCATGCCTAGATGTTACTAAGAAGGTATTAGAGTACCCATGTACTGCCAGAACCTCTATAATCAGGATTCTCCATATGTGGCACCTGGTGATCAGCTAAATCTAAAAAGCATCCTCATAGCTCTTACCCTCACCCCAGCCCCCTTCTTTTTTCTTTGCACTGCACTTGCAGGCACTGAATATCACAAGGCTTAGTAGGACCACTGTTTCTATCTATTTAATCTTTATTATTTGCATTTTTATTTTTTCTGCCTTGTTACTTTTTACTTTTATTCATTCATGTAAGAGCTGCCAAAATGGCCAGGAGGCATACGGGCGCCCAGGGCTAGAGTCCCAACAGAGATGGTAGTGGATAATACGAACAGAAATAGGCCTACATCTAACTATCAAAATTCCTGGAGGGTGGTTATCTAAACAGGCAAGTTTTCAGTATTTTCTTAAAGCTCTCCAACGACTCACATCTTCTAAGATTAACAGGCATTGCATTCCAGCTCAAAGGTGCAGCCCCCCAGAATACACTTATTTTGACCAAGGTCAAATTAGCTATTGGCACCTCTAGTAATTTGAGGTCATTGGCTATAAGGATCCTGGTTTCTCTCCCCTTGTTAAGTCTATCCACCACATGTGCTGGATATTGTCCTGCCAGGCATTTGTATGTGATGGTTATTAGGCGAAACTTGATCCTAGCCTCAGTGGAGACTTCTCCTAGCATTGCAAACATGTTCAAATTGTTTTAGTCCCATAATGGCTCTAACTGTATTCTTTTGTACCACTTGCAGTCTAGCCACCTCTCCCTTTGCAATCTCCACCAGTGGGCTCCCACAGTAGTCAATCTTAGAGCAAATAATTGCCCTGGCCACTGTCTCGCAACTTTATTGGGACAGACAAGGGCAAATATGTTGAAGGAGTCTGATGTAATAAGCAGCTGAAGAGATTACTCACCTGAGCCTTCATGGCAAGGGTTTGGTCAAAGATGAACCCCAGTGTCTTTATTTTTTCCTTGGTCACTATTTCACAGTCAGAAATAGGAAGCTTTTATATTCTGCACTGAGATTTATCAGTCTAGAGCTTGAGCCCATACCCATGAGTTTGGTTTTATTGTGGTTAAGTGCCAAATCACTGATACACAGCCAATCCTGGATGAGGTTATAGATCATATTCACCACTGTTGCATCTTCCTGATACTCTCATGTCAGTGAGATAAGACATTGGGTATCATCTGCATAGTTTGAGAAACACATTCTATTCTCCTCCACCATATGGATAATGGCATTGTGAAGACATTATATAAATTTGGGGACAGACAGGCACTGTGTGGCACTCCATAGCTCAGAGTAACTGGCTTGCCTTCTACTGTATTACTACAGACTTTCATAGTTATATTTCCCAAAAAGGATTGCATCCAGGCCAGCACCTGGTCACTCAAAGTGGCTACTTCTTGCAATCTTTTTAAGAGTAATGGGTGATCAACTAAGTCAAAAGTGGCTGACAAATCTATGGCCATCAGCCACATGGTCTGTCCTTCATTTATCTTTTCCATCATATTGAACTTCAAATCCAGGATGGCTGATTTGGTACTAAAACCTGGCCGAAAGCAGGATTGTCAATTATTCAGAATGGAGAAATTCTCCAGATATTCTAGCATTTGTTCATAGGACAACATGTCCAATATTTTGAGGAGGAAAGAAGAGTTTGCCATGGGTCTATAATTAGTAGGAATTGTGGAATCAAGACCCTGTTTTTTAAAAGAGGGGTGATCCAAGCACCCCACAAACATATGGGGACAAGACTTCCTTCAAGGAGGCATTGCCAATTCTCGTAATTGAGCAGATCAGTAGTTTGGAGCATGCCTTAATTAATGGCTGTGGCTGGAAAGAAATCTCCTTTACATGGCGAAGGTTTACGTTTATTCAGAATAGACCTTAACTTCTGACATGCTTCTAAAGTTAAAGAGTGGGATCCGCAAGAGGTCCCTGGACTTATCGTCCATCCTTTTTCCCTTGCCTTGTGCTATGTGGCGCTTCGTAACACAGTTTTGCTGCATAAGTGCCTTATAAATGACCAATAAAATACAAATATAGAAATAGTTCTCATACAATCAAAGAAGACGTCTCAAGCAAAGCAGCCAGTAGTCACTGATTAAAGGAATTAAAACAACAAACAAGCAAGCAAGCAATGTCCTTGAGGAATCTTAATGTTCCGAGATAACTACCCTATGGAACACTGATCAACAAAAGGAAGATGCTCTCTCGCTCTCTAGCATTTCAACACAGATCATCTGAAAACTCAGCAATCATTAATTGACATGGGTGAATCCCTACAAACTCAAGGATCCACCATCTTCTCTGAGCCAAAACTGGCACATGATAACATAGTGCATTCCAGGATGACCTAGTAGCAGTCAAAGCATGGACCCACAAGGTGCATATTCCACCAAACAGTACTGAGGACATCAAGCAGATAAGATGTCAACCTAGCTGCCGCAGATCATTACTTTACATTGCATTGAAAGACAAGACGAGATGTATGGGGCAACACAGTCTCTGACCATGGGAAGAAGGTGAAAAAATATGAACAGATTGCATGGTCAACTGGACCCTTGCTTTTTAACAACTACACTATGCTGCAGGAAACCCAAGAATAGATCCTCCATGCAAGTGAAGACACCCAATCCAAGCGCTGCGAGTGATCAGGACATGACTCCAACCAAACCAACCTGCGGACTCTTGAGACAAGAGTGGACACAGCTAATAACAACCATGCTCATTGTGAACTGCCATCTTCAATTTCTGTTTACCTGGGATTTCTTTATTCTGCTCTTTACATAGTTCTCTTCACTCCCTCAACACTTGCTCTCATGGTACACATGTTTGGTGCAAGATCAAATGATTCCAGCCAGTGAACTGGCCTTCTGTGATGCTCTGGTTGGACCTTATTCACATAGGCGTTTTTTTATTTATCCCATTTATGTTTGCACACAAACGTGTTTTAGCAAATATTTGATACAAATTTGAAACTTGAAAATTGCGTAATAATTTTAGGTACATGTATCTAGCTGACTTCAAAGTGTAGACTATGACATATTGCAATAGGTTTATGGTTTTAAGCTGTGTTTCTGAGCAGCAGCTTAACTCACTAAATTGCTTTGCCAACATAGTGATCTTTCTTTTCTTGTGCATAGAAAAAGCGTGCACATTTCTTCGTGTTTCGGGGTCATTCACTCTACTTGACTTTGCAATTCAGCAAAGGTGTAGAGAAAATGTACCATAATTGATCATATAAACATAAACACATAGAACTATAACAGGCCTGCACAAGCAAGACATTTTCCTGTGGTCCACATGGGTGTCAAATAAATGTTGGTGTTCGGGGGAAGGATTGCCCTATAAACCAGGTGATTTAAGTCCTGGAAAAGTTTTCAATTAACTGAATACAAACATGTGGTTTTTAGCTGCAGAGTTTAGCAGATTTAAAAAGTGCATTTTGATGAGACACGGGGTCCATTTCTAAAAGAATCAAGTAACTTCAGATTCAGGGATAGTCTTCACATCTCTCCTCGTAGAATATACCTTAAACCTATAACTTCAGGATTGGATGCAGATTTTTCATGTCATCATCTGGAGTCGGTGGTTCCGGGCAGAGGTCTGCAACCTGTGGCTGTCACTGCGACTCCTATGATCCTCGATCATTGACTATGCCATTTGTTTCAGATGAGTGTTGTAGTCCAAAACATCTGGTGAGACAAAGGTTCCAAATCAGCGAAATATACCAGTAAAACGTTTGCAAGATTGATAAATTTACATAGGCATTTCAGATACTTGATCCTGATGGGGGAAAATACATTTAGAACTGACACCTTAAAAAAACACACATGCATACATTTGGAGTAAACAATATGTTTAAAAAGTAAAAAGACTATCAGGAATGGGTTCGAATTTTACACCTGTGCGCTTGTAACCACTCTTTGTTGATTGAATTGTTGACAGGCAGCGTTCACCCTTCGACAAAGCCCACCTAAACCAGGGCCCCCAAAAGGTAATAGTGAACAATTGAGTTGGATAATGGTGACTTGCGCACTGCCTTATTATGGATTCACAAATAATCTCAAAATTGAATTAAATTAAGATACTCAAAATAGATTACCACAACATTTCAATTTATTCCAGCAATGGTCAGCCGACACGTGTTTCGACCTTGGTCGTTTTCAAGGCTGACATGATTAGTAAACATAAAATTAATATTTCCATCATCTGAATAAAGCAGGATGAGCAAATCAGTGTCATGGTTTAGATAATTTCACAAACAGTACAAATAATGAGTAATAATTAAACAATTGAAGGATTGATTAAAAAAAATAAAAAAATAAAAGAAATGTAAGTAAAGAAAATAACATACCACACAACAGTTTGAAGATTGAGGGTATTGCAGAAAATGGGCAAAGCAATTTGAACAGAAAAAAAAGCATCAATATTTGAATCTAGATAATATTGGATTGTTGTAAATAGCTTAGTACTCGGTTAATTTATACCATCTCTCTTGCACCTGGACCATTATATTGAGTAATCTCAATAACAATATTGTCATGCTATATAGTGCCTCAGAATGAAATGTCAGTCCTATGGTGATGAATGTGTCAGTTTGTTTGTTTGTTTGTTTGTTTATTTATTTGGTAATGCGCACCAAACCCTTGGGTAACCGGGTGCAGCAATGTACATGTAGACTTAAGCTTGTTACAATATTTGACATGAATATGGCGAACACAAGGCAAAAAGAAATATATACAGTAATACAATATTTGGCATGAGTATGCCGAACACAAGGTAAAAAGAAATATATACAGTAAAGTATACAAACATGTGTGCAAGTACAAGACATAGCTTAAAGGAGTACGAAGCATTCTAGGAAGACTGTCTAGTAGCTGAATATATGATTAAGTTTATAGGTCAAACTATAAAGCTAGGTATCATATACTTGTAGGTGGGTGTTAGTCAGGTTATGCGTCATTGGCCCGCAACCAGTTAATTATTTTGTGTCTAAATTTAGGGTACGGTTGTTCAGTTCTAAGGTCGAGAGGTAACTTGTTCCAACAGTGAGCAGCTTTGACTGGGAAGCTAGTTCCTCCCGCGGTCGATCGCTTAAACCGGGGAGTTTCTAGTTTAAAGGTGTTGGCCGATCTCATGGGTCGCGTGGAGGTTTTCCTCGTAATTTTTTCCATAAAATACGGGGGGGACTAGGTTGTTCCGACATTTAGAGGTGATGGAAGCTGTTTTGAGTAAGATTCTGTCTGTTATTTTTAGCCAATTGACCTCTTTCCTGAATTTGATGAAGTGCTCTCTGTGGGGGATGTTTAGTGCTGCTCTCAAGGCATTGTTCTGCAGTCTTTGAATTTTGTCTGCGATGTATTTGTTAGCTCCTGAGTACAGGGCATTACAGTAGTCTAACCTAGACATGATGAGAGCATTAGCTAGAGTGATGCAGCTAGAGCTGGAGAGGTATGGTCTGGCTGCGCGGATGAGTTTGCAGGTGTAGGTGGTAGAGGAGGCGAGAGAGTTGACCTGCTTCTTGAGAGTGAGGGAGGAGTCCAGATAGAATCCAAGGGTTTTAACCACAGGCATCACTTTGATAGGGTTGTTATCAATGCTGAAGGATGTGTAGTTTGGGCCTAGTTTTTGGATATTAGCTTCGGAGCCTAGGATTAGTATCTCGGTTTTATCGTCATTCAGGCAGAGGCCATGTGAGGCCATCCATGCCTAAATGAGGGTGTATATCTTGTTCACCAAGGCTGAGTCTGTCTCGTGGTCACCCGAAAGGGGTATGAGGATCTGGGTGTCATCTGCGTAGTTCGTGTAGTTGACACCCAGTCTGTCTAACTTGTCAAACAAAGGCTTGGTGAAGATGTTATACATGGTGGGGGAGACACAAGATCCTTGTGGGACACCACAAGTTATTTTGATAGGGTCAGCCGAGTCGGAGGTGGAGAAGACTCACATAGTGCGATTAGCTAAGACGGATTGGACCCAAGCAGTGGCATCTCCAGTGAAGTTGGCGGCAGATTCGAGGTGGTTGCATAGGACTGCATGGTCTACCAAGTCAAACGCTGCCGACAAGTCCAGTAAGAGGAGCAGGGCTGTTTTTCCAATATCCTTTAGTTCCTCAATTTGTGTCTTGAGGTCTAATAGAGCTGTTTCTGTCCCATGGAGTGGGCGGAAGCCAGATTGCCGTGAACCAAGCAGGTGGTTGGCTTCCAGGTAGTCCTGGATTTCTATGTAAGCGGCTCTGTCTAAGATCTTAAGTAGAAACGGCACAATGGGGATGGGTCTGTAGTTGGTAGGGATAGTGGGGTCTAAGGTTTGTTTTTTCAGTAGTGGGAGGACCCATGATTCTTTGAGGTTGGTAGGTACCGTGTTGGATTTAAAGGAGGAGTTTATGAGCTTGGTAATGAAGGGGGCTACGTCCCTAGCTGCGTCCTTTATTATTTGTGCAGGGCTGGAGTCGCCCTTTAGTTGGATGGTTTGAGGGACGATATTATTTTTTCTGTGTCAATTATGGAGATAGTCTTGAATCTGAAGGGTGTGGTAGACTTCTTCTCCTGAGGTTGGGGTATTTGTTGTTCAGAGGGTAACAGTGTGGCCTTTTTTTTTGGCAATTTTGCAATGGAGCAAGGAAATTTTGTTAGAGAGGGCAGTTTGGATGTTGGTACACCAGATTTTGTTTTTGGGGGCATTGTCTGTGGGTTGAATGGGGGATTCCAATTCACAGAGGATGGCGAATAGCTCTTTAATATTAGAGGTAGCTTTCTCAATCCTATCGTTGAAGGTGTTCTTCTTGATTTTGATTATTTCTTTTTTGTAGGCTTTGGCAAATTCAGTTAGAGTATTTTTGTTACTTTCAGTGGGTGAGTAGCGCCAGATAGATTGGAGTTTTCTTTTTTGTAGTCTTAGAGATTTGAGGTGGGGCGTAAACCAGGCATTTAGGTGGGCTTCCTGTTTTGCTTTGCGCAGTTTGAATGGGGCAGTAACGTCTAGGGCTTTAATCATAGCATCATTGAAAGTATTTACGAAGGCGTCAGGGTTGTTACTTTCCAGTCCCGATATGGCTGGAAGGAGGAGAGGGATAATATTTTCAGCAGTCATATCCTTCTTGCTTCTAGTTGGGAGAGGAGGAACCGTGTAGTTGATTTTGGGGCTCAGGAGATCTAGTGTGGCGGAGAAAGTTATTAGATAATGATCAGCCCATGTTTGAGGAGCAATATCTGTAATACTGATATTACAATTCAGTTCAGATACCCAATCGAGGGTCCTTCCTTTGATGTGGGTAGGGGAGAGGACTTTTTGATCAAGCCCATGGTCCTTGATCAGGGCTGCGACTGACTCTGCATGTTTATTGTCAGTTTCATTAAAGCCAAGGTTGAAGTCTCCCAACAGTAGGGTTTGGGAGTGATCTTTAGTATTGTTAGCTATGAGGTTGGTTAGATCGTCTTCAAAAGTGCCTAGCGGCCCCGGAGGTCTATATATCAGGTGGATTTAGAGCGTACGATTATTAGAGAGGGACATTTTGGCTGTGAGTGTTTCACAGGATGAGTAGGAGGCTGGAATGGCGGCTCTGATGGGAAGGGTAGATTTGAAGATGATGGCTAGTCCACCGCCTCTGGCATTTGGCCTGTCAGCTCTGAGAATTTGGTATTTGTCGGGCACTGCTAGCATTAGTGTTGGTCCTGCTGCATCGTGAAGCCAGGTCTCAGTTATGGCCAGTAGGTCCAGATTGTCATTATTTAGGATGTCAGCAATTTCTGTGGCGTGGTCCACCGCTGATCTTGCATTAATAAGGGATCCTATTAGTGTCAAAGAGTTGCTGTGTTTAGTAGTTTGACAAGTTTTAGGTAGTATGGTCTCTAAGGTTTTGGGTACTTTAGTAGAGGTTTGAGCGCCGGTATAAGTGGATTGCTTGACTAAACTCGGTAGGTTTTTGGGCTGTGTATTAGTACGTCTATTGCCATTATTCGGATGGTTACTTACAGGTTCGTAATAACTGGGCAGTCTGGACCTGAGTCTGAAGTTTATATCCTTGGGGGGGCTAGTTTTGATAGTAGAGGCCATTATGCTAAGTATAGCGGGGAAGAGTGTTAGGATTAAGGTGACTGTGATAAGGAAGGTAGGGGACATTTCTGTCTAAGCAGTGTTGTGTCTTAAATGCTAATGCTTGGGGCACTAATGACTAGGGAGTACAGTGAGCTAGCATACAGTACATTTAAATTGTAGAAATACACTGAGGATGTGCAAGCATACTGGTATCTAGATTCAATTTTAGCGCATAATGCCTAAAACACTGGCGACTGGACAATTGTAGCTGCAAGGTCCAACTAAGTTCAGCAATCACAGAATGGTCTAAAGTACAATGTGCAAACAGGTGGGAGCAGCTCTAGCTGCAGGTCCACCTAAATTAAACAATCACAGAATGGTCTAAGGTACAATGTGCAAACAAGTGAGCAAGTGTGCTTTTAACCATGGCAGTGCAAAGATCACAATAGGCAGGTTCGAATTCAACTAAGGCAGTACACAGTCAGCAGAGAGCAAGTGTACGTTTAAATTTACCATAGGCAGGTTCCTAATCAGCACGTGTGCTTTTAACTAAGGCAGTGCACAGATCACAATAGGCAGGTTCAAAATCGCGGGCAGTACCCAATCAGCAATAAGCAGGTGTGCTTTTAACTAAGGCAGTGCGCAGATCACAATAGGCAGGTTCAAAATCGCGGGCAGTACCCAATCAGCAATAAGCAGGTGTGCTTTTAACTAAGGCAGTGCGCAGATCACAATAGGCAGGTTCAAAATCGCGGGCAGTACCCAATCAGCAATAATCAGGTGTGCTTTTAACTAAGGCAGTGCACAGATCACAATAGGCAGGTTCAAAATCGCGGGCAGTACCCAATCAGCAATAAGCAGGTGTGCTTTTAACTAAGGCAGTGCACAGATCACAATAGGCAGGTTCAAAATCGCGGGCAGTACCCAATCAGCAATAAGCAGGTGTGCTTTTAACTAGGCAGTGCACATATCACAATAGGCAGGTTCAAATTCAGTGCGGGCAGTACACAATCAGTAATAAACAGGTGTGCTTAACTAAGGCAGTGCACAGATCACTATCGGCAGGTTCGAGGTCAGCTAGGGCAGTACAATACCAGCATTGAGTAGGTGTGGTTTTAACTATGGCAGCACGCAAATAGCAGTGGGCAAGTTCACTATAGTTGAGCCAGTTTAAGAATCGGCAGTAAGCATGAACGAATTGGCCCAGGCAGTACACAGTCAGCAGAGAGCAAGTGACTGCAAGTGAGCAACGACAATTGTAGTACATAGCCGAGTACTTAGCTGAGTAGTTTTGTAGATTGTACTCAAGTGTGCAGGACGAAAGTTCAGAGTAACGGATGAAGGATAATAGGCAGGCGGAGGTGTCATACAAAGAGGCAGTGAAGGGGCAGCATAGAAGTTTTCCTTTTTTTTTTTTTTTTTTTAAAGTTACCTCATACAGATGGTCTAGACCGGCAGGGGCAGTCGAACGGCATCGAACAGGCATATAACAGGCAGTAGCCTTGACCAGTGTGCCTTGGAGATTGTGGACCGGCTTTGCCTGCCGGCAGCCAATGGCTGTTAAGGACGATCACAGGCCAATCAGATGGCGGCATTGGCTGTTGTGGGGAGCCTGGCTAGGCAGATGGGCTCCAGGCAGAAACGGGTGGCCATTTTGGAAGATGCTTGGTACCTCGTGTACCAGAATGCAGGAAATACACATTAAAAGTGCTTCTTTAAGGCAATGCGAATCTGGACACTCGGATTTGAATCAGGGCTTCCAGGAACGCCCGTTTGCAATTATGGAGGGATAAAATTGCAGATTTGGGCGATTTAGCGCGAAGAAGCAGCGCTTACCGAAATTGGCTCGTGGGTGGTGGGAGGTTCTCCTCTGTAAGCCCGCTGCTCCTGCAGTGTCGGGACCTACTCCTTGGAGCTCCTGCTCCTCCTTAACATAGAGACAGGATGTGCAAGTGTTGCGTGGCCCAATGTCCCTTTTTCCTATCCATAACCTCTTCCTAACCCTCTTATCGGTTTCCATCAAAGTTAGAAGAAATTGGAATAAGTAATGTCTATGTGCATTCTATATTGCGATATAAAATTCACCTTAAATTACTGTCACCAGATATTGTGCACTTGTGGTCAGTTGTGCAGGCTTACCCCTTCTGCTATATATTTGGTAGGTATAGGCCTGCATTTTAATGCCAGAGAAAATGCTGGAGATCCCTGTGAAATCATGAGCCTCATAAGCCTCATAAGCATCCATTGTACATGCTGCCTGCCATGCGAGCATGGCAGGGAGCGTATACAATTACAATTAAACTCTCCCCGACATGCTTGTATGTCAGGGAGGGTGTAATTTCAATTAGAAACACTACTTACCTTGCGTGCATGGTAAGCAGTGTTCCCAGTTGAAATTAAACCCTTCCTGATGTAAAAGCGTGTCGGGGAGGGTTTCAATCCATTTGTGAGAACCGTTTCCCATGCGAGCATGGTAAGTGGGGCTCACAAACACAAGTAAATGCTGCCTAGCATGCCAGGCAGCGTTTTCTCACTTTGCACTTTGGAGTAAAAAGCAGCGCATGTGCTTGTATGCCTCCTTTTGCACTTTATATTTGCACCCTGCAGTGCTAATGACGAAAATGTGGAGTCGAGGAGCTGCTTATGTTACAGTGTAAATGTAATGGCTCCCCGTCGTCAAATTACTATTTTGGGCAACATGAGCCCCAATCTGTTATTCGGTTAATGGCTACCAACCATTAAAAGGTGATCAACAAATCTACAATAGATCATGGCAAGAAACAGCTCAACTTTACGGATAGACCAGAGTTTGGGAAACAAGAAGAGATCTCAACAGTAGATGGAGAATGTCCCAACAAAGACATTGGGCCTCATTACAAGTGAGGCGGAACGGGTTTACGGGCTCCGCTAAAGGAGGCGGACCCATTAAACCCATTCCGCCTCATTACAAGCTCCCCTAGCGGGACCCGGTAAATAATGCCTGGTCAAACCAGGCGTCCTTACCGGGTCCCGCGAGGGGAAGAGGGAGCAAACAACGGGCCGCTCGTAATCGGCACGTTGTTTGCACCCTATCCCATTCCCATTGAGCCCTATGGGGGCTCAAATGGGAATGGAGAAGGTCCAGGCCGGGTTCCTGGAGGGAGGAATTACTGGGCCCTCCGAACTCAGAATGGCCCGGTAATTCCCCATTCTGGGAACCCGGACCCGATTTCGGCAGCAGCCATGCCGCCAATAGCGGCATGGCTACCGCCGAAGTCGTAATGAGGCCCATTGCCTCAGAGGAAGAACAAAGACCTCTTCAGTGCACAGGGTAAATTACTGGGATGTATGATGTGTCTCTGTCCTGCCTCTTCCCTTATTGTAAACTATTATATTTTCAACTGGCCGTGCCTGAATGTGTTGGGGTGGAGTAGTAATATAGTGTGAGAGCATCGTTCATCATTTATTGGTATTGAACATTGTTGATGTGAGGGTATAGTACTGTGTTTTGTGTTCTTCCCATTTACACGATTATCATTGGTTTTCTGTTGACATTGGAAGGGTTTCATATGGTGCATGGCACTATATGTTGTTTATCCCATTTGCAAGGAACACATTCAATTTCAGTACTTTGTGTTGCGTTATGTCTATTTATGTGGGCTCCAAGACATTAACAGGGTGTCTGTGTGTTCTCTTTACCTCCAATACCTGCGCTGCCTCTACGCATACTGAACCTCCTAATGTAGAAGGCACTGCAAGCGGAAAACACAAATTGGGCGAGAGAAGAGACAGAGGCTACAAAAAAACCGCCTACAATCTCGGTGATGCTGATAATGTGCAGGAGGAGGAGGTGGCAGAGAGTCATTAGATTGAAGTAAAAGGACCTTGGGTTGCCCACAGAATGGCCTGGCAGCTGCAGAGTTGCCTCTGCCCCATACATTGCTGGATGCAGAGGATTACCACTGAACTGTGCTGCCAGAAGTGGCCTTTGTGCTACTAAGCCTCCATGTGTGCCTGCTTAGAGGTTCTGTATAAAAGGAGCATGATGGGATAGCGGCATAGGTCAAGAGGCAGGGATAGCACAGAGAGTACTAGCATGGGTCACCTCTTCTGATTAAGTACCCCGAGAGGATGAATGCATGACTTCTACCCCAGCTTTCTATGCCTTCCAACCGAGCTCCATCGCCCTCAAGTATCACTGTAAGCCTTCTTCAGACTCTTCACCTTGGCAATGTTAGCTATAAACCCAGCAGCCCCCCCCTCCCACACCATCCTGCCCACCCGAATTGATTTCTGTATCCCTGATGCTCCTATCCCTTGACACCATTGCCAATTACAGTTCCCACACCACCACTCCTTTGTGTTCCGATAATGGGCACCCTTGTAACCCAGATGCTTCCCTGCACCCCCATTCCGTCTGCTCCCTGTGATAGGACAGATCACTCACCACACCTCCCTGATTCCAAAGAAGAAGAGCACAGGTGTCATGCTTCTGGATTGCCCATTGAGTAATTGCTGTGGAATTTGAGCTGGTCATTGCAACTACAAACACTGTCCAGGTGAGAAGCTCAGCATTCTGTTCAGATATTTAGTCAGTTTTGAACTCTAGCCCAATGGTTTAAAAAAGTTAATTGTGATGGATCTGACAACTAGTTATCCAAACAGCACTGTCCTCTGTCCACACACCACACAGTTCATGGGATGCACACCCAACACAATGATATGTGTGGATACAGGGATAGCAAGCCTGTGTACCATTCACAGCCCCTCACATGCACCAGTAGCCCTTCCTCGATTAGGCAGGCAGTTCTGTCTCAACCACATCCCACTGACACACAACATGCCTTGAACCTTCAAAGACTATCGGAAGCACTACAAAACACCACCCACCCATTGAATAGCCCATGATCAATGCGTACATAGGACAAACATGGCTGTATCATCCTAAAACCGGCAGTTCTCAAGGAAGAAACATCCACAAACAATACAACTGAAATATGTGGCTTGTGCGTCCTAGAGAACTGCTGTTCTTTGGCTGATGAAGCTATATGTAATACATGGGCACTGTCCTATAAGACAATAACATTCATCTCTTATAGCGCTTTTCCTTGTCATGTTCACTAATCTGTAAAATGATAAATGTTACATTACGTTCATCCGGCATACCGATGCTGCCAGGCCTATACTGCCAGGCCCATACTGCCGGACGCAGACACATAGCATAGCTATACATCCTTATGGGCAGGATTGCTCCTATAATGCCGGTTGGGTTATAGTGGCATACCTATACTGCCAGGCCTATACTGACAGGCCCATACTGCCGGACGTAGACACATAGCATACCTATACATCCTTGTGGTGGGCAGGATTGCGCCTATAATGCTGGTTGGATTATAGTGGCATACCTATACTGCCAGGCCTATACTGACAGGCCCATACTGCCGGACGCAGACACATAGCATACCTATACATCCTTGTGGTGGGCAGGATTGCTCCTATAATGCCGGTTGGGTTATAGTGGCATACCTATACTGCCAGGCCTATACTGACAGGCCCATACTGCCAGACGCAGACACATAGCATACCTATACATCCTTGTGGGCAGGATTGCGCCTATAATGCTGGTTGGATTATAGTGGCATACCTATACTGCCAGGCCTATACTGCCAGGCTCATACTGCTGGACGCAGCTGCATAGCATAGCTATACATCCTTGTGGGCAGGATTGTGCCTATAATGCTGGTTGGATTATAGTGGCATACCTATACTGCCGGGCCTATACTGCCAGGCCCATACTGCCCGACGTAGACGCATAGCATTCCTATACATCCTTGTGGGCAGGATTGCTCCTATAATGACGGTTGGGTTATAGTGGCATACCTATGCTGCCAGGCCTATACTGACAGGCCCATACTGCCGGACGTAGACACATAGCATACCTATACATCCTTGTGATCAGGATTCCTTCTATAATGGCAGTTGGTTTATAGTGTCATGTCTATACTGCCAGGCGCAGGCACATTTTGTAGCTATACTTCCTGATGGGGTGCAATGCCCTGCTAGAATGCCTGATACCGGTATATTGTATACCTATAATTTTCGTTAGGGGCGGGTTGTCCATACTATAAAGTCTGATTCAGGGAGGTGTGATACCTATGCTGCCAGGTGGAAGACATACCTATAAAGCTTGTTTTCGCATTTATAGAAATAGGATTTATTGTTGCTGCTCAAACCAACAAAGCCCTATCATTTACCAGCTATGGTGCCCAATGGGGCCATAGCTCAGCCACCTCAATATACTGCTCATTGACATGTAAAATTGCCTCTTGAAAATAATGTTTACTGTCCATTTCATCTCAGTGTTTGAATTCAAATGAACTTAAATTCGAGCATGACTAGACAGGGATGCTATTATTTTCCTTGCTCTTTTTGTTCCTCAAGTCCTGTTTGAACTCCTGGTATGTGCATGCCATGTGTGATGGCATGTGAGGCATTGTGAGCGGGGAATGGCCATGAGCAATTAACCATAACTGTAGAAGGTGTGGGTGTTTAGTATTATTATGTTTTGTTGGTACAACGTCCTTTCATCGCAGGATGTTTTTTTTCGCAGGGTTTTTTACCGCAAATAATTTTATGAAAAACCCCATCGAATTTTATTGGGGGGGGGTAGAAAATTATACATATTTGTTGTGGGTGTTTTGGAATAGATAAAAAATTAAATGGAATGGGGATTTGGGGGAGTTCCCCCCAAAAATAATTGTAAAAGAATGTGTTGTTTTTTTTCGTTAAAAAATTCACAGTAAAAAACCCTGCAAAAAACATCCCACGATGAAATGACATGGAACCGATGTGTTGGTTTACACTGGAACAACCATGACCCAGCCACCCAATGTGCCCACCAGGCATGTAAAAAGGCAATGCCCTGTGCTTCCACCATGGCCCATTGCGTGGACACATTGCTTGGGCTTAGGTGTCAATCGAGAAAGAGGAGGGAGGTTATTCTTGGTGAGAAACATAGAAAGGAAAATGAAACTCACCAATGTTGGGAGAGAGGGAGAAAAGGGCAGGAGAAAGAGAATTCGGAGGTGCAGAATTAGATAAGGAAAGTCAAGAGGGGAAGGGGTTGGGGTGCATTTGAATAGAATGGAAGAAAAAAGTAACGAAAGAATGGAGAGGGAGGGGGAGACAGACGGAACACTGTAATGAAGGAATGATCAGGAGCTCAGGAATTAGTAGGAAGGAAAAGGTGGTAGTACAGTAAAAGAAAGGCAGATGGCGGAGAGCATAAATTGAGAAAAATGTGTCTAGTACTTACGCCTTTTACCCATGCCTATCGTAGCAAAGAACAACGTGCATCCATCCCACACTGTATAAACCAAAATGCATTTTTAAAGGGGGGGTCAGTTTCCATTGTTTTCGGGAAGTGAGCACCCACTCCAGCTCTACTGCACTGGGAACAGCATTAACCCGCCCACACTTCCATGAATTGTGCAGTAGCACCTGAAGCATTCCAAGTGCCGAATGAGATTATCAAATTACTGTTCTCAGGCCCAAATAACCAGACTCAAAGAATGTGGCAAAACACTACTTTATTATCAGCTCAATCAAGTAAGGAAATCGGGCAAAAAAACAGTTTTTAGCTCACACACTCTCGACTCGTTTCCATTACATATAAGGGTTTATACCTCCATGTATGTCAGCTATGATGTCATTCTATGTGGCAAACAGTAAAACCTATTGGGCGGAGGGATTGGTTAAGGGAACATGTATACCTTAGTCTGCAGAAGTGATTGTATCATCATTGGCTGCTCCATATCTGGTAGGCATGCCTTGAACAACATCTAACTACATAAAATACTGATAATAGCAGAATAACAGCAGCGGACAGGCTTCTGCAACAATGTATAGTGCACCATTACATTGGCCCTCGTGATTGGTTGGCACTCTCCTCCAACCTTGGACATTCGGCTCGTTAGCAGCATGTAAGCAACAAAATCCAGGTAAAGGGGAACAACGTCAGACAACTGTGTTTCTTACCTAATTAGCGTACCATCTCTCATTAGTTAGGCCCTAGCTTCTTCTCTGTAGTTGACCTTGCTGACTGTTCTCTTACTTGGAACTGTAAAAAGGGAGTGAAGGTACATTTCTATCTTTGTCCGGAGCTTTATGAATAGGTCTTGTCTTCTGGTTCTGCATCACGTGTGAGGAGACCATGATTTCGTCCATTGTGGCCTTTTATTTAGTGCAATTTGATTTAATTATATTAGGTGCTATTACTCTTCTCGGCCTCTGGAGACTTGGTTGCTCTGTCTTGTATATGCTTTCTGCATCTTTGCTTGTTTAACACTTGGCACTCACAATTATTCACTCCTTTACTTAATCTAAGAAAAAATATGTCTTACGCACATGGCTTATCCGCTTCGACTCCTCTTGTGCCCTGCATTTGCTTCTTGCTGTGGCATCCTTGATCCTGATCCAAATATCCTTTGTTCTGCAAAAATCTGTATTTCAGCGCCTTTTAGCTCTGCAGCCTTGGTCTTTTTACTCCAGTCGATGTCCATTTTATCAATATGACTGCCTTAGCAATGTTATATTTCCTACTTTAGCAAGTTTCTACATCATCTCATCTACCTTGCTTTTCTGCATATATACACCTACAGCATCTCTTCTTACTTATCTTCTAAGTGTATATGGTTGTCTTTATGTTCCCATATATGTTTACCTCGTAATTTTAGTCACATCTTCATTCTTTCAATATCCGCACATCGTTTCAGTGCATCCACGTCTCTTCTCTTCATGACGTTACTTTGCATCTGTCAGACTTCACTTATAGTTCTCATATGTTCAGTGGTGTCTGCAGACTTCCTTCGACCACGTCAGTTCGAAGGAACATTTGATATGGTTGTCTCAGTGCATAACGTCTCTCATACCTTCGATGCAGTATTGGGATGATACCAGGTGTCAAGCACAGTGCTCTCTTGGTGTTCGTCCAGTATGACGGACGTGAGTGGGTGGACTCTGTAGATGACGTGTTCCTCTACCTCTCTACAGAACCTCTTGGGGTAAATGTCTGTTTCCCATATGGCCAGCCCACCACTTCATGTAAGTTTTTTCTATAGCACAAACCTAACTGCGAAGCAACAGAGTTCTCTAAAACAGAGCACGAGGAAATACAGTATGAATGAGGGGTAAGACCTTAATAGTTGTAGCTAATCACAGGACAGGCGAGCTGAAACTCTACATAACTGCACATCCGGCCTGGGTCTTTATTTACAGAAGGAAGGTCATTTACTGATTGAATTGCTGATGACTGATTATATCGATAGTCAGAAAGGGATTTATTTGCAGACAGCAGTATATTTAGAAACAGAACCACAGGGAGTTTTATTTTTGCAGTATGCAGATCGGATGCTAAGAAGAGCACCTGGGACAATGCTGGGTGACCTAAAGTACAGGTCTGCAGTACCTTCAGCGGTATTGGTTTCACCTTTTGATTTATGCTACTGAGGGCAGAACCAAATTTTGATTATCGCAAAGGGGGCAGAAATTCACACACCAAGTATCGAGGGAGCAGTATTCGTCATCAGGTCAACACAACACGTTTTACAGCACATTTAGCAACAGGAATTGGGGCGTGGGGGGAAAGCCAGAGCATTTACAGGCAGGTCTAAACATATAACATCTCAGCAACAGTCGCCTAACCTGCTGAGCTGTCTTTGCAACATTCTGCTTTAGGACTGCCTAACACTCCCAAAATACAAAACAGTGTTGGGCTGTCCCCCACTCGACCCCCAATCAAGGCTGTCGTGAGAATGTGGTGTACTTCTCATATTGAAGTGAACAGCACTAGTTAATTTTCCAAGATGTGGCTAACTCTTCATTAAGCCTGAACCCAGGTGGGGAGGACCCAGAAGGCCTGCCAGCCCTGATGATTAAGAATAAGGCAAACCTGCCCCATTGTTCTAGGAGAACAGGTGCAAGTGCCCCTTCTGCCCCCATGTACTTGTCCCCTATGTACTAAAGTATTGTTTGTTTGGGGCAGGTGGGCCTCTAACTTACGGGCCCTTCCCTTAGGTCACACCCAGCACAATTTGGCCATTCCCCCTACCAGGCTCCTCCCTTCATTTCGCTCCCTACTTAAAGCACCGTGGCACAGTTTGTGGAGCGGTAGGTATTGGTATGTTATGTTAAAGGTATTTATATAGCGCAGCGTCACCAATGGAATTGGTCCACAGGCATTCTGGCGGAACTGTAAACAGGAGGAGGGTGGGTAGGGTTAGTCGGGAGAAGGGGAGTAGGAGAGGGGGAGAAGTGGTGTGTTGTTGGCAGCTTCAGCTCGATATACACAGAGTTCTGGGCTTTGGTGCAAGTATCGGATCCAGCGAGACCTTGCGTGCTGTGAGTGTTGTTTATGGGTTTTTGCTGTGGTGTGGTAAAGTGTGTGCGGAATGCTGGGAGAGAAATGGTTGTGTGACTTGTGTGGGTTAAGTATGCAGAAGGTCGAGGTTTGGGTTAGTGGGGTCTGTATCCTGATGCCAGGTTTGATGTCAGGTATTTCTGGTCCTGTTCGTGCTGTATCCCTGTGGGTGGGGGTGCTGCTGGTTCCTTATGGGCCATCTCGCTGTGCTGGTGCTGCGCTGATCCAGCTTTATCGTAGTGAGTATTGTATGGATTTCTTACCATCTTCTGCCATGGAGTGATAGGTCTGTCTGAACCTTTTCTTTGGGTGCGGAACTGTGTTTGTACTATCTATTCTCTTGTTGACTAATGTGGACCTGGTCGATGAGGCTTAGAATGCTTCAGGGTCGGGGTGCTGTTGATGGGTGTCCTAGTGAATCTGTCTAGGTCAACCTGTGTATTCAGTCGTTAGTTTCCTCCTGTCATGACTACCGTTAGTTGGTTCTTTGGTTTCCATGGGGTGACTTCCTTGGGCTATTGCTTAGTTGTAGTTACTGTGTGATGGTGCATTGTGCTTCCCGCTGTATCTTGGTGGACATTGTGTAGTGTGGGTGCTTATTCTATTTCTCACCCTCTGGATTGGTGCTAATGGTACAGGGTTTCCTGTTCCTTGCTATCTGCCGTGATTAGGTCTGTTGTGGGTGGTTATAGTTTGGGCTCATGGTCCTATTGATGAGTCATCTGGGTGTTTCTGTCCTTTGTATTGCTATGTTGGAATGGGTTAGGGCATGTGTTTCGGGGGCATGCCGTTATCAAAAGTTGGGCTTGTGCTCTGGTTCTTGTAATTATCGGATGACAGAAGAGATGGTCTTTGAGGCGAAGGGTCCTCAGTTCCTTCCTGCAAGGCAGGACAGGGGAATGCTTGCTGCTTGTCCGTGGAGGTCCTGCACTCGCCGCCGGGCATTGAAGATGACAGGCTCGTGCGCTATTGTCAGCTTTATGAACCGCATTAAAGCCTTGCCGTGTCTTCCTGTAAGTCGTGCCTGAAATGCAAATCACGGTAACATCGTCGCGGATATATCGCTTGGCGAGAAACATATCTGCATTCATAAATAAAAGCAGATCAGGTGGAGGTACTTACCATCTCTTACAAGTGTTTACCCTGTCAAATGGTTACTCTACGCCTGAGCGACTGTTTCTTCAAGCTAACATGAAACCTCAGCATTTGCATTCCAATTAAAAAAACAAAGCTCGCGATAAATAAATCAAGACTCTGCCTTCGCTTTTCCCTAATACTGCTAGATAATGATTTGCTGTTGGGGGGGAGAGGGTGGAACTGGCCTTACCAGATACAGGATTTATATGTTACCGCTGTCAAATAGAACATTATTCTATAGTTCATAAAATGTAAAGGAACAATTTCAAGGCATTAATGGAATAATAAATATCGCTATCGCTTTGTAATGCCCCAGGATTAACCTGCTTTGTTCGAGAATAAAGCCGCACAGCGGCCATTCATAGCACCACAGGGTCCTGATTCCATTAAAGACTGTTTTTACGCCTCTCGACCCGAATGAATATGTGGTTTTATTTGTCATGTGTGTCCATTCAATCACACTTCGCAAGATTCTGCCTTTATAACATGGAACTCCAGCCTCACACTGTTTTGTGTGATGTCTTTCCTCATCCAAGGGGTGGGTGAACGTGTTTTTTCTCTTTTTATTAATAGCAGATCATTATGAATAAACAAGCGAGCTATGAAAATATTTTCCTGTGTATTGAGGTTTGAAAGTAGAGAATTGCTTTTTATCACCAATAGTATTTATTTTTACAATAAAATAATTCCTATTTTGTTTGCCAAATCAATCTGCCTTCACAAAATAGCACTTTTTTACTTAAGAAATTGATTGTTTGTAAAACTCCATGTTTCAATTTAATGGTTCCTTTTAATAAGAAAAAGATGTTTGCAGTAAGAATATGGTGGAAAAAATGCAATATGTTCCCTATTGGCAAGAAAGTGAATGCCAAGCCCCATTTTTATTTTTTTTTGGCGAATTTTTGTGACGCTTGTGCCAAATTGCAGAGACCATTGTTACAGAATAGAAAGAGGGACGGGAGGTTCTGAACTGAGAATATCTGGTTGGCATGGGAACTCACTAAGTTGAAAATGCCAACTAAATAAGTTTCTTTTTCCAAACTCCTCCGCAATACCCAATGAGGAGTTCCCTAACAATATTTGCTCCAATCAGTGCCTTTGTAAGAAGCTTTCCATTACCCATTGGGCTACCTTGTGCAATTTTGGATACAATTGGACTATGTCTGGGGTACTGTTGACAGCAGATCTTTTTTGTTAGTCCTCCTTACCTGTCTCTCTTCCCCCATCGCCCACCCCATGCCCACTCTCTCTATCACCCAACCCACCCACGCCACCTCCATTACATGTGCTGATTGGGTTGTGTTTGAGCTATTTTGGGCTACTTTTGATGAGTCCTCCCAAGGCTGCTTTGTTCTTTATGTTTTCTGCCCCCACCCAACTGTCATTGCTCATGCACCCCTCCCCACTCTCTCTACTCCCACCCTTCCTCCACACTGTCTACCATAGCCCACCAGCCCTACTTCCACCCGTTCTACCTCCGCCCTAACCCCTCTCTCTCTACCTCCACCTACACACCGAACCCCCATTCCCTCAACCACCAGTTGCCCACTCTACCACACTCTAGTGAAGTCTCCCTGAAGAAAAAGGAGCAGGGGCAGAGAAGAACGCTGCACGACTGAAGAGGAGAGGCCATCTTGCTGGGTTGGTGAGCAGCCTGCTGGAAAGGCAGCACTCGGGACACGTAACAGTTCCAGGAGGAGTGGCAGAACATTGGTGAAGCGACCGAGGTGAGAGTGGGTAGGCGGGAGCCTGAGAGATCCGTGAAGTCGCACATTACTCCGGTGTATCGGTCCGGCCCCCAAAGTGCGAGAAGATGGGTGGCCATTGGGGCATGCCAGTAAGCGACCAGCCAGAGGAACTGCCTGCGGGAAACTCAGTGGTCCCTGAAGTAGCAGAATATAGGAGGTGAGGATCATTGCTGGGAGTAAGGCAGGAGCTGGGTCGTGAGGCGGCCCATTCTCTTTCATTGCAGGTGGTCATCGGTCTGAATTTTGTTAAGAACTTAGTGGGATAAATGTCTGAACCGTGCTCAGAGGTGGTGAGTTGCCCCATGTGGCATTTACTGTAAGACAGAAACCATTGGTGCCAGCAATACCCGTATCACAAGGCTCAAGTCAAGCTCCAACTTTTCTGACCAACCGCACTTTGGATTCTACGAGTTGCAGTATGATATGATGTGATGTGATATGGCATTTGTTACGCATATACACAAGTGTTTCAAGGCGCTATGAGGAAAGGAAGGGGGAACAGAGGGAGGACAGAGACTACGATGTTACCAGGCCAAGTGACATTGAGATTGCGCATGTGCAGGGGAGGGGGGAGGGGAAATATGCCAGTGGAAAGGGGAAGGGGCAGTGCTGTACATGGGATCAAAACAATAACATGAAGTGTGGCCAGCAGGTGGCAGGCGCAAGGGTAAGTGCAGACAGCAGGTGTCCAAAAGTGCAGGTAGGGGAACTGAAGGGTTACAGATACAGACCCAAGTGCAAGGTTTGCTGGGAGGCAGTGCAAATGTGCAACTGGGCGGGCAGGGGCCTGTGCCCAAAATCAGAGGGTAGTCAGGTGACCAGTGCAGCATCAGACAGGAAATAAGCAGGTGAGAGGAAGAGAGAAGGCAGAAGCAAAGAGGAAGGTCTTGAGGTGCTTCCGGAACTGGAGATGGCTCTCCTCGAGTTTCAGAGAGGCAGGGTGGCTATTCCAGAGGGAGGCCCCAGCCACGGAAAGAAATCTACCTCCAACTCATTGCTGGAGAAACGACTGACCCTGAGGGAGTTGGAGGTGGAGGAGCGAAGAGCTCAAGCAGGAAGGTATTTGCTAAGAGAGAGTTGGAGGTATTGAGGACCCAGGCCCCAGAATGCCTTGTGGACAATGGAAAGGGTCTTGAACTTAATATTTGCAGCTACTGGGAGCCAATGCAGAGATTTCAGTGCTGGAGAGATACGATCCCTGGGCGTGAGGCCAAGGACAAGTCTCACAGTCCTGTTCGGGATGAGTTGCAGAGGGCAGAGAGTAGAAGCAGGCAGATTTAGAAAGAGGCTGTTGCAGTAGACCAGCCTAGAGAGAACCAGCGCTATTATTATTTTATTAATGTGATACAGTTTTATACAAAATGTAAAAAACTTTACACATAAATTACATTAAACACTTACACTATAGGAATAAATTCAAAATATACAGTTAAAAATCATTATAGACACTGTAGAAATTCATCACAAATCAATCGTTCTTCAAGGCAAAGAAAAAACATTAGGACAGATCAGAGCCATAATAAAGTTTTAGATAAATATTATAAGACTATTTGCTAGAGGTAGAACCCTTTATGCATATGGATGGCCACCCTTGTGCTTGCTTTCAGATATATAGTGGCCTCGCACCATACCTGGAAAAGTGCTAAATGCAGTTTAGGATTTAGGGAATTGGTACATTGGATCCAGAAATCTGGATGTATGATTTGATCATTATCATGGACAAATTCCTTCAAATATTTCCTATGTCTTGTTTTTAGCCTACTACATTTTGTTAGTACGTGGCATGCCGTCTCCGGCATAGATGTAGACTCACATATTCTGCAGTACCTAGCTGCGGTAGTCAGGCCCATTGATGCACCACGAGCCGACAGAACTGGTAAATAGTTGAAGCGTAAGAGTAGTATAAAGCGCCTCAGTTGGTCCGACGGGCATAGATTTAAATAAAGCTGAGGCTTCATGTAAGTATAAAGTATAAATGTGATGAAGCCATAGCTTTTCAGACGTCCCAGATGAATGAAATTACTCTGCCAGTCCCATAGATTTAGGCGATTTCGCATGCTAACAATCAGGTGTTCATTTTCCCTACCCCACTCCGGGGACCAACTGATGTCTTCGATCAGAGTGTTAATCTGGGTTTCAAGTTTTGTCTGTCTACCCGCAGAAGTATCCTCTTTAATGGTCCTGAGGAGGTTGTTTGTAGGTCTGTTGTTAAACCTGATGTAGAATTCCAACCTTTTCCTCAAAACTATAGCCTTAAGAGAAAGGATACCCAACTCTAGCCTAATCATAGCCATGGGAATGCATTGGGGGAGACCAAGAACTTTTCTCCAGAACTTCCCCTCCACAAGTTGTAACCAACCAAGGTCCATGTTGATCAAGGACTCTAAACCATATATGACCATAGGGACCAGGCATTGCAGATAGAGCTGGCGGGCTGCCCAAATAGAAAAACCACATTGCTCATATGTAAATCTATGAATTAATGCTGTAAGTTGGGCAGCCTTTAATCTGCGTTCCTGAATACACATATGGTAGTTTCCTTTGTGATCGAACTCTACCCCTAGATATTTATATGAGAGTGTGTATTCAATTTCGATTGGGCCCACCATCATACGAGGCCTAGCAACCTTTCCTGCTGTATACAGCATTAATTTGGTTTTGCTGTGGTTAATGGTAAGTTCGTTAGATTCTGCATATTTCCATAACTGATTGGTTGACCTGAGTATTCCACTAAAAGTGTGGTCTAGTATCACTAGGTCATCCGCATAAGCCAGTATGGGACAATGGTGAGAACCTATCTTAGGGGGGCAGTTGTTTATCCCCAAGAAGCAGTTAGGCACATCAGATACAAATAGATTATATAAAATGGGGGCCGTCACACATCCCTGTTTTACCCCTCGCTTCAAAGAGATAGGTTTAGTCACTGTCCCCTGATTATCCAGCCTGACTTGTACGGTGTTATTAGAATGTAGCAGCTCGAGGTAATATAATAAAGATGCAGGGCAACCAAAATTCTTTAATTTTTCCCATAAGAGGGATCGATTAACTGAGTCGAAGGCGGCCCTAAAATCTACATAAAGTGCATATAGTGGAGGATTAGTGCGTGTTAAAGCCTTATTGCTTAGGGTATTCATGATAAAAAGATTATGTGATGTGGAATGGCCAGCCCTAAAACCACATTGAAATTGGTCCAAGATGCCTGCCTCCTCAGTCCATTTTTGTAGTTCATTAAGAATGAGAGCAGCAAACATCTTCCCGGTACAGTCCAGCATAGATAGTAATCGGTAATTCTCAGGGTCGTTCCTGCTACCCTTTTTGAAGACAGGTATGATGATGGCCTCTTGCCAAGATGTTGGTATGCGTCCATCAGACATAATTTTGTCAAACAGAATTTTTAGCAGATTGGCCCAGAACATTGAGTTGTTTCTCATCACTACATTAGATAAACCATTAGGGCCTGGAGCTCGTGAGGAGTTTAATTCCTTAATTCTGCATTGTAGGTCCTCAATGGTAACACTGAAAGGAGGGGTGGGAGGATTGGGAGAGGTGGGAGAGCAGAGCTTATTGCTAATCCCGGCGTTTCGTTTTTCCAGATGATATGTCCATTTGTCACTGCATATGGGGTTCACCATATTGATGATCTTCTTGCCTTTTACCTCTCCCAAAATGGACCATATTTTGCGGGAGTTCTTACTACATAGAGTTTTAACTGTAGATTGCCATCTCTCCAATTTCCTGTGTCTTTTATGTATTTTTAGCCATTTTTGGTAAGCAGCTTTCAGCTTTCTTATTGTAGCTGCTTTATCATTAGAAGCATGCAGGTCCTTTCTAATAACCCGGATTTCCCTTCTTAGCTTGCGCTTCTGATCTCTGATGGCACGATCATAAATTAGCTCTTGCGGCAATTTCCCTGCCATCATCCGTATTTTATAGGAACCATGCAAGCCGGAGAAATTACTGATCCATCCTTCAATTTGTTCGGGCGACATCTGTGAGAATAATTTAGACTGTACAAGTCCCCAATCTCCCGATGCTATAGATGCCTTCATCACATTTTGTGCTGACCAGGATATGCGATTTGAAGAGTGGTTGGCTATCATCTCACCAAGATTTGCCCTTCTCTCGGTTGGTATATGGGATCTTAAATTAAGTATCAAGGGGTCATGGTCACTCCAGATACATTCCCTCACAACCATGTCATCAATGATGTTTGCAATTTCCGCACTCGTGAAGATATAGTCGAGGGTACTTCCACTCTTTCCATTTTTCCGAGTGAATTTTGCGGGTCTGTCATTCTTTGTCCTGCCATTGATTACTTCAAGATCCCAGCATTCGAAGAAACTGCTCCAACATTCTCCCTCGTTATCGGTGTATGTCTGTTTCCAGTGGCTTTTGCTGGCTAGGTTCTGGTTGTTAGTAGTGCCCCCTCCATGGTTTATCCGGCAATTGAAGTCCCCTGCGGCAATAACAAGATATTTATCATTTAATAACCTCCAATTACTGAGGAGGTCATTTAGAACATCTTGTATATGCTCTCTATGTGTTGCCCCCGGGGGGTTGTAGATATTTATTAATAATGTTTCTTCCCAGACCTCACTTATCCTAAGGGACAAGACTACAGCACAAATGTAATTACTCTCCACTGAAATCATTTTACTTTTGATTTTATTTGACACACCAATGGCTAAACCCCCATAGGGGCGCCCCCTTAGTCCTTTCTTAGCCAGGGTGTGATGAGTTGTGTATCCATCCATGGCCGTGGGCCGTAGTAGCCAAGTTTCTTGCAGCAGTATAATGGGATAACTATTAATGAGTGATAAAGATCCCTTGTCAGTGAGAAGATGTTGGTGGCCATGGGTGTTCCAGCTCAGTAGGGAGTAATCTCATGATTGTTGTAGTACCATTGGTAATGAGTCGGCCAGCCATTTCAACGTATTTTGAATATCCGCCATCTGAACTTTCTTCCCCAGAGGTTGGGCGGGTTTGCAGCCGTTAGCCTTAGATGGGGCAGGATCGCCACTTGGGAGACAAGGATCCTCCTTCTCTTTACAGGCATCCACCTCTATCCCAACTCGCATAAGGCTTTTTTTGTGAGAGCGGATTAATTTAGCTGATGCCATAACACAGCAATGGAGGGCTGTGACATTAGGGTTTCGTACGGTAAGTGGTTCCACAAAGGAAAAATCTTCCGAGCGTATAACACGCAATTGGGGGATCAGATGTAGTTTTATCAGAAGTTCAGATCTTGTGAGCCACTTATCCCTTTTCTTCTGGTTTAGATTTTTAATAACACAGATTTTGCTGGCGTTAAAGTCATCATTATCTGTTGTCTCTATGGGATCATGATGTTCGTCTTCCTCGTTTCTTACATTCCCAGATGAGGAGGAGCAATTAGAGGAATCATCAGTTGAGTTATCAGTCATATCATGGTGTGGCTCTTCCAGAATCGTACTGGTAGCTTCCTGAGGTATATCTGGGATAATCCAGCTTGTTAAGGTTCCTGCTCCTTTATTCATGCGCTTCTTTGTTTTTCGCCCCCTTTTTTTTGCTTTTTTGGATCGTGCAACGGGAGCAATAGTGGCTGGCAGGGGGGAGGCTATCTCGACTGCTACGTTTTTTGCTGCCTCTCGTCTTAGTTGTCGACGTTGTTTTTTGGTTAGAGGTACTTCAGCTACAATATCCTGAGGTTCCCCCAAGTATGCCTCTTCTGGCTGGTCCGTGCACTCCAGACCCCCCTTCGGTATAGGTGCTTTTTGCGGTAGTTGGTCCGTACTTTCAATACAGTTAATGTTTCCTAGTTGAGCTAAAGAGTTACTATGAATTCTCCCACATAGCTTCAACAAAATTTTTAAAGCAAACTGGACGGAGGCCATAGAGGCTTGAAGTTCTGCAATTGCTACATTATTTAAGCTTTCAATAGCATTACTCAAGTCTCTGCCGGAATGTTCCGGATCTTCCATATCAATATAGAGATCTGGAGAAGCCGATAGACGTCCTGCTGTTGATACTATAGGTGCGGTGGGAGTGGGATGAATAGGATGTATTCCAGACAGATTTGAGGTAGAATTACCTGTTTGTTTAGGGCTACTTGGGGGTGAGAGACTCCGTTGGTCATTATGAGCCTCGTTCAGAATTTGAGCTTCTACCACTCTTGGAGTAAGCTTCTGGGAAGTGTAAGGCTGATTAAAAGAGGCCATTGATTTTTGAATAGACAAGCAGAGATCAAGAAGTGAATTATTATCAATATCATTATAATTTGTTAAGTCTAGAGCCTCATTATTGTTTTTGGGGGGCAAGAAGGATGGACAGTGATCATCAGCTGTCGGTTTATCAATGGAGGATTGTGCTTTCAAATTGTCTTTGGGAAAGAAAGCCAGAATCGTGCCTTTGGCCGCTGCACCATCTGTTCCAGTTTGTTTATCTTTCGTGGGGCTTTCAGGTGCTGGGTTATCCATTTTCCCCGCATTCCCTTTGCGTAGATCGTACCGTGGTTTAGCGGGCTTTGATTTACCCATCGTGCTATGAGTACCCTTGAGCTGCACTAAGGGTTTATAGTGACAGTCAGGTTCTATAAACAGAAATGTGCACTATTATGATTTCTCACCTGAATGCCCAATATGCGTACACGATACTCCAGAGTAGTCCGCACCGCACCTTCAGCACGCAACAGTCACGTAACAGTAATCGGCCTTTACCCCTGCCGGGCTTAACGCCGCAAGGGTGGTAGCCTGTGTCTTTTAAATTGGGCCGGAATCACGTGATCAGGGCACGTGTCGTGCAGGCCCCGCCTCCTCCAGGAAGCGTTGGGCAGCAGTGGAGTCGGCAAGAGTCGAGGAGCGGCTCGCAGTGCCGAGTGCAGGTCCGAAATGCAAAGAAAAGTAAAATCGCCGCTTTTCTCAGGTGGAGACACACAGGGCGGGAGGCAGCCTGTGTCTTTTAAATTGGGCCGGAATCACGTGATCAGGGCACGTGTCGTGCAGGCCCCGCCTCCTCCAGGAAGCGTTGGGCAGCAGTGGAGTCGGCAAGAGTCGAGGAGCGGCTCGCAGTGCCGAGTGCAGGTCCGAAATGCAAAGAAAAGTAAAATCGCCGCTTTTCTCAGGTGGAGACACACAGGGCGGGAGGCAGCCTGTGTCTTTTAAATTGGGCCGGAATCACGTGATCAGGGCACGTGTCGTGCAGGCCCCGCCTCCTCCAGGAAGCGTTGGGCAGCAGTGGAGTCGGCAAGAGTCGAGGAGCGGCTCGCAGTGCCGAGTGCAGGTCCGAAATGCAAAGAAAAGTAAAATCGCCGCTTTTCTCAGGTGGAGACACACAGGGCGGGAGGCAGCCTGTGTCTTTTAAATTGGGCCGGAATCACGTGATCAGGGCACGTGTCGTGCAGGCCCCGCCTCCTCCAGGAAGCGTTGGGCAGCAGTGGAGTCGGCAAGAGTCGAGGAGCGGCTCGCAGTGCCGAGTGCAGGTCCGAAATGCAAAGAGAAGTAAAATCGCCGCTTTTCTCAGGTGGAGACACACAGGGCGGGAGGCAGCCTGTGTCTTTTAAATTGGGCCGGAATCACGTGATCAGGGCACGTGTCGTGCAGGCCCCGCCTCCTCCAGGAAGCGTTGGGCAGCAGTGGAGTCGGCAAGAGTCGAGGAGCGGCTCGCAGTGCCGAGTGCAGGTCCGAAATGCAAAGAAAAGTAAAATCGCCGCTTTTCTCAGGTGCTATAGAGACATTGAGCTTCTGGGGAAGGAGAGTAAAGGAAGAATACCTCTGAGGAGGTGCAGTTGGTAGTTTGACTTCTTAGAGATGTCAGAGACGTGAGAAGAAAAGGAGAGTGTGGAGTCGAAGATGACCCAGAGGTTCTTAGCCTCACAGGTGGAGCAGGAAGAGGGCCAAGGGAGGCCGGCCAGTGTGTGACAGGAAAGGAGGGTGCAGGTGTGCCAATGAGGAGAATATCCTTCTTACTGGCATTAAGGCAGAGATCATTGAAGACACACCCCTCCTGGATAGCAGACAGACAGTCAGAGATGAGAGAAGAAGAAGAGGTGGCAGAGGGGAGCCTGAAACAAGCTGAGTGTCATCCGCATAGCACTGAAAGTTGGAGCAGAGAGCGGCAATGCAGTGGGCGAGAGGTGCCAGGAATTGATTGAACAGCCAGGGAGAGAGGTCAGACCCCTTGGGAACACTACATGTAGAGAGTGAGATAGAAGAAAGGTAAGACCCAAGTTGGACCTGGGAGGGTCGATCAGAGAGGAACGAGGTCAGCCAGGTCAGGGCCTGATCAGTGATATCCAGGTTATCACAGAGACGATTGAGCAGGATGGCATGGTTGACTGTGACAAAGTCAGAAGAAAGATCGAGTAAGATGAGAACAGACTGGGAGATTAGAATCAAGGTTAGAGAGCAGGTCTTCACAGATGTGCCTATATCATTAACACACCTATACATTTCACCATTCTGTGCATTACTTTATAACCCCTATTGCTCTTCTTATTAAGGCACAATTTTTCTGGGTACATCACTGCACGCAGCGTCAACGCACTGAATGAATGGCACAGGCTCGGTGAACTTGCAGCAGAGATCTGTGCGGAGAAGCATTACTGGTAGGAGTATTCATCATCGGCGTGCGGCTGGCACCTGAGTACGGGTACCTGGTGGAAATGGCCATTATCCTGATGGCACTGAAAGGATTTTGAAGTGATGGTTTTCAAGGTGCAACATGATATCCTGTGTAAGGTGGCCCTCCACGACCACTGACATGTCCAACCATCAGTGGGCACAAACTCAGCCCAGCCATTACCCGACGTTCCAGGGACTTAGAAGAAAAGAAAGCACAGGAAATGCATATATGGTGGGCCCTCCTGCAGCCTGCTGGTACTGTCTGCCACCCCCGACCAGGGTGGGTCTGGGGGAATCTGTCCGTTGCTTGCACACCTGAACCCCTGTTGACGCTAATAGAGGTGCTCCTTGAGCCCCTGCTTTCTCTTCCTCTTGTCTTCTTGCTACAGGTTCCCGACCTCACTGAATTACATATTTGTGGGCTAACTGAGTGGTTGCCTAACCCGCTGGCTCTTCCTGGCACTTTCTCCTCTTCTGCGGGCTAATCAGTCACACAAGGCTCCTGCCATTTCCCTGCCAGAGGGGGTCTCCTCCCACTAATGCTCTCTGACCGTGTGTCTTGAGCCTTGCCTGGTTTTGGGGGTGCTGAGGGCTAAGGAGTGGTACGTGTGGCCTGCCTCATCCTGTGTTGGTGAGGGTTTAAGTCCATAGAGTGAATGATCCAGCGCCTCCTACTTTACTCTTGAAAACCCTGAAGACCTTTTGGTTTTTGTCTCCTGGCTCCAGAGGTCAAAGTGGGTGGGAGCGGGTTGGAACGGTGCTCCTATACTTTTTATTTTTACGTTTCAGTGTTCCTATACTTTTTATTTTAAAAAGAAACCATTCTGGAATGGTTTCGTTTTAAAATAAAAATGTAGGAAGAAGTTGAAGCTTGCACTTCAGTGCACTGCACTGAACATTCCCATAAAGAGCAGGTGTGTTTTTTTGGGGGTTTGGATTGTGTGTCGGAGGGGGTGTTGTGATGGGGTTTGTGGGGAGAGGGGGCAGGTCAGCAGGGAACATAGTTCCACTACTTCTTTTCAGACACTTCGACCACTGCCTGCCTCCAAATGATACCAAGAGGGGACTGCGTGGAGGGTCGTGTGGCTTGTCCTGCGTGATGTCCTGGTTCCTCCCTTTCCCCTAGTGTTGGGTGGAGCTTGGACCACTGCTTGTACTTTGACTATTCAATCAATGCTTTTTAAAGTTCTGTGTCAGTTGGACATCACTGACAAAGCACTCTGCCCCTTTACCAGAGAGGAAATCTACCTACCTAAAGGCATCTTTATTTTAAGATCCTGAGGACATCACCCGCTGCATTTGTGCATCTTCCACATTGGAAGGAGGGTCTGACTGGCCTTAGACCCCTGAAGAGTCTGGAAAAGGCACTGTCGGCTCCTGTCTATTTTCATCTGTCTGCTGCTATGCCGCCTGCTGAGTTTTTCATGCTTTGTGCTGTTCTCTGTTCTCCCTCCCCTCTTTATTTCCATCTCTCTGCTCTCTCTCTCCATCCGTGGTGCTCTCCATCTCACCTATGTACTCAAACTGCTACTCTATCACCTATCCTACCTCCCTCTCGGAGCCTGGAAGAAAAAAAGGAAAAAACTTCAAAAAGGATCTTCTGGTTTCCAATCCAGGCCTGGCTGTCGCTGACACCTACATTAATGCTTCTTCCAGGCAGACTGTGACCATCATCCTCTCCAGAGCTATGGACTCCACATATGGTCTCTGTCCTCTCTCCTTTCTTCTTGTCTCCCATTAATGGAGGCACCAGATGAAAAGCACTCTTGGCGGGCTTCGCATCCTCCAAGTGCATCATTAATGTCTAACACAGTGGCACTGGCATGGCCCAGGGCTCTCAGCCCAACCTTCTCCTTCTTGATATGCGTCATCAACCTCTTCCCTTCTTCCGCCACTCCCCCGAGGCCACATCCCTTACCCCTTCTCCACCTCTGACGGGCATACCATGTCCCTGTACACCCCCTCGGAAGACCTTTAAGGGTGGTAACCAGGTCCAACTAGCGACCCTCGACTCTCGCTCTGCCGTCAAACACGCTTCTGATATCTGTCACCCTCACTGAGATGTGGTTCACTGCTATCTCTGTCACTGCTTTTGACACACTCCTGCTTGAGGGTTACAAGATCCTCTCCAAGCCCAGACCTAACTTGTCCAGAGGCGAGTGGCCTTCAACTTCCCTGACTGGATCCCTACCACTATCATACCCACTCAATCCTACTCCTCCTTTCAATGTGTTGTCTGCAGGCTCGTCATCTCTCCTACCCTTTCACTGACTCTTGCAACCATCTACAGGACTTCTGCCATGAGTATCTAAATGAAGCCTGCCTCCAAGTGTAACACCCGGTAGGATTCTGACCTGGCCTCTCTAAAATGCAAGCGCAGAGTGGCTGAGCGCAAGTTGCGGGCATCAGATGCATCCTCTGACAACCTGGCTTGTTGCCTGCTTCAAAGGCAACACAGACTTTATATTTGTTCGAAGACTAGGTCTCACATTAAAGCCCTCATCTCCGGGGCCACTAGCAACTCTGGCAAACTGGTTAAAAGTCTACAAGGACCTTACCAATCCTCTGTCGTCTCCACATCTCCCCTGGCATTCCTGACCCTTTGTACATCTCTGGCCTCCCTCTTCCTTTCCAAAAACCCAGGACATTCTGCCTTCACTCTCCTTCCTCTCAAATCGACCTTCCTAGGTTCAACTGGGCCCTTTTCTCTCCCCTACCACACTCTACACCTGAAACGTTCCCCAAGGCTCTATGCTCTCACTGTGGCCTTTCAACATCTACCTTGCCCTCTTGGCAACTTAATCTCTTCCTTCTCTCCCCCTTCCAGTGGTATGCAGACAAATACAGCTATCCTTCAAGTTTCCCTCCCCTTCCTCCTTTTCCTGCTCTCTCATCCCTGACTGCCTGACTGCCATTCAGTCATGGTGCACTCCCAGTGACCTCTGCCTTAATCGCAGTAAAACTGGGATCCTTTTCATTGGGACCCTTGCTGCCACCTTCCCTCCCTCCCTCTGGCTGCCCTCTATGGACCCCTGCCCCTCACCCTCTTGTGAGGCAAAAAACCTTGGTGTCATCTTTGATTCCTCAATCTCCTTCTTCCTCACATCACAGACCTTGCCAAGAAGACCCACTATCACCTGCACCTCCTCAGAGATATCCTCCCTTTCCTCACCTTCCCCAGAAACTCAATGTCTCCAGAGCTCTGGTCCTCTCCAAGCTGGACTACTGCAACAGCCTCTTCCTAAATCTTCCTAACTTCCCCCTTCGCCCCCTCCAACTAATCCAGAATAGGACTGCACGACTTATTCTTGGCCTCAAGCCCAGGGACTGCATATCTCCAGCCCTAATTTCTCTTCACTAGCTCCGGTTGCTGATAGGATTAAATTCGAGACCCTCAGCATGATTCACAAGACTTTCTGGGACCTGGGACCCCGCTACATCCAACTCTCTCTCCCACAATACCTCCCTGCTAGAGCCCTTTGTTATGCTATCTCAAACTCTCTGCAAATCAGATGCTTCTCTAAGCAAAGAATAGGGGATAGATGTCTCTACTCCACAGGAGCCTCCCTCTGGAATGGTCTCCATGTCCCTCTCAGGCTTCAGCCGGACCTCCTTAAGCTCCGGAAGCTCCTCAAGACCCTCCTTTCCTCCTCCTGCTTCACTCTCCCCCTCGCATGCTAACAACATCTTCTGCCTCAGTGACTGGCTGCCTGGTTCCCTCTGAGTACTACAGGGCCCCAGACCCCTCCCACCCCATCCACCACCCTTTTCCTTCATTTACCTGCATTTCCTGACACTTGCACTCTGGCCTTCCCTTAGCATTTGCACTTTGCTCCTTCATTCTTTTCCCTTCCCACCTTGCGCAGACCGGCACTCCCCCTTGTCCTTCTCGTTCTGCACTTGCACAATGCGAATGTCACAATGCCTAGTAGGACCATTATTGTATCTTTCTCCCCTGCCCCCTCCTGTTTTGTCTTGTGGCGCCTTGAACACTGCTTGCTGTATTGGCGCCTTAAAAATATCCAATAAATACATAAAATAAATAAATAAATGATGACACTCACTCTTGCCCCACCCAACCCCTCTCGCTCTATGCCCAGTAACCCACCCCACCTCCACTCTCTCTTACCCCTACCCACCCTACTGTGGGATGTATTGACCCACTCCGCTTTGCTATGTGGCATTACTCCGATAGTTATGATGCAAGAAACAGCAACAATGGCGGCAGAACTCTTGTGTGTGCCAAAAACCTACAAAAACCGCGTTCTCAAACACAAAAAAGATGGATGCACAACCTGCCACCCATGGTGCATGTGTGGTGGGATAGAGCACACTCTGCAGAAAATGTGCCAGTGGGCTCCATGACCAGCAAAAAGATTGCAGCGAGAGAAGCAGCACTTCGCAAATGAAACTTCAAAATGCGCCTACAAATGACATTCGGCCTCATTACACGGATGGCGGTAAGGGTTTAACGGTACTGGTATTTTACCGGTACCGATAAATCCTTACCGCCTTACTACGAGGTCCCTTTGCGGGTTGGGGAATTTAACGCCTGCTTTTTGCAGGCGTTAAAAACCAACCCGCAAAGGGACCCAGGGAGCTAATTACAATACCGCAATTTGCGGTACCGTAATTAGCGCCTTCCCCATTCCCATTATGCCCTATGGGGCAAAAATGGGAATGGGGAAGGGCAATGGTGGAAGGGGGAATTACCGCCCCGCCAACCTTAGAATGGGGTGGTAATTCCCCTTTCCACCAAGGCGGTGCCGGTATTTTACCTGCATGAACCATGGTGCTAATAGCGCCATGGTTCTCCGCCATCCGTGTAATGAGGCCCATTGGCTTTGTTGCTAAAAACTCCAAAATGCCTAAACACAACACTTCTCAACATTCAAATTCTTGCTTGGCACTAAAATTCAAGCAATCTAATGAAGCATGGGGAATAGATAAAGTCCTAGAGTATAAAGAGTTAAATTTTTCCTCAGATGAACTGGATTGTATGTAAACTAACAGCCCCTGTCAAAAATCAGTATGCAGTACCCTGGGCTACCTGTGAATGACAGCTGTCAGATGAGCTCCTGAGGAAACTTCAAAGTATTTAAACTAAAAGTCTGCCGGATTAGCAAACATAAAAGCATTGTTGCTAAAAGGAATACAGATCTAAGTTGTGTTTTTGATCCCACAGATTTAAAGCTAAGAAAGTAATGTATTTATGTGATTTGATGCAACACGTTTGATTTCGATGGATTTTTTATTAAGAATAAATTTGCCTGGCTGAGCTGCAACCCTTTGGAAGTGGAAAAACAGGTTTCTTCCAAGGGGAGGGGAAATCCTCTCAGAAGATACTCACTGGTAGATGATAATTGTGGGTTAGCCCAGACCTTTGTCTACAGAAAGAGAATGAACAATGGCAGAGCTTCAGCCCAGGAAACGGAGTTATGAAAGGGGTCGTAAACTGCTCCTGCAAGGAACTCCCCAAAGGAGGGGGCTGCTTCTGGACTGCAGGGAGAGACAAATGGGCGGACCATTTGCTGTTAAGCATGAACAATGAACAATTTTTAAAGACTCATAACTTGTGATTCAAAGTGCTGAAAAATTTACCAAGGACAGATTTGTTAGTCTAATTTATGGCTGCATGTTTCAAGAGGCGGTAGAACTTTGTAACATATTCTGGACAGGAATGGCTATATATGTGGTTTTATGTGAACTGTGTTAATGCTAAAATTGTGAAACTTTACACACACATCCCTATGGTAAACACACACATTTGTGGAAAGTTGCAGAAAGTTTGGAAATTGTGTTCATGGTGCAAAGGACAACATTCTGTAGAAAGGTGAAACAAGATCCAACAGCTGCAGGATTTTGAGGAACAGACACCACATAAAATATAGAATCTGTGTGTGTGATTTGTGTAGAGGTGACCAATGTAGAAATATGTATTTAGGATTAAATCTGATTTTGAGACCAGTGACTAAAGGGAGGTTTCTAAGGGCTGTAAAGCAAACCATAAAATGTGACTTCATCTGGCCTTGATCCAATCACTCAGTTGCAAGGCAGAGATGAGGTTTTGATCCAATCCCAGCTCACAGGGGCCAGCTTAGTTAAGCCGGCCCATACACCCATTTTGTGATGTCATTTGAAAGGAAAATTAGAGACAGCTGACAACACATAGGGACTCACTGATTCACTCACTTTCCTGATTCCAGCGAAGCACTCTGATCCAGAATTCTACATCCAGCTTTAACATCTTTCCAGATCCAGATGCCAAGACTCTTGCCAGCAGTAGAGAACCATTGATTTCAGCAAGGCCTAAATCCTCAAACTTATTCTTGCAACCCAGTGAAGCGCTGTGGTGTGAGAAGACCTTTTGAACTAGTATCCTGAAACTCTCTGGCTTGCTACCACAAGGCTTGCTGAGGAACTCGCTATCCAGCTGATTGAAATACCCACAAACAAGAAGGGCAGATTCTGTGCAAATCTGGTGACCGGCCTAGCTGATCCAATCCCGTGCTTGATGTGCTGTCCTTCCTTGACAGATCCAATCCATGACCAGAACTGACGGTCCAATCTCATTACTTATTCTGTGAGTATTAATAGGAAGAACAGTGACCCATAATATATCTGCATTGTATGATCCCAATCTCAAACCCATCCCATCTTTAATTCAGAACCATAGTATTGCTAGAACTATCTTTGCGCTGACTCTTTTCTCATCTGTGTTATTAAACCCTAACTATTTATTGATTTGATTAAGAAAAGTAAATCCCAGGAAGAAGTAGAGTTTCCACAACAGGCGGGTTACGCTGATCACGTGACTGTTAGACCCATCTGTGGCATTCGCTTTTTCATAGTCATAATATAGTGTACTTAAACCTATCTGCATTTTAAAAGTGCATTTCTGTTTTCCATTTTTGCGCCTATTTTGCAAAAACGCCTCCTACTAAAACCTCTATAACTCCTTTAGTTTTTATGATAGAAGCAAAATTCCAACTCCTACTTGTACCTAATATCCTTATCTATCCATAGAACCCAAAAAGTGCAAAACAGTGCGATTCACCCATTATAGCAAAAATCCTGCAAGGAAAAGTTTGCCGTGAATTGAAATTCTGAAAGGTTCTACACATGTGAATTAGCTTTAAATTAGTTCCCACTTGGAATTTGACCTTTCAAATGTTTTCTTTTGACTAAATCATTGTTTGTGATTGTGTGCAACTGTTCAAACCGGCTCCCATAGGATTTTCTAATAATTTAAGTATTTTTGACCCCATTTGGTGTTTTTGCTCAGCCAATTCCAAAGACAATTTCAAAGCCAATTCTGACAGCTGAAAAGTCAATTCTGCTTTTCTGTTGTATTTGAAGGGGTAAGATGGTAGTGATATTCTTTCTGCTTTCTGCTATTCCTGAATACCTGCTCTCTCCTCACATCTATTTAATTGCATATTGGTGGGTTGAGGGGTGTTGCAGGGGGAACCTCTAACCATAGTACTATCTGTTCTAAACCAATCCAAAAGTATTATGTTCTGTGCTGCAATTGTTTTTTGCTCATTACTTGTTTCCTATTGCATTAAAGAGATTATTCAGTGTTCTGTCACCCCATTGGTGATTGTTGTTACCTATTAAAATATATTGTGATTACATTTTAAATACATAAATAAATATTTACCTTTGCAAACTAGCCTGATTCCTGGTTCAGTGTGACCGGGGGGATCTCAGGAGAAGACATGCTTATATTGGCACTACAACTCACAGTACCTATAGCAAGAGTTAAATGCGCAGGACATACTAAGCGAACTGACTTTATCTCACGCCGGAACAAAGCAGCAAACAAAGAAGCCAAAAGGTTTGCATATTCACCAGATATTTCAAATTGTGATGCCCCAGATGTAAAAGAAAAAGTTGTCACAATTATGATTATAAATTAAGGGTTTAATCATTTATCGAGAACACAGTTGATGGAAATTCAAGGCAGTGCACCCGAGGAAGAGCAGGAATTAGAAAAACAGAGGGGGTGTTCTCTATGCCTCTCTGAAGTATTGTAGTGACATGATGGCACTGGAAAGCCGGTGATGCCTGTAGACTTGTTAAGGGTAGCTCTTGAACAGCTCTACTACCCCTCACATGTAACTAGGGAGAGTCTTGCTGCAACTATTGCAGAAGACTGGTTCGTACCAAACCTGTTAGTACACGTTGCATTTTATGTAGTAAATTGCATTGTATGTCAAAAGTTTACCGCTGGGCACACACTGCGAATGATCAGAGGAGTGATTCCTCGACCGAACGGTCCTTTTCAGCATTTAAGTATTGTCTATGTTAATATTCTGCAAGCATGTAGTCGATATAGATATATGATAGTGGTGGTGTGTACCTTTTTTTAGATGGATTGAAGCACGTCCATGTACACACCCTGATGCCACTTGCGCAGAAAAGGTTTTAGTTTGAAAAGTCTTTCCTAGATGGGGAGTATGTGAGGTGCTGAGATCTGACAATGGGCCCAATTTTGTTAATGAAGTGTTTGAACAGATTAGCCTATTGCTTAGTATGAAACATAAATTGCCTGCCCTTAGCTTTATATGCCCTAAGGAATCAGCCTGGTTTGGACCATCACCTCACATCCCATGAATTAGTGACAGGACGGCGAATGAGAACACCTTTAACTCCTCCATCGAGGAGTAGAAGTGATGCCCAGAGGACAGCGAAAATGTTAGGAAATGAGTTATGTGATTATTTGACATGTGTGATCGCTAGTATCTCGCTCATTTCAGATCAACTCAAGTGCAAAGGGGTTTGGTCTCAGAACACAGATGAAAACTCTTCAGCAACTGGATCAAGTGAACTTTTATCAGCACCAAGACTATTTGCTGGTGACAGCATGCTAATTAAAAACTTCACTAGGAAGTGGCACGAGCCAAGATGTGATGGCCCTTTCATTGTTGAAAATGTTACTCCTTCAGCAGTAATGATCCAAGGGAGATGAGCGTGGATAAACCTGAATGACGACAGGTTATACGCCGGCGAGACCGCAGCATCCCCAGCCAATGATTCAGAAGCAAGACAAGAAGAAGAATTTCAGCATGTGCAGACTCATTCGATGACAAAGAAGAAGGACGATAATTCTAACTGATTAATAAATGCAGATTTGCATTTGGACTGTGGCTACCCCTAGACATGCCTTAAAGATATTATAGCAGGCGTGCAACTCTTTTGCTTGAGCCACAGGCATCTTTGAAAATGAATTTAAGAGGAATGCTGATGTATCACTATTATGCCTAAACAACTACACTTGGTTAAGAACTTTAAACGTGAGAAGTACCCCGATTCGTTTCTTACTGAATACTTGTTTGGTTGTATGTATGGTCCTCCCAGAAAGTGATGTGCATCGTCTTGTGCTTGCTGTTTTGTGTTTATTCTTCGAGCTTATCCAGCCCTTGTTAGAAGAGACGTGGACATACACACTTTGTTATAGGATCTTAAGATTGACCCTGTAATCAGAATATTGCTAGTAGCAACAACAGTGGAATTACTAGTTACCCAATCTATTACAATTTTCAGAGTAAAGTGTTTTTTCTTCCTTAAAATTTTAGTAAAAATGAGGAATGTTGAAACTGGTACGATTTCAGAGAATGAGCAGGCCTAAGAGATCCAGAATGGCACAAGTGGTGGGGATTAATAGATTGGTGCGCGATATACATATGCACAGTTATGCTGTGCGTCTTTTTGTTTCTCATGATTCACCTTTTTTATACTTTTGATCCAAATAAGGCAGAAGTCCCTTTAATTCTGCCCACTCCAGGAACTCTTGTATATTTTCCCATTACCAATGAGCCAAAGCCTGATGTCTCCCCAGAATAAGGCTGCTTTAGAGTTGTTTCCATGGGCTGCAAGCATTTTGTTAGGGAGACACAGGAGAAGTGCAGAAGAAGACAATGATGGGATCAACACATATCTAGATAATTCAGTACACGTGGGTAATAACATGTGGTATCAGCACATGCAAAGGGTAGGAGAGAGACTATCTAAGGAGAGCTTATATGTGTGTTCCCTGATACCATATGCTATGGGAACCGCCAAGATATTCATAGCTACAGAAGTACCAGTGCAAAGGTCTCATTGCCTGACGCATCTCGCACTCTGGCAGACAAGAGAACAGTTCCAAGGCAGAACAGCATCCCTGGTATGGATAACTAAAGAGACATCTCAAAGAGAAGATAACTATATGCAAGACTTAAAGACCAAAGAGAAGCCAGAAACAAGGCATCGGCTAATCAGTTATAAACAGCCTGGAACAAATGGAGCAGGAATCAGGATGGAAGAAAACAAGATGCTAAATTGTCAACACAAGAATAAAGAAGAGATACTGAGATGCTGGGTGTCATGATCTCTGCTTCCAAAAGGTCAGGGTTTTCCCAACTCCCTTGGAAGCAGATCCATAACCCAGGTTCCGAGTGCCAACCAGTCCCAATTGGGACCTTTTGGACCCAGTCCTGGCGCCAGTGGCACCAGGCTCATAAATATGCCCAGTCCCAGCGCTGGAAGCGCCGGGCTCATAATGCTTGGGTGGACTTACCTGCAGCAGACCATGCTGCTTACTTGCCTGCCAGTTGAGCCTCTGATCCTCTTCTGTTTGGAACTACTTTTCCTGTTGGGTGGGGCAGGAGCCACTCCCTAGGTTCAGAACACTGGAACTCTTCTGGAAAGCAGGAACTCTTTTCTTACCTAGGCGTGGCTGTGGAAGGAGACACCTAAGCACTACAGGAGGCTATTTAAACCACACCCGATGGATGAATCTTGCTTTGCGTTATTCTGCATCCTCTGCAGCAGAACGCTCATCGTGTCTTCTGCATCTGATCCTGGGCCTAAGGGAAAAGGCTTACCATCCTGAATCCAGTCTTCAACAACACCTATAAAGACAAGAAAGAACAGGTTAGCATTACGGTCTTCAGTGACAGCGCTTCACTTACCTGGTCCATCGGCTATCACCAACTCCTCGCGCTGCATTCCGGCATCTGATAGACAAAGGCTTACCTACTCTTCGTGCGCTCCGGAGGTCTTTGCACTGCATTCCGGCATCTGAAAGACAAAAGCTTACCAACTCTTCGCACGCTCCGGAGGCCTTCGGCGCTGCATCCCGCATCTGAAAGACAAAACAAGGTGCGTTTAAAGACATTGGGGAACTTTAATACTCACGTGCCATTTCTCCTTTCCACATCTAACACAGTGGGTATTCCGGCACCCTGCAGCCGCTCCGAACTTGTACCTGCAAAATAAAAAGACAGTTAGAGCGCATCGTGAAGCAGGCAACAAGCGCTTACTTACGTGCTTCCAGGCGCTTCTATTCATCACACGGGCTCCATCTTCAACTCACTTCAGCCCGTTATCCGCCATCGCCGGAACCCTGCAAAACAAGAGACATCATTACTAAAGACTTTTAAAGACATTAGAATTACTCGAAACTTACCGTTCGTGCAGTAAACGACGGACAGCAGTCCTCTGAAGTCAAGAGGCCCGCTCCCCCTATCCAGTGAAGAAACTGGTTACAGCACCCTGCCCCGAGGCAGATGGAGAGCACGGCGTTCACTTACCTAAGGTGAGAGCGTTAACCTTTGGGGTTCTACAGGAGAAGAGACAGAGAAGAAGAGAGAGACATTCAATAACCCAGTTCATTAATCCCATATTTTCTATCTGCAGACATCTTACCCTTCGAGTCAGACATACAGTGCACAGAGGTCCAGCCCAAAGAGCCAGCCGTGTGTTACACATCACCTTTGAGGATACCGTATATGCCCAGTCAAGACCGGCGCCTCTACGGGAATCAGGTGAGCGTTACACTGGGAAAGAGGTCAATTTCAAATCAAAGGAACAGTGCTGACTCCAGAAGGATGGGCTGATGGCCTGATTGTGTGTAAAGTAGTAGCATTAACTGGATATTTCAAGCCAGTTATAGACACTGCCGAAAAATGAATGCAAGGATCACTGGTCGAAGATTATGAAATGTTTGACATGGGTTGATGACAAACGAGGACCATTACAGATACTACCTTTAAAGAGTGCATCCTTGTGTTTCAGAAATAATGGTACAAGGAAGGTTAGAGAAAATCATCACTGTGGCCAAATGTTTGCTGTACCAGGCATGAAGGAAGGGGCAGTGTCCTGATGGATCATTATAGGGCTTGTGGGTCCAGAGCCTACATGAAGCTGTCCAAAGATTGGAGAGGAATTGGTTCCTTGGTATTGATCCATCTTCCAGCGTTAGTGATTCCTCAGAGTGACTTGAACATTGGTGAATTTCCAAAAGCAGATGCCCATTTGAGGAGGAGAAGATCACTTGAATTCCTCAATCGAACAAAGAGGGAGAACTATTTCTCGGCTAAATCAATAGAAGCTTGTGATGCTATTCCATATGAGCCTAGACTATTCAGTAAAACTGCTTCAATCTACACGACTATCTTTATGTCTGGGATCCAGACGATGGCCAATGCAGAGTGGTTACAAGTCACTCGCTTGGAGCTCCTGTAGACAATCAATACTACCATAAAGGGATTCAATGGTATCAGGGAGGAGTTGAGGGTAATAAGACTGATGATCCTCCAGCACCGATACGTCCTTGATATGATTACAGCAATGTATGGAGGATTGTGCACCAAAATCGGGCCATCATGTTGCATGTTCATACATTATCACTATGACGAGAATGGGACCTTTACAGAGGCCATAACATTTTTGACGAAATAGCACAATCAGATGGAAGATGAGACAGAAGACATTGCGGATGATAGCTGGTTTGCACCTATCTTCTCATGGGTTCCACAATGGATGGCTAATATCTTCAAGTTCCTTTGAGCAGTGCTTGTGATGGTGATGTTTGGATTCTGTGTAATCAGGATAATAATCACACAGTGTAAGAAGACAGCAAAGAAGGCAGTGGGAATGAATATCATGATTGGTGTTGAATCAGGGTTTGGACCCAAGGAGTTGACAGATGAAGAGAGCAGAAAATATATAGAGGCCGGTATCTCAGCACATGAGAAAACAAAGTTCCTGCATCCAAGAAATCACAAGAAGTATGTAGGACGATGGGTCTTTTGTAACCCAAATGGACAGTGCAGCTACATGACCTGGAGTGTTGATGAACATGTAAAATCAGCTGGGTTCCTGAAAGGAGTGATAAAGATCTGCACTTCAAAGAAGCACTTCTTCAAGCGAGGATATGAAGATGTGAAGACTGATGGAGGAGTGGTCGATGAATCAACCAGAAGGTGGAGTGTAGAGAAGAAGCTGAATGCCTCTGCAGGAAGTCCCATCCTTCCTATATGCTTGGAGCCAGAAATCGCGACATGCACAGCACCGGTAATTGTGCCTATTTCACGGAAAGTGGTGACATAACAAGAAGCGAGCATGACGCACTGAGAAGAGTGGCTGAATAAGAGGATGAATAGACTTTATGGAGTCTGATGGCGAAATAAAGAATTGAGTAAACTTTCATATGCGGAATGAAGATTGCACGTGTGAAGAGCACTGCAGAAAATGCAAGCTGTTTTTATAACTGTACAGATGCAGCAACGCAAGTTAACTAAGTGATCTTAAGGCTAGCTATACGTAGCTGAATAGACTGCAGGCGGTGTCGCCATTATATAGAATTCTGGACATCACTGTCACATATTTAGTAAGCTCAGACCCACGGAGAAGGAAGGATTGGAAAGCTTTGTCGCAGCAACATGAAGAGCATGGAAAGGCCTTTCTGGTCTGGTGTCAAAGGATGAAGTAGCCAGTAACTGGCCATCTATCAGTAAAGAACAGGAACCGTGAGACGCCAAATCGTCACGTGTCAAGGAGCAAAGAATGAACATCATGAGTGCCAAGTTTATTAATTGAAGACAATTAAATGCTGCAAAACAGGCCGAAATACGGTCTCCAGTCACGTGAGCCAAGGATGGAAATAGGAGTTGGGCGTGCAGACCATAACTGTTATAAGAATGTGCCTATACTCCCTTATATTCCCAGGAGCAAGGATACTTTGCAGGGCCGAGTTCAAGGACAATCTGAATGGCAGAATGCAAGAGTGATGAGAGATGTTGGGCTAATTGGGGGGTGGGAAGACATGGTCAGGTCCACCCACTGACACCTGGGGTACCAATTTACGTGCTGCTAGTGTGCCTAATGTCCCAGAAGGGTACAAGCATGCCAACCATTTGTAGAGGGCCATATAACGAAGGGCCTTATAGTTTGAGAGCCAATGATATACTGAGCCTCATTACAAGGTTGGAGGTATCCTTGCCGGTACAACTGGCAAGGCTATCTCTAAACTTGCAACAGGATTGGGCACCCACGAATGGGCAATTACCGGGGTATTCTGACCCAGCCAGACGCGGTAATTGCCCTTTCATGGGTGCCGGAACCGGTACATGCCATTCCCATTTGAGCCCGTAGGGCTCAAATTGGAATGGGGATGCCTGTAGCACCAGCACAGTTCATTACCGTGCCGGTGCTACAGGCTTGCTGTGCTTGCGGGTGCCTTTTATTCTTCCAGGTCAGACCTGGCAGAATGAAAGGCACCTGTGAGCACAACTCAGAGTTTGCCTGTCCGGATACAACGGGACCGGTAAGCTTACTGGTATCGTTGTATCCAGACCAGCAAACTCGTAATGAGGCCCACTGTGTACTTAATAACTGTTGAAGATGAATTGCACTAGGGGTGGACATAAGTTGTCTACCTGACTGTAGAGAACCAATCACACCCCGACCCTATATAGAAAGTATACTTAGATGTACTTAGATGTTCCCCTTAAGCCAATCACAACCCCTCGTAGGTTTTTCTTGTTTGCCACGTAAAACGATGTAACGTATGATGAGTTTTGGCTATGAAAGTATAATATTTTATCAAATGAGTTGAGAGAACACAAGCGAACATCCGTTGATGTCCATTGTAACACCCTTTTTTACACAATTGATAATAAAACAGTTGAGAGAGACTTTTTGACAACGTCCTGAGTCGGTCTTATTTGGTGTAAGAGTTACTCTGCAACCCATCCATGCATGACGTGTTACTGATTTAAGGACCCCCCAGGTGCTATACTATCCCATTGTCAGTGAAGAAAATGGTCAAGTTGAGTCTGCTCATGTCCAATATATTTATAGTTGTCTGTCGGGAATAAAGTAGGGGCAAGGATAGGTAATACTCCCCTATAGAACGTGTAATATCATCTGTAAAAAGAAACCCTTCCATTGCCCCAGAGAAATCTGACAAACTGTATTGTCCCTTCTAGATGCAGGATTTAGTCTCCCGGGTGTCTAGAAGAAAGGACAATGTTTTGTCACCTATCATCACCCCTATGCATGGCTCCTCCGCAGGGTTGGTTGTAATCGATAGGTTGGAACACATCAAGTCTATCTGCGGCCTGTCCTATTGTATGTATAAGGACATCCCGTTTCCTAGGAATGGGTTGCCCCCCACTATGGTGACTCCCCCAAGTTCCTAATAGGAGTCGTTGCCATGGTGTCCGTGCATGCCATTGTCCCGTCATTTGGTTGTGTGCTGTTCTGTACCTGCGGTATCTGCTGTGCTTTGTATGCATGCTGTGGGTTATCTTGCATCTGTGACATCTGTGGTGCCTGTGAGTACTGCTGCATAGGCGATTGCATCTGTGGTACCTGTGCCATGGGCTGGTGTGTCTGCGGGTATGCATTCAGTGCCTGTCCTTATTGTTGTATCTGGTCCTGTGTGTAGTACTCATCCTGTTACCCTTGGTATGCTGGCTGGTATTGCAACCCCCCATTCTGTGGCATCTTCCCACTTCTGCACACTCTTAAAATGTGCCCTATCTGTCTGCACACCAGCATTGGGGTGGCTCCCTCCACTGCCCTTGGAATCCCCCAGAAAATCCCCATGGGCCCCATGGGCCCTGCTGTATCTGCTGCCTGTATCCTCGAAACCCCCCTGGAAATCCACCTTGGTTGTGATGGATCTGTGGCCCATACCCATGTCCTCTTGGTGGCCCCCTTCTTCATTGGAACCCGTGCTGCGCATTCCCCCACCCCATGAATCCTCCTCCCGTGGGCGGCTAGGCATATTGATATGATGAGATATATTATTTGTATCATGCTCATACACAAGTGTTTCAGAGCGTGGCAAGGCAAGGGAGGGGAAACCGGGAGAACAAAACAACGATCTTACTAGGTCCAGTGACATTGAGAACGTGCAAGTGCATTGCGTCTGTGGTGTATCTTGTCCTCCTGTGCTCATCAGAATTGCCCCTTCCATGGCGCATTTAGATCGATTCCTCTGTACTAACTTTGCTTCCTCATGCCTCCTTTCCTCACGCTTTTTCCTCACGTTCTCATGTACTAGCCTACAATAGTGTACTATCGTGAGATGTATTTCTGAATAAGGCTTCGCCTCCATCCCCACCAGTTTCTTGAGTTGCTTTTGCACCTGCTCTGGCAACGCTTGGCATAATATGTGATCAAATAATGCTACTGTTTTGTCCCACGGTTCTCGCGTTTCAAGGTGCCAAAGATCTTGAATCATCTGAATGTAGTGTAAGGGGTCTTCGTCTTCCCCCATTTTGTATGCCATAATCGCACTAATGTCTGATGTGTCTGGTTATTGTGTCCTTAGAGCTTGCCATATGGCTGCTCGGCAGTTTGTAAATGGCGAACCATTGTATGCTGTGTCCTGGGTGATTACTCCTGGGTACCCTGCCCTTCTCCATACGTCATCAGCGGCTTCCCCGAGGAATGCCACTATATCCATTTCCTTGCATCCGCGGTTGACGAGGTCAGCCTAAACCTCAAGTTTACCTTGTCTATGTGCTTCCATGGTAAATAATGTGGTCACCCCCTCCCTTCTCCAGTAGGGGCAACTGTGTAAATCCGATCTCCTCTTTCGCCCCTCGTGTCAGCCTAATCTGTCAGTCATGTCTGTCGGCATCTTTAATGTCAGTGCATGCCTTTGCTGGCTCCCCTTCTGTCGCCCAGGAAGATCCCTAAGCCTCTGCACATATGGGATCAGGTCATCTAGACTGCATAAATTGTCCCTCAACTGCTGTGATTGATCGTCCTTGTCACCATTCGATCCCCCTGTGTCCTTTCCTACCTTCCAAGTCACAATTCTGTCTGCACTTTTTCCGTTGACTTATGCTTGGTTCTCCCACTTCCCTCGTCCTCACTTTCTGTGCCTCTGTCTGAATCGGTGTCCATATCGCTGTAAAAAGTCTCTGTGAAGCTCAGCCCCCCATCAATCAAATAATTTCTTCTAGATCGCCAAAAGTATCATGGCGCTGACACAGAAAAAAAGCTAGAGAAACAGAGAGACCAAAAAGAACAGCCACCTATATGAAAAGGAAGGTCTTAAGTTCCTTCCTGAATGATGCAAAGTCAATATTATTTCTTAAATGCAGGGGCAAAGAGTTCCACAAGTTCGGCCCAGCCACCGAAAAAGCTCTGCCACCCAGCCGTTCCCTTCTATATCTAGGCAGACACAAAGGCGCAGTATTGGTGGATCTTAGAGTTCAGCTTGGTTTGTAACTACGAAGTTTCTCTTGAATGGCTAGGCATTCTTTGCCATTTCAGGCACAGTGAATCAAACACAGTGATTTAAACTTGACCCTAGGTTCAATTGGGAACCAGTGTAGAGATTGTTGTGCCCTGATTCTGCCTGCGCTATGCTTCCCTGCAAAGTCAATGAAGTCATCACTGTCCCTTTCCTCGAAGGACCTCATGTCTATTCTGACCTATAAAGTAGCAGTCCTATCCCTTGTGCTGTCTGGCTCCATTTGCCTACTTCCTTCCAGTTTGTCATCTCCCATGTCGCTCATTTTCCCACTTTCTCTACTCCCTCTTCACTAAAACTTGCTTTTCCTTCTTATCTTCTTCCCTTTGCCTCTCCATATCCGCAAGCTCTCTCCTCTCCTCTGACACTGCTCGCGCTCTTTTACTTCATCTCTTTGCTTGTCTCTACATGCTCTTTTTTGCTTCTCTTCTTCATCTTTCTTTTTTCTCTCTACTTCCATTATCTCTGGCCAGTTCCTTGCTTTGCTGCTTCCCTTAAGGCCCTCCATTTCTTTGACCACTCCTGCTGCTTCTCCAGTTGTTTTCCCATTTAGCTTCAGGAGGATCTGTCCCCCTATCCATTTGTTCAAGGCTATGCCCTCAAGCCTCTTCTTAGTGATTGCTTGCGGCTCGCTGCGCACTCCCTTTCCACTGTTCATCTGTCCAATCCCTTTCTGCCCCTCCTACTTGGTATATGGTGGAGGTTGAAACACTGGATTTGAGTACCCCTCTGCAGCCTTTAGCTCCCATATTGGGTATAGCTCCTGCTCGTCCTTTGTATCCCCCTCCATTTCGCTTGCAGGAGTAGGTGGGGGAGCGGCAGCAGGGATGCTGGCCCCGGTGTCTCCTGTTGGCTTAGCATCCATTGCATCTCACCAATTCCCCCTCATCCCCCTGTACCATTCTCCATAGCTCAAATATCGCCGTTCGGTTAGCTAATTTCACCCCCTTAAAAGTGTCCTGTAAGTGTGTCAGTAGTGGTTGCTGCACATTTTTGGACAAACGGCGATGGCTTAGTGAATTTACCCTCTGTACCTTTCGTCCATAAAAATCTTGTCCTTATGTTGTGGAAGGGTCTTAAACAAGTGCTGCAGGGGTGTGTCACAACCCCACTTCACTTGATACATTGTGGTTATACTTACTTGACATCAAGTCGAGGCTTTTGATACTCCACTGTTACACAAGCACAATGAAATGACAGTTTTTTACAATTATTCTCGACCCTCCCGTGCCCAAAACAACCTGTCAGGCATACACTGTGTACCCCCCTCAGGCACACCCATCAATCCCACACATGCGCCTTCCACACAGCACCACTGGACAACCTCCTCTGTCAATTTTAAGTTTCTCAACACTGCTTCCACAACACCTCGTGCTTTCCAAGTCATATGCACAGACCTAACAGGTGACGTCACCAACTCACTGAATAAGGCAGGGCTTCAGATTTCTTAAAGCACGCACAATGCTAAAGTCTTGCTACACAAACAGTTATAGAAAGCCAACATGAACCCAAAGCTGTCTTCCTGCCTCCTAACAGGGGATACCATTGTTCTTTGTGTTCAATCTGCATCTGCAGCATCGCCTTGCAAATAAAACATCTCCTCGAGACTTAACCAGATGAACACTCCCCTTAGTCAATACTTACACTCTGTGATCTGCTGATGCTGTTTGTCTAATGGGTCTCCCAAAGCTGGCACGCCACCCTTCTAGTCTGCTGAACTCTTCACAGTTCAAGACAGGATATTTCCAAGCTGGCTCCTGATGACCTTTGCACGGGTCACACTTTCCCCATCTTCTCGGGTCACGCAATGTGTCCCACAGCCCTCCAGGCCCATTAGCCAACCAATCCTCTGCTACCAATTTGTTGGAGGGGACACGGTATGCCAGAGGTCTGGGGGTTGCTACGAGCTCACCCGTTCAGCACCGAAGGGGCCAAAAAAACCTTTCCCAAGAACAAATGGAGGACTCAGCCAAGGGCAAGTTAGAACTGTTGTTTATTATAAAAAACAACAGGGATAATACAGGACAATCACAGATCTCCAGAATCTCCAATTCCGCAAGATATGTCTCTCAGTTTTGATTCACATTTGCGTCAGCACCTGGCCCTCTCCCAAAAACCTATCACTCACGTTTATTGGGTGCTCGTAGTGGTAGACCCTTTAAAGGGTCAGTATACATCTTATTCTACTGGTCCGTTCATGTCAGGTGGCTTACCTGCCCTGGACCCCAAGAAACTATCAATTACAATGTTGTAGGGTCACAGACCTACCATTGGCCCTTGCCCCCTGCCATCCACCCCTGGGTGTCTGACCCCTGATTGGCTGGAACTGGTCTCCCCAGGCCTGGGACCGAGTTTGGTTCTCAGCCCTCCATGCACTTGTGATGTGAAATAACTATGTGTTCCCAATGTATCTGGTAGTAACTCCACTTTTGCCTACGTAGTGCTTTCCACATTGCAACACTGTTAACTTGTTCATGTTTCACTTCTTACCTGGGTTGCTGAGAACTATTCGTCTTCCCACCGTGGGTGAATACCCATTGTCTAGCTCAGCCGCATCACGTGGTTGTGGAACACAAAATCAAGCGCTCCAGGTCTGCAATTATGAGGATTTTTTTTTTCTGCAGCTGACCCCTTGTCGTTTGAGGTTTGGAATGTGTTGTTCATTTCTGACTTTGGCAACGAGCTCAGGCGTTTCAGTTCTGTGCAGCCTGGTTATTCTTCCCTCGTCTGGTGTCCTGCGGCTTCAGGCCTTCTGTGATTTTCATTAGACTTAAAATAACCTTATGCTGTGCTATATTTCCTATAGGTTAGTTGTACTTTGTCCTAACAGGCTCCTTATATACCCCTGTAGTTCTATTGGGTTGCCATAAGCATCTGCAAGCTTGCTCTGAATCCCTTTGTTACCTTATGTTTAGCATTTCTGCACTTGGCTAATGAGAAAAATAATAAAAGTTTTGACAGTGTGTATATGTATCTGTCCTCTATCTACAGAACTGTCTAAGCATGTTCTTCGTGTATATGAGTGTGTGTTTGTGTAAGCTATGCATGGTTGCGAGTGTACTTCATGACTAATGCGGCTATTTCGTATTGTCACTAATAGCGTCAGCACAGTGGTTTCTCTGCATTTAGTCAATGTTGTCCATTATGGTATTTGAATCTGCGATCACTGTTGAAGCACCTGTATCCATAAAGACATTCAGCCTCATTACAGGTCAGGCGGTCTGGAAATAACGGTGGCGTTAAACCCGTCGCCACCGTTATTTCCGGACCTCCTGATCCCGATTCCTGCAGGCGGGAGGTGATGTTCCTGCCAGGTTTGACCTGGCGAATTTAACACCGCCCGCCTGCAGACGGACGAGGAAACACCGGCAGCATTACGAGATGCTGCCGGTGTTTCCGTGATCCCCATTCCCATTGAGTCCCTTAGGACTCAATGGGAATGGGGATTTACACCATTCCGCCTCTGTGATTCCCGGAAAACCGGGGTTGTAAAGCCCCGGTAATTCCGGGAATCACGGAGGCGGAATGGTAATACGAGTCCGGCGGTAACCAGGCGGTTTTACCGCCTCGGTTACCGCCGGACTCGTAATGAGGACCATTTACTGGATAAGGTTGGAATGGCTATCTGAGAGAACATCTCTGCACACGTGTCAGCCAGTGGTGCTCCTGGGGGTTGTCCGAATAATTAGGGACTTTGTGCGTTCTTGACTCTTCGGACCATAGAGTTCATTGGGGTGAGGATGGGCATTCCTGGGGCCCTCTCTTTAGATGTCTTGAGTTTTAGTGGGGAAATGAGAAGCCAAAGTCATACAGAGGGCCTGGAAGGGAACAGGAGAGGCAGAGACTGCAGTAGGATTTGCAAACTCCTTGCAGATTCTAAAGAGGTTGGCCATGTGTTAGAGGCTGCACAGGCGCGGGCTTGAATATGGACCCTCTTCTTGGACAAGACAGAGTCTGTATTGCCTTTGTAGCAGGCAGCAGGTCAGTTTGTCAGAGGATGCACCTGAAGCCCTCCTCCTTGCATTTCAGGGCTGCGAGGCCAGAGTCATACCAAGAGTTGCAATTGGAGAATTCTCATGACAGGGCAAAGATGACCAAGGTGTAGGAGATAGAAAGATACAGATTAGCAAGGGTTGTGTCAGAGTGGGAGTCAGCCACAGAAGTTGGAGGAGCAGAGAAAGTTGAGGCAAAGGCTGCCACTGGCACTCGCTTCATGGTCTGAATGACCGAGAAGGAGGGTGGCAGTGCTGGAGAAGGCTTTGCCTCAGGAACTAGACATTTCAGGTGGGCGGAAAGCAGAACGTGGTCAGTCCAAAAGAGAGGAGTAGTGAAGGGGTTAGGTGGGGGGATTATGAGGAGATGAGAACATCCAAGGTGTGTCCAGTAGAGTGTGTCGGACCAGAGGGTAGAATGGAAAGGGAGAGTCGCAAAGGTTGCAGAAGAGCCCGGAGGAGGGATTAAAGATATCCAGGTGGATGTTGTGGTCTCTGAGGCGGAGAAGTTGAGAGGTAGAGGCAGGGAGAGGAGAAGTCAGCCCATTCTGAGAGGAAGAGGATGACCTGGCCAAGTGGCCTGTAGATGGTGGCCAGAGTCAGGGAGAGGCCAGGACAGATAGAGAGCCTGCAGTCCAGGCATTCAAGGGATTAATAGGCCTGTGTAGGAATGACAAAAGCAGGGACCCATTCAGGAAAGATCAGAGCCAATCCCCCTCTGACCCGGTTGGTTCTGGGCTCAGAGAGGATCTTGTAGCCCTCAGGGAGGAGAGTGTCAAAACTTGTGACAGGGCTGGCCATGAACAATGTCTCACTGAGAGCGAGGACATCCAGGTCAAGGTCTTCGAGGAGGTGGCAGATGTCAGAGGAGTGTTTGAGCAGAGCGAGAGTTGAGAGTAGCGATGTGGAGTAGGTTGTCACATTTGAAAGACTTTCGGGGAGGGGTACAGGAGTGAGGTACACCCAGTGGAAGTGGCAGAGGGGCCCGAGAGTGGGCAGAAGCAGTAGACAGAGGTGGCATAGGCGCCAGAGAGAAGGAAGAGGCGTGTGGCAGAGTGGACGCAGAGGAGGAGGGTGGAGGTGGCAGAGGAGCCAGAGAGGTGGTAGAAGGAATGTCCAGGAGAAGGGAGGTAGTTGATATGATGCGGGAGATGCCTATCAAGAAGGAGGATATTGGGCTGAGAGCCCTGGACCATGACGGTACCATTTAGTTAGACATTGATGATGGCTTTGGAGGAATAGGAGGAGGCCAAGAGGATCTCCCATCGGGTGCCACCATTAACGGGAGAGGAGGAGAAAGGAGAGCGAACACCAACCATTTGAGGGGTCCATAAGTCTGGAGAAGGAATGACAAAGAGGATGTCGGTGAGAGTCTGTCTGTAGGAAGCGCAAGTGTAGGTATCAGTGATAGAAATGCCTGGGTTGGAGACCAGGATATCCCTCTTGAACTTTTTCCTTCCACCCTTAGTGAGAGGGATACGATGGAAGATAGAGTAGCAGTTGGAGTAGATGGGAGAAATTGAGAGCACGAGGAGGAAAGTTGGAGAAAGTGAAAGAGGAAGAGAGGAGAGGAGCACATCCCAGCACGGCGCAATGCAGGATGTACAAAGGGGGTCACACAGGAACCAACAAGAATAAGCAGGCAGGTGACACACAACAAGTGAATTACAAAGACACAGGGCCTCATCGCGAGTTGGGCTGTAGCCCTTAAATATAGATTTAACGGTATTAACGCCGCATTTAAGAGCTGGCTCTATGACGAGTTGGACGCTAAATGGGCTGTTTCACCTCCAGCTTTTGTCTGGAGGTGAAAATCCCATTTAGCGCCCTGTATTACCGCTGGGTGTATTAGTGCGTGTTATTAGCACCGAAGATTGGGGAATGTGGATTTACAGTTATCACCCAACCCGTGATCTGGCGGTAATACCGCCAGACTGGTGGGCACTAACGCTATTACAGTTGGCCGGTATTACAGCAGGGATACTCGTGATGAGGCCCACAGCGATGACAACATAGATCAACGTAGAGGCGGGGTGGGGTCCAAGTGAAACATAACAGCAACCGACAGTACCCACAGTGGAGTGGGAACCTAGAGAGTGGGAGAGAGCCTAGTGAACACAGCATGACACAGTAGCCAACGGTAACCAACAGTAGAGTAGTAAGAACGTAGAGGTGGGGGGGAACAGACCTAGATATAACATCAGTCAACCATGCAGAGGCCCAGCAGCTTCAGGACACAGCAGTGACTCACACAACACAAAGTATGGCTAACCGCAAGAGGGGGAGCTGAGGTTGCACAGAGACAGAGTACGTTAAGCCAAGCCCTTAAGTAGATGTACGCGCAAGAACGGGCAGTTTAGTAGAGAACAGGCCCGGCTTCAGGAATTTCCATCTGGGTTGGCCAGGGTTGTGACCAGGAGGGCCCACATTCCATTGGGTGTGGGTCTAGGAGAACCCTATTCAAAGTGCTGACGTTGATCCAGATTTTGCAGATCTCCAAAAATACATTTGCACACCTCTATAAAAAAGTACATAGCAAAAGAGAAGCAAGGAACATCGTGTTGCAACATCAATCTACCTGTCTTCCCTTCCCATCTGCTCTCCCCTTTCTGTTATATCTGATCCTCCTTCACTTTTCACCATCCAGACATGTTCCTTCAGCTGCCCTAATCACTGTTCCCATTTACCTACCCTTTCACCTGTTCACACCAGCACCCAGCATGCATTTCCTGGCCTGGTTTAAGAGAATTCAGGGCGATGCCTCCTCCTCTTCCTCTATGAGGGCTGAGCAGATGGATGGTGTCTGCCCAACAAATACCTTCCTGAGCGCTGTGGCTGCTCCCAGCGGGCCTCAAAGGGGATGTTTGTGCTCCCTCCATCCTGTTGTGAAAGATAGAGCCCCCACAATACTGAAGCAAGGAATAGGAGATTTTGTTTCCTACAAAATTACATTTTTTTCTAACTTCTTTTTATTTCATGAACAGAACATACCATGCCCAATCAATACAGGTAGTCTTGTTGATCTTAACAATATTTAGAGCACAACAACATATCCTCCAATAACATACACATGTATACAATTCTGCCTTCACCCACCCATTCCACAAATGCCCCCTCCTTTCCAACTGAACCCCTACATTAGTCCCATTCTGAATGTCTCGCATGAATGGTTCATGTCCAATATTAAATTTGAAACACAAAATGTTATTTTTGTTGCATTTCGCAGCACATTTTAATTGATTTGAAAGTGCAAGGCTGTGCTAGGGTTGTAAGGGCTGCATCAGGAGGCAGACGGTGCTTGTTGAGGGTATTCCAGCCTCCCGGTATCGATCCTGGTGGAGTATGGCATGAAGGAGCGGGTCTTGCTCCCCTGCCATGCCCCTATACATCATTGTCTGGTACATACTGTTTACATAGTGGTTTTAAAATGCAATTGTCCGAGATGACTCTTTGTTTGATGTGTTCACTGGTATTGAATGACACAATTTTGTTCAATAAATGTGGCCTGGATATTTACAAAGTTAGATGTGTGTGTGTGTGTCCTAATGCCTGTGCTGGCCATCTATTAAATCATGAGTGAGGCTTTTTGGAATAGCTTGTAATGCAAACTGAATCCCTTCTGGGGGCACCTACTTTTAACAGGCAAGGCATAGTGAAATTAAAAAAATATGCTATGGATCACACACTTTGGTTGAGTGGTAAAGCCATAATTTCAGCGTAGCCTGTAATATAGATATTTGACCAAACATCTGCAGAGCTCAAGTTGGTACAAATATGTGTTGAAGTTTGGCTTTCAATAACTAAAATAATGCTAAATTGTATACAGTTTACTTAAAAAATGCACCATTTACATGATAAACCATCTTGACAATGTATTCATCATTGTAGAAACATGTTGATGAAAAGATTAAGGTGGGGCATTTTGTTTTGAATCCTGAACTGCATAGAGCAGAATTCTCCTGTTTGCGCTTTTTTGCAAAAGGGGCCATTCATTAATTTTAATTGTTTCCACCAAGTACTGGAAAAGTAAAGATCAAAACAGGTGAAAATCGCTTTTGATCTTTACTTCACCACTACGTGTCTGGAAAAGTTTAAATCACCTCGACAATTAATGATTGTGGGAGTCATCTGCAATGGATTCCTTTTGACTCTGTCCGCTTTTACCACGTGTAAAAGTAGGCAGATCTCATAGGAATCCATTGGATTTCAGCCAACTTAAAAATACATGCGCTTGGAATGCCAATAGCATTTGGCAGTGGGGCATTGTTAAATCTGATCTGCTCTCCAGCTTCGCTTGGCAAATCATACAAAATCCTGTAGCTCATACAAAGTGGAGCTAAATGCATTTAGCGCCACTTCTTCCACTATGCTTGACCTGGAAAAGAATCCCTTAAGACTGTAGCTTTATTTTCCCCATCCTGAATGGAAGCCTAAAAACTCCAGCATAGCAATGAATGAGGATTTACAAAAAAACTCTTACAGACACAAAGTGAAATGAAATGCATGTCAAGGTTATTGTTTCACACAGCTTGTTCTGTATTCCCTAAATTACTAATCACCTAACACTCACACTTAAACAGCTTCTTAAAACACTATATATTGTTTTAAGTGCCACAGCAATGATCACTGCCTTTTTACCCTTTCTCATTTCTAATTTATTTATTTGTTGAATTTATTTCTAAAGCACAATGACAGTGGCCCGGGGACATAAGAGCGCTGACATGACATACAATAAAAAGCATAAAGCTCAGCGAAGCCTAAGGAGAAACCTGAGAGAAACTAGTGGAGGTCAAGGATACATTTACTCAAAAGGCAAGGTTTTCAGGACACGTTTGAACCTGGGAAGACTGGCACACAGCCTCAAATCAGGCAGGAGAATATTCCACAAGTGAGGAATTGTGGCTGGGAAGCATCCATTTTGCACCTGTACCAGTTTGGCCTTTGGGGTGAAAAGCAACCCTGTGTTATTGGATCTTAGATTACGGCTGTTAGATAGCCATTTCAACTGTGCTGCCATATAAAAAGGGCTTATTGCATACATGTAAGCCCCTGAAATGCAAAGGGTATGAAACTTGGTTCTCTTTGTACTAGGGAGTCAATATAATGCTCGGTTTGCTGTTGAGACATGATCTGTTTTGCGCATCCCCATAAAGACCTTAACTCCATTGTTCTGGACAGCTTGCAGACGATTGAGCTCTCCTTTGCCTACCCCAAGTAGACTGCTGCCACAGAAGTCCAGGCGGCTCCCAATGATCGCCCTGGCTAGGGTGGCACAACTGCAGGCCTCAAGGAATGGTCTGAGTTGTGCCAAAAGTATAATGTAATATAATGTTGAGTTTGACACTATGCTGCTGATATGGGACCTCAATCGTGACTCCCAAGGTTTTTATTGTTTTTTCAAAGTAGGGAGCAGACAGTCTGTGATGTGAAAGAATGAATAGGACTGATCAAGCTGGCGCCACTTGGGGCTAGTGCCCAGGATAGTAATCTCAGTTTTTAAGTTATTCAGGGCTAGGCCATTATACAGCATCCAGAGCTGGATTTGGTTGTATGTGGCATTAATGACCTCAGTGTCTTTGGAGTGGTCACCTGATAAAGTGAAAAGACACTGAGTATCAACAGCATATTTGGCATAGCACATCCTATTGTAAATAATCTGCCTCTGAGAATTGTTAAAAGATACAACCTCAATGGTAGGGCCTGTTCAGCCCTGATGTTTGCATGTGAGTTGTAAGAGGATTCAATTCAACACTACAGCTAAGTCAATGCCTAGTCTGGGATACTGAATGGAAACCCTTATTGATATATCTTTATGTCCAGTTCATGCGTTCTGGATGACTACCCCTATATAACACCCCTCTCTTGGAATCCCCCTGACCCCACTGAGCCAAGAAGTAGTTCTGTTTTGCCAGTTAAAAGGTTTATTTGATAATTTAAACAATAGATATATATATCACACTTTATAATAATTTAATAATTGAATATGACACTTAATCTGAGCAGTAATCAATAATGGATAGTCTGGCACTAGCACACTGGTGAATAGGAACAGAAGAATAAGGTGGTAGAGAATACTTTGTATAAGTTCAGATGGATGTAATGTTGAATGAAAATGCAATACAGAAAATACTCAATATGATTTCAACAAAACAATGTAATCACTTTTCTCTGGCAATCCCCCCCCCCCTTTATGCAATGCAAGGAAATGGAAGGAAAGCACACAGTTCTCAGAAATGCAATTAAATGTAATTCAGTTCACCCCAGCAAGCTTAGACTACAGAAGTGTGAAACACAGGCCCAAAATGCTTTTATATGTGCTGGCAATGAAGTGAAAAATATGCTAAAATGCTTTTAATTCCCTCTAGAGGTTCAGGGTGAGTGAAATATACTTGGGATGAGTTCAGGCTCACTTTAGCAAGGATCTAGGGTTAACTAGCAGGTTAAACGAATTTTTGGCAAATGAAAGCAAGAAAACTGCTGTTTTCACACGTGGATAAATTTGCAAATCGCGGTAAAATTCGCGAGTGCGTTTTTCGCGAATGCGGCAAAAGTGTATGGAATAGGAATGCGGTTCTAGGTTCGTTGAAAAGCCAAGATTCCCAGCTTTCAGAGGAAAGTTACTGCAAGTCTCTAAGACAAACGGTCACGGAGATATGAGCGATATGGTAAAGGTCGTTTTTCAGATTTTAAATTTTAAAGTTCAAAAAGACAAGTGACAGCTAGCAACTAGAAAATGACAGGTGACAGCTTTTAGGCAGTTCTACTTAGATTAAAATAGATTGAATTATATTATTTTAACTAAGAGATTGGTTCTGCACAGTTCTGCTAGGTACTCACAATATATTTTTGAATTAGGCCTCGCCACGGATCTGGTCAGGTTTTAGACTGGACTCTGGTCTGGGTCAGCTCTCTGGTTCTGCTAACAGTGGTCTGGGTCAGCTCTGCTCTGCTGGTCTAGCCTCTCTGGATTCTGGAGATTGATGGATTTGAAGTCTGGATCTCTGGATGTTGTATGGTCCGGCAGCATGCTCCGCAGCAAATGGAATTGAATGTCCCTATCTGTCCTGTCTGCTTTTATGTGTTTTGAAAATGGGTGTGTGTGCAGCATCACTAGGCCCTAGCCCTCTCCACCTGTCATTGGCCACTTCCTCCTCTTCCCCTTGATTGGGGCAATACACATGTGCGCAAGGAGTATGGACATTACTTGATGAAGTGTCAGATTTTTAACATGCATACATTTTAAGTAATACCCTCTTAACTGCTAGCTTGTCCCCAGATCATGCCACCGGTTCTAAAAACCTCTTAAAATGTGGGCAGAAAAATCACAAGAATTATGGTATCATTTAAATAATTATGACAAGTCCGTACTATGAGTTATTCATCTTTTTCTAAAACCATATTCTGGCTACAGGGGTGTGGTTTCCCCCCCAGCACAAGGTTGAATTTCTGGTTTTTCCAGTTCTGCCAAGCCAGCTTGCTCTCCCAGGCAGTGCTCCTCCCCTTTCCTTCCAGGAGGAAGCCACTTTTTACGGCCCCCATAATAAAACATTTGCCTGAGTCAGGACAGGGCTTTGTTCAATTTCCTGCAGAGCCCAGGTAATTCAATCAGGGAAGTGGCATATCCCTTTTGGTGGGAGCAGCAAAAGGGCAGCTAGGCCTGGGAACACAGCTGTTGTGCAAGTCTCATCTCCTGTCGGGGCTAGCTGGTGGGCAGAATTCAGTTCCTTAAGCCAGGCCCCAGCTAATGTCACTTTTAGTTACCCAGTTTTCTGCATTCAAATAAAATTAACCATTTTTACATATGCAGCTAGAATGCTGATTCTAAGTTTAAAACTATGACATTTAAACAATTGCAACCTATGTGACACTCAAAAGTAGGTCACTCATTTCTTTTAAACATTTAGATTTGTTAGTGTCTTTCAGTCCAAATTTACTTAAACTGCTGAAATCCACAACTCAGCCAGTCTTGTTATAAACCTTCAAGTCACTTCAGAATATAACTTTAGATTGTATCCACCTCTCAGTAAGTCTTTCTTTGGCCTGCTTTGGGTTCATTTATTGAGTTTTACACAAAAAAAGAAAAAAGTCTGGTGTTGTTTTAAAACGCCGGCTTTCTGATAGTGGTGAGTACTGGTAATGCACCCATTTTTGGGATTTAAGAAAATGAATTCCCCACAATTCTAGGTTGCTTTTGGCAATCAGCATTGCCATTCCCAATGGTTTCAGGCTACTGTGTGGGTAGTCCAATGGTGATTTTAGGCAGTGCCCTTCTGTGCCCATAACATCGGCAAAAATGAGTGGCAGCCTATTCTTCATGCATTTCCCTGTGCATTTTCTGGGAAGCTCTGGCCATCATGATGTTTTCCATGTCAGTACTGTACAGTTTTTGAGGTAGGGCTCGGATGCATGGGTAAGAACATCCCACAAGCCCCCCTCTTGCGATGGCCATTCTGTTTCACTGATGGGACTCGCAAGACCTGGGATGTTTCCTCATCTTCTTCCAATAGATGGCACAGTTCAGCATCTTTTCCTCCATCCGGTACTGATCGATCGGTTCTCCTCGCCGGTCCTGATGGGAATATTGGGCGGTACCCTGGGCCCCTTGCGTCTCTGCTCCCGGTCTCCGGATCGTCCTCCTTGGCCCGTCTCCAGGTTTTCTTTCTCCTAGGACGACAAAGGAAGAGCGGCAATACCTATTCATAGACATTTTTCCCCCACCATTGATATAGTGGGGTGGCATATAAATTTTAGAACTCAACAGATATGCACATGCACATTTTCTTAAATTAAGAGACAGGAACACATACACTTGAGAAACACAGAATTTGATAGGCTATATGTAGGATCTTTTAAGTTAGAACTGAATTAATCTGAGACAGTACCCTCTAGGATTCCAGAGGATTCCTCCAGTTGTTGCAGAGTGTGCCTGGGATGGCAACACTTCAACTGGTTAATGTGAACCCACTTGTCTTCCCCCTCTGCCAAACCGCCTTTGGGGATGCGGATCTTGTAGGCCACAGGGGAGATTTTGTCTATAATCTCAAAGGGTTCCTTCCATGTAGGCAAAAATGTTCGCTGTTTGGCCTGGTTCCTTTGGAAATTGTATAGATAGACCCGGTCCCCCACCTGATATTCCTTCCTGGAAGTCTTCAGGTCATAGTGGGTCTTCATGCTATCAGCTGATCTTTCTAGATTCCGCTGAGCATAAGCAAAATTTATCAGTGTCTGCTCTTGGGTCCTGTAGAGCAAATGCTGAGGAAGCACCATCTTGCGCCCAGTCATCAACTCAAATGGTGACATTTAAGTTGCAGATGAAGGGGTAGATCTGATGGCCATTAGGACCAGAGGTAATCGGATATCCCAACTTGGCCCAGAATCTGCCACAAACTTTTTTAGTATGCTCACAATGGTTCGGTTATATCTCTCTACTGCCCGAGAAGAAGCTGGCCGGTAAGCAATATGCAACTTCCTTTTGACCCCCAGTATCTCCCACATCTTTGTCATTACTTCACTAATGAAGTGGCTACCCCTGTCTGACTCAATCCTTTGAGGTAGACCAAAACGGGAAAAGATGTGGTTAATCATCAGGGCAGCTGCAGTTTCTGCCTTGCAATTTGGGGCTGGGAGACATTCCACCCACTTGGTAAACAAGCATGTCACAGACAACATGTACTTATTCCCCTAGCAGAGCGAATCACGGGGCCTACAAAGTCGATTTGTAAATCTGACCATGGCAGTGTCATCCCCCGCTTTTGGAGAGGCGCGCGGTGTGTGAGGGACGTCGGCTGAAATTGCGCACACACAAGACACCCCTTCAAGTATTGGCTGAGGTCCTGGCCCATGTGTGGCCAGTATGCAACCTCTCTTAAGATTTCCAGCGTTGTGTGAAACCCCCTATGACCGGCGGTGGCCGCATCATGGGTGTGACTTAACATCAAGCTTCGGAATGAGGTAGGAACCACCCACTGATCGTGGCCAGCTTTGGATTTCCTTACCAGCAAACCATCTTGGATTCGGAACATTTTTGGACATTTCATCAACACTCTTAGGTCCTCTTTCCCAATATAATCGGTATCCATCAGGGGAAAGTTCTCAGGGTCCTCAATGTGCTGGTAAAACCTACCAATAATTGGATCCCCCTTCTGAGCTGTAATCAAATCAGCATCAGGGGTCTCCTTGCTCCATTGTGCAATTGAAAGATCATTGTGAGCATTTGTCTGGGAACTAGTGATAGCAGTGACCTGGATTTCCCCCAACAGGGACTCAATCTCAATTAGATCCCCTTGGATGTCCCCGGTTTTGGCCAGCTGATCAGCTAAGTCGATTCCAGTTTTGTCTGGTCCCTCTACTTTGGAATGACCCTTGATCTTTTTCCAATAGATGGTCATCTCATTCGAGGTGACCAGATCATCAATGTTTTGGATCAACTTCCCATGTTTCAAGGGTTTGTTGTTAGCACATAACAAGCCTCTGGTTTTCCAATTAACCAGGTGCTCCACGAACCCGTTCCGTACATAATCCGAATCTGTGATTATGACCAGTTTGTAGAGTTGATGCTGGACAGCAGTGAGGATGGCCTGATGCACATCCATCAATTCTGCCACCTGACTACTTCGGGGACCAATTTTGTATCCAGCGGAGGGTTCTGGGGACTCATTCACCCATGCATTCCCTACACCGGCCACCAGTTCTTTCTCCCTGTTGTTGTCAACATGGTAAGAGCATCCATCCACATACACAGTGGGCATTCCCTCACACTTGTCTTCTTCAAAGACTTTGTGGGGGGACCTAAGGTATGCCTCCATGTTGTCCTTTATTTTTAGACTTTCGTCCTCGAGACAGTTTTCTCTGGCACAATCATGCAAGTCAGCCAGACCTTGCGCGAGGGGACTCTTCTTGTTTTGGCCATATCTGACCTCCACAAGAAAGCCTTGCATTGACAGAATCCAGGAAGTAATTCGGGAATTACTCACATTTCCGGCCCGGATTCTATCACTTTGGAGATATTGCAGAGGCTGGTGGAGTCTCCACTATGATGTGTTCCCCCTGGATAAACGGGCGGTAATTCTTCAATGCCCACACCGTTGCCAGGAGTGCCTTCTCACAATCGTTGAATTTTTCCTCCACAGAGGATAAAGTTTTGCTCGCATAGGAGATTACTTTATTGACCTTGTCATGCTTTTGGTATAATACTGCTGTCAAGTACGTATTAGAGAACCCCGTCTCCAGGAAGAACTCCTTGTTTCTGACAGGGTAAGCTAGGCAGGGCGCTTGTGAGAGGCTTCTTTTGAGTTGTTGTACCGCCTCGGCTTGTTCTGGACCCCATTCCCACTTGACCCCCCCTTCAGGAGATGAATGAGGGGTCTGGTGATCTTTGCGTAGCCCTCAATGAACTTTCCGCTGTAATTAGTCAGTCCAAGGAGGCTCCTTAGTTCCCGCAGAGTTGTGGGGTCTTTCAGCTTCTGAAGTGCTTCCGCTTTCTTTTCCTGGGGACAGAGACCCTGAGGAGTAATCTCATGCCCCAAGAAATTAACACAGGTTCTACACCACTGTGCTTTCTGAAAGGAAGGTTTTGCTCCGGCGGCCCTCAACTGCATCAGAACATAACGGATCTCCGCTATGTGTTCCTCCACAGATGAACTTTTGATGAGGACATCATCTACATAAGCCAGGTTACCCCTCGCACCCAGGTCGGGCATGGCCTTATGTAGGAAAATATTGAACTCATTACCGGAGTTAAGGTATCCGAAGGGAGTCCGGGTCCATATATACTGCTGGCCCCCAAAGGTAAAAGCCAGCTTGTATTGGTCCTCCCTACTGACCGGCACGGTCCAGTATCCATTGGTCAGGTCTATTGCAGTGAATACCTGTGACCCCTGGATCTGGGCCAGCCCTTGGTCAATGTAGGGCAGAGGCCATCGGGAAGTATGGACCCGTTTGTTGAGCTCCCTGAGGTCGGCGCAGAGTCTCCACTGGCCGTTTGGCTTCAATATTCCCAGCACCGGATTATTGAAGGTGCTGTGAACTGGACGGATTATTCCCCGGGACTCAAGGTTCTTAATTATTTCAGTAAGGGACTCCATGGATGCGAGAGGCAAACGATATTGCTTCACAAACACAGGAGTCATGCCAGGGTCCATGGGGATTGTTGTTGTGTGGATGTCAGTGCGACCACAGTCATATGAGTCTACCGCAAAGAGATCTTGGAAATCCAAGAAAACTTGTTTCAACTTTTGCTTTTGTTCCATAGTCACACATGCATCAGCTAGATTGACTCTCTCTTCCACCATCTGCCTGAAGCCTGGAAAGACTTCTGGTTTGGCTATCTCAGCGGCCTCCTCCAGCTGGGTGGAGAAGTCCCTGGTCAGAGTGCTGATTTGGACTGGAGGCTTCAGGCGGGAAAGGCAGCCCTCATGGACCTGGAAAATCACCTCATCTCTCCTGAAGTCACAAGTCACATCTTCCTTACCATAAGGGCAAGAAGTGTACACCAGGAAGTTCCCCCCATGCCGGGTAAAAATCCTGTCTGGTGTCGTATTGTCATCAATGTCACTGTCAAAGCAGTCCTTGGGGATTGGCCCTAACAGTTCATTTCCTAAATCTATGGAAAAATGTCGGTCATCAACCGCCATTCCAATAATGGTGCCTGCGGCTAGAGTAATACTCTTTAAGTCGCTGTTATCCACCTCTATTAGAATGGTGTCATGTTCTATGTTGACTAATGGAGTTGGGTTTACCCCCAACCCGTGCTGTTGGAGAGAAGCGTTTAGATGTATGTAAGCATCAGGGTTTTGCAGATATTGTCCTCTTTTAACTTTCACTTCCAGGGAGAATTGTCGGGTCCTTTCTGGGATGGTGACTTCCTCTTTGATCTGAATTTCAACTGCATAAGGTAGCAATTGAGCTGACCTAAATGCTTTTTCTGGATCATCAAAGCCCATGGGATTATCCGCTAATTGGGACCAAGCTTTGAAGTTTATTAGGTCCAAACTAATGGCAAAGCGATTGAGAATGTCACTGCCTAAGTAAAAGGCGGCAGTGACGTCTCGCACGACCCAACAATTATGGACTATGCTCTTGTTGCCAATGGAGATTTTGAGCATACACCTGCTTGGCAGGAGCTGTTTGGAATTAGGTGCTTCCAGGTCCATTTCCCATTTGTCTATCAGTTTGAATGTGGGAATGGCTGGATCTTTTGGGAGTTGGCGGAACATGGCTTCGCTGATGAAGCTCTTACCGTTGTTCACACACACTCGAGCGAGAACAGAGTCCTTCCCATCATTTAATTGGACAGGGATGAACAACTGCTCTCCAATTTGCTGAATATCAGCCAGGCTCTGAGCTGATTACACATCTTTCTGGACTATAGGAGTGGGAGTTTCTGATTGTGGATTGGTAAAGAATTTCAGGGTGTTTTCTTCCAGTGTGGAATACCACCTTAAACTGGAAGGAAGGTTGATTTTCAGAAATAGAGAGGACCCCCCATCACCAGTCTGTTGTCCTACTGCTATTACTGTCACGTCTGGAATTTGGCTATTCTGGAAGTGAAATTCTACTCGGTCAGATTTTTGTTCAACCATGTGGCAGGTGCCGTTTAAACTAACATGGTTGACACTCTGTTTTAATTTTATTGGTCGGCTAGTCTGGGTCCAGAGGACCTTGCTTACGCAATCTATTAAGGGTGACAACCTCCTCAGGAGGTCATTCCCCAGTAAACAAGGGGTGCCCTCTGGAGTCACAACTATGACCGGGTGTTTCAACTTGTGGCGCCCAATTTTAATGTCCAAATCTGCCGTCCCCTCGGCTGATACGGGGCCCTGTTTTCTCCCCTTGGCTGATCCCGGGAAGGGTAGCTATCCCTTCTTTGGTAGTACCCCTGGTTGGGAAGATTTGGATACCCCTCCACCCTTGGCCTCCCCTCTCCCGGATTCGGTTGTCTGGGCTCAGGGAATTGGGGAAAGAAGGATGGATGATTTTGGGGCTGGAAATTGGGTGGATACCTGGGGAAGAAGTTCTGCCCAGGATTTGGAGAATTTCCGCCCTCCTGTGGGAAGTTGGGAGGGAAGTTCCCTGGGTTATGTGCTTGGCTGGATCCCCCCCTTGGGCTGGAGGAGTCCACACATAACCCAGGATGGGTCGATTTCCCTTGTAACGGGGACTTACATAGTCAGGAGAGCGAGGGACCCCATTTGTGGGACTACCTCCTGGACTCCCTGTTTGTGACTGGCCCGAGGACCTTCTGGGCCTAGCATTATTAGGTGCAGGTAGGTTTTTAGGCCCCCCCATCTCCAAATCCAAAACGGGGGTGACCTTTACCTCTGCCACCTTGGCAGCAGCAGGGGTGTTGTTGGCTTTGGGGTTTTTGGGCGCATTATTTTTATTTTCTATTGGCTTCTGCACCTCATAGATCTGGGTCGCCTGTTCAATGACCCAGTCTAAAGATCTTTTCTCGTGAAAATCCCTCACAAGCTGGGTCATTATGTATTTGGGCAAGGCATGGAAAAACGTATTAATAAATTCTCTGCTATCCGTGCGCACCCTTCTTGTGGTCTGTGCAAAAGCACGCTTTAACTCCTGCACAAATTCTTGTGGGGCCTGATCCTCCCCACATTGTAAATTGTAGGCTGCCTTGCGAGCCTCTTGAGGATTTCTATGAGTAGAACATTTTTTCAAGATGGCCGCCTTATAGGTGGACCACCTGGAATGATTTTGGTCCTCCAGCCCTGCAAAGAAACGGGAGTACTCTGGGGAGAATGTCCACTTTACATATTGGATACAGTTTTGGCTGTCCTTCAAATGAAAAGTCTCCATCATTTGCTCATAGAGCTCCAAGTGTTCCCAAACAGAGTATTTGGCGTTCTTATGATAATGCGTGATGACACTCCTGATTGCCTTAATCTGTTTCAATGGGTCCTTAATCAAGGCCCTTCTTGCCTTATTGGCCTTTTTGGATTTTGGTAACCCTTGTCCATTCATCTTCTGACTCAGAGGCACTGCTCCCAGAGGTTCCCGTCTGTTCTTCCAGGTTTTCCCGGATTCTGAAAGCCTGGGAATGGCTGGCAGAATGTGGGGACCTGGTCTCCTGTGTCCTGTACCGCTCAGAGGAGTCTTCAGATCCCTCCTTGCTTCCAGGATTTGATGGGTACCCCCCCACTGACCTAACTGGGCAGAGGTTTTCAGGATGCCCTTGATGGGCCTACTCTCCTGGGGTTCCCCATCAAATTGCACTGTGGTTGGGTGCCCATACCCGGATGCCCGCCCCTCCATTCCTGGGTGGTACTGGCCTATGAGCCCCATGCTTCTGGCCGGATAGTAATCTGCCATCCCTGTGGCCCTGTGCTCATGTGCGCCAGGGGACATGGGGGTGGCAGAGTCCAGGGACTGAGAGAAATAAAGGCCTCTGGTACTAGGGCTCCTGGGGTTATGCTCAGGAGTTTCTCTTTCCCAGCGAACCTCATCTCTATCCGCCCCTGCTCCCTGTTGCAATGCAAGAGCCTGCGCCTTCAGTTCCTCAGTTAAGGCCTTACTAGACTCTATCAGTCTCTCCTGCATCGCTACCTGTTGTTGGAGCCTATCATTGTGCTGGCAGAGAGCCTCATTCTCTCTCTGCATTTCCTGATTGGTCCTGGAGCACTGGGCCAGTCTTTGCTGCAGGAGGGTTACCTCCTGAGCTGTGTCCCTATTGGCCTGCTCCTTTCTTTCCAGAGCATCCTCCACCTTCCTGGTGTGCTCTAACAAGTTCTGGTGTTCTTTTTGGAGGTCACACAGTCCCTGGAGGGCCAGGTGATTTTCTTCCATTTTCCTTTTTAAGTGGCAGACTTCCTGGCCTAAGGTATCCGTTTCCTGACTAAGAGCCTGCATCTGTGCCGCCAGGTCGTCCCTTTGCCTTTGGAAGGCACCCGCTTTCTGGCGCTCCTGGTCAAACTCTGCCTGGGTATCCAGGTCTTTCAAAATCAGTTTATTGCTCTCTGCCTTCTCCCAATCTAGATGGCTTTGCAGGGTGACTACCTGCTCAGCACAAGCCCTATTGAAGTCTAACTGTTGCTCCAGCTTTTTCTGGCTCTGCAGTAGGGAGTCCAAACCTTCTTGCTACTCCTTCTGCAAGGCCAGAAATCTGGTATCCTGGTCAGCCTTTTCCTGTTGCAGGATGTCCATATCCTTCTTTATTTTAATGATGTGCTGTCTACTCTCATTTTCTGACTCCTGGCTCCCCTGCAGCCTCTGCTCAGAAGAGACCAGGTCAGATTGGACCTTCTCTAACGCCATCTGTCGCTTATTCGCCAGATCTTGGCTTTCAGTACATTTATCCTGCATGTCTCCCATATATAGGCACAGGTATGCCGCTATCCTAACCATCTTGTCTTGTTCATCCTTAGCTTTAGGAGCCATGTATAGTTCACTCAGGGCCACATGTAAGGGACCCTGATCTCTCATATATCTGACCCTGTTTCCGTGACCTGTTGCGTGATGGCCTGCAACCAGACCATGAGGTCCTGGTGAGTCCACTCACCTCTCACAAATAACTTATGTAAGAAGTGCTCTCTGGCTATTTTCATGCCTACTAAGGTCGTCATTCTAGAGATTTGAGTTCCTTCCTGACTTACAGAAGTTTGTATTTTATTTTTGCAAAACAGTCCTTTTCCTTAGAGCGTTCCTTTGAGGAGTGCTTTACAGCGTAACACAGCGTGGTGCTCCGACCGGATATGTGTATCTGGTCAGCTGGCACACTGTATTAATCTGCACAAGTGATAGATCTAACCCAAACGTCCGGCCCGAGCCACCAATTTGTAAGAGGATTCAATTCAACACTACAGCTAAGTCAATGCCTAGTCTGGGATACTGAATGGAAACCCTTATTGATATATCTTTATGTCCAGTTCATGCGTTCTGGATGACTACCCCTATATAACACCCCTCTCTTGGAATCCCCCTGACCCCACTGAGCCAAGAAGTAGTTCTGTTTTGCAAGTTAAAAGGTTTATTTGATAATTTAAACAATAGATATATATATCACACTTTATAATAATTTAATAATTGAATATGACACTTAATCTGAGCAGTAATCAATAATGGATAGTCTGGCGCTAGCACACTGGTCAATAGGAACAGAAGAATAAGGTGGTAGAGAATACTTTGTATAAGTTCAGATGGATGTAATGTTGAATGAAAATGCAATACAGAAAATACTCAATATGATTTCAACAAAACAATGTAATCACTTTTCTCTGGCAATCCCCTCCCCCCTTTATGCAATGCAAGGAAATGGAAGGAAAGCACACAGTTCTCAGAAATGCAACCAAATGTAATTCAGTTCACCCCAGCAAGCTTAGACTACAGAAGTGTGAAACACAGGCCCAAAATGCTTTTATATGTGCTGGCAATGAAGTGAAAAATATGCTAAAATGCTTTTAATTCCCTATAGAGGTTCAGGGTGAGTGAAATATACTTGGGATGAGTTCAGGCTCACTTTAGCAAGGATCTAGGGGTAACTAGCAGGTTAAACGAATTTTTGGCAAATGAAAGCAAGAAAACTGCTGTTTTCACACGTGGAGAAATTTGCAAATCGCGGTAAAATTCGCGAGTGCGTTTTTCGCGATTGCGGCAAAAGTGTATGGAATAGGAATGCGGTTCTATGTTCGTTGAAAAGCCAAGATTCCCAGCTTTCAGAGGAAAGTTACTGCAATTCTCTAAGACAAACGGTCACGGAGATATGAGCGATATGGTAAAGGTCGTTTTTCAGATTTGAAGTGACAGCTAGCAACTAGAAAATGACAGGTGACAGCGTTTAGGCAGTTCTACTTAGATTAAAATAGATTGAATTATATTATTTTAACTAAGAGATTGGTTCTGCACAGTTCTGCTAGGTACTCACAATATATTTTTGAATTAGGCCTCGCCACGGATCTGGTCAGGTTTTAGACTGGACTCTGGTCTGGTCTCGGCACTTCACAGTGATCTGGGTCAGCTCTCTGGTTCTGCTAACAGTGGTCTGGGTCAGCTCTGCTCTGCTGGTCTAGCCTCTCTGGATTCTGGAGATTGATGGATTTGAAGTCTGGATCTCTGGATGTTGTATGGTCCGGCAGCATGCTCCGCAGCAAATGGAATTGAATGTCCCTATCTGTCCTGTCTGTCTGCTTTTATGTGTTTTGAAAATGGGTGTGTGTGCATCATCACTAGGCCCTACCCCTCTCCACTTGTCATTGGCCACTTCCTCCTCTTCCCCTTGATTGGGGGAATGAAATGAAGTGTCATCATGATGAGGTCTGTTTATGATACAGAGAACCCACCCCTGTCAACTTTACACACAATCTATATTTGCTCAAAAAACATATTTGCACAGGTACACCTTTGTTTAAAATGACATGCACCCATCACATATCACAGGAGGTATACCCTGTCCAAATCTGCTCTTCCTGTGAGCTTGCATTCAGAAATGGCAACATTTGCACTTTTTAACTGGTTTCGTAATATCGGACATTACCCCAAATTTATACACATGTGCGCAAGGAGTATGGACATTACTTGATGAAGTGTCAGATTTTTAACATGCATACATTTTAAGTAATACCCTCTTAACTGCTAGCTTGCCCCCAGATCATGCCACCGGTTCTAAAAACCTCTTAAAATGTGGGCAGAAAAATCACAAGAATTATGGAATCATTTAAATAATTATGACAAGTCCGTACTATGAGTTATTCATCTTTTTCTAAAACCATATTCTGGCTACAGTGGTGTGGTTTCCCCCCCAGCACAAGGTTGAATTTCTGGTTTTTCCAGTTCTGCCAAGCCAGCTTGCTCTCCCAGGCAGTGCTCCTCCCCTTTCCTTCCAGGAGGAAGCCACTTTTTACGGCCCCCATAATAAAACATTTGCCTGAGTCAGGACAGGGCTTTGTTCAATTTCCTGCAGAGCCCAGGTAATTCAATCAGGGAAGTGGCAAATCCCTTTTGGTGGGAGCAGCAAAAGGACAGCTAGGCCTGGGAACACAGCTGTTGTGCAAGTCTCATCTCCTGTCGGGGGTAGCTGGTGGGCAGAATTCAGTTCCTTAAGCCAGGCCCCAGCTAATGTCACTTTTAGTTACCCAGTTTTCTGCATTCAAATAAAATTAACCATTTTTACATATGCAGCTAGAATGCTGATTCTAAGTTTAACTATGACATTTAAACAATTGCAACCTATGTGACACTCAAAAGTAGGTCACTCATTTCTTTTAAACATTTAGATTTTTTAGTGTCTTTCAGTCCAAATTTACTTAAACTGCTGAAATCCACAACTCAGCCAGTCTTGTTATAAACCTTCAAGTCACTTCAGAATATAACTTTAGATTCTATCCACCTCTCAGTAAGTCTTTCTTTGGCCTGCTTTGGGTTCATTTATTCAGTTTTACACAAAAAAAGAAAAAAGTCTGGTGTTGTTTTAAAACGCCGGCTTTCTGATAGTGGTGAGTACTGGTAATGCACCCATTTTTGGGATTTAAGAAAATGAATTCCCCACAATTCTAGGTTGCTTTTGGCAATCAGCATTGCCATTCCCAATGGTTTCAGGCTACTGTGTGGGTAGTCCAATGGTGGTTTTAGGCAGTGCCCTTCTGTGCCCAGAACATCGGCAAAAATGAGTGGCAGCCTATTCTTCATGCATTTCCATGTGCATTTTCTGGGAAGCTCTGGCCATCATGATGTTTTCCATGTCAGTACTGTACAGTTTTTGAGGTAGGGCTCGGATGCATGGGTAAGAACATCCCACAGAGTGGTGATGGTAGAGCAGGGGAGGGGCATTGGCATGTGTCCCTTGTCTAAATGTTAAATCCACCTCTGATTGTACTCTTTAGTAAATATTGAAATACTGATTTTTATTTTTAAAAGATGTACACCTTATATACTTTGCCCTGGAACATTATAGAACATGCTCCTCTTTTTTGTTTATTTTGTGGGTGTTCTTGTTTAATTTCTCGCACTGCCTAAACACCCAGCACCCAGGATTTACATCATACTTTGCAAACTCTGTAAAGTTACTCAACAGATTAAGGTTATGAAGTCAGTACTTATCAGTTTGAATCATGAAACATTCTGTCAGAGTAGACTAGGCTTCCAAACATAGATATATTCTATTTAGGTCGGAGCCCCACTGGTAAGTATGCATGAGAAGATCTGAAGCTTGCCAAAACTTGCCAACCTAGCCTAATAATTTTCAGGTAGGGCCTTGTTGGACCAGCTCAGTGCAGCTTGATTCCCAAGGCGTAGCCAGCAAGACACCCACATCTGGGCATATACACATTAACTTAGGGAGACAAACAGGAGCCAACATGCATCGGCAAAGCCAACAGCTTGGGCTTTTGATTAGGCATGGATAGGCATTTGCCAGACACTTCCATAAGGGCACCACATAAGGGTACCATCTGGTCATAAGATGGGAACAGCCGGAAAATGGTGGTAGTAACTGGGCATATGATGGCATTGCCTGGCAAATGTCTAATACCTTTTAAGCAAGCCAAAACTGATGGAATGTGATTGCTTGTTTAAGACATGACTTCAGTGCAATCACAGAGGCATTGACAAACATATTGCTTATAAAATCAACTGGCTGAAGACACACATTAAGAGAATTTTATTACACCAGGAGCTTATTTACACAGATAATTAAGTAATTAAACACTCAAAAGAATGCTTAGATATAACACTGACAGGCCCTATACAGCAACATGTTTGGTGTTACTTTGTTATAGAGCTTGCTCATAGAGTTCTAGAAACGTTAGGTTTTTCTGGTGAGGTATTAACACAGCCATGGGTAGTCATTAGGTGGGTAAAAGAACAGACACACCCATAGGATGTGTGTCCTTCTCACTTGCCATCCTAGCTGTGTTTCACTGCATGCGTTCTGGTTGTACCTAATAGGTAAAAAGTCTATGAATCAATTAAAACCACCGTCATTGCTCTGGCCAGCCTTGAATACTATTGTTTGCATAGGAGCCTTGGCCCTCTCACTAATATCAGAAGCCCATCCCAAACTTCTAGACCACAGGGCATAAAAATCCATGTGGTTACGTGTGTTCCAGTGAAGATGGAAATTGAGACTGACCTGCACCTTTTGGTGGCAGCACCAAAAGTCATTTGCTAATGGCTTGTCCCCTTCTCTAATGGTACAGACATACTGCAAAATGAAGTCATGGAATGTTGCGCAGAGCAACGGTAGTGGTAATGTTTAATTCAAAGTCCTGCATGTATCACTTTTTAATTTTACTACACTCTCCCCTACAGAATTACATTTTTGTTACAACCAACCTTATCTTTTCACTTATACTCAAGTAGTTAATGCAGCAGAATATATACTTTGAATGTAATTTGTAAGGACCCCAAGTCAGGTGATGCACCTTGCGCAGAAATCTGTGTTCAAGCATCTTACCTGTCATTTATATAACTTGATACAGTTAACCATTTTATTAAGCATGATGTGAAAAACCATTATATCCTCACAAAAAATAAACACAATTTAAAATACAGAAACCAACATTGTGATTGTAGGTTTGAGAAAATAGTTGTAAGCATCCTGCTTGAATATGTGTGCTACCTCACTTAGAGGTGTGTGTGGCTCTGCATCTCTCTGGTTATTTGTACTTTCATGGCTGTGGGGCATAAATCATTGTCTAGGGCAATAAAACAAATCCTGCAGTTCAGCCTCTCAGAATGTCTTTGAGGTTGCTGATTAATGTTTAGAGTGCTGTCCATCCCCCCACTCCCTTGGTTACTAGTGGTGTATCACACCACTGACATGGCCTCCTTTCTAGGGGGGCCAGGGGCTGGATCTGGGGGGCCTGCCCCCCCTGGCCGGCCTGCTGGAGCCGGGCCTGGTAGAGAACAGTAGTGGCTGTTCCCACTGCCCACACCTTTCTTACCTTACGGTTGCTGCTGGTCGACAGCTGTGCATCATGCTCGCACTCTGCACCCCTTTGTCGCCAAACACCTGCGTTGCACAAAAATGTGCCCTTAGCCTACACCGGCTTTGTCAGGGAGGGTACAATCCTCGGTTCTCAAAGGATACGCTCTGTGGGCATAGGGCAACGTGCTACGTTCAATTGGCCAGCGTCTCCTGTAGGCCTCCATTGCACAACACCTTGCCCTTAGCCTACACGACCTTTGCCATGTAAGGTCCGATCCTCATTTCTTAAAGGATACGCTGCATGGGCATAGGGCAACCTGCTATGTTCAGTCAGCCAGCGTCTCTTGCGGTCCTGCGTCGCACAACACCATGCCCTTAGCCTATATGGGGTTTGACACAGAGGGTCCGATCCTCGGTTCTTAAAGGATATTCTGCGTGGGCATAGCGCAACGTGCTACGTTCAATCGGCAGGCATCTCCTGCGGTCCTGGGTCGCACAGCACTGCACCCTTAGCCTACACAGGCTTTACCAAGGAGGATCCGATCCTCGGTATTGAAAGAATTTGCTGCATGGGCATAGCGCAACATGCTACGATCAGCCGACCAGCAGCTCCTGTGGGCCTGCATCGCATATCACCACGCCCTTAGCCTACGTGGACTTTGCCACAGAGTGCCCTATCCTCGGTTCTTAAAGGATATGCTGTGTGGGCATAGCGCAACGTGCTACGTTCAATCAGCCAGCGTCTCCTGCGGTCCTGCATTGCACAACACTGCGCCCTTAGCTTACACATGCTTTGCCACAGAGGGTCTGATCCTCAGTTCTTAAAGGTTAAGCTGCGTGGGCGCAGTGAACGTGCTACGTTCAATTGGCCAGCGTCTCCTGCGGTTCTGTGTCACACAACACTGCGCACTTAGCCTACGCAAGCTTTGCCACAGAGGGTCCGATCCTCAGTTCTTATAGGATACGCTGCATGGGCATAGGGCCACGCTCAACATTCAATCGGCCAGCGTCTCCTGCAGTCCTGCATCACACAACACTGTGCCCTTGGCCTGCTCTGGCTTCAGTTGACTATAGTTCACCATTGTCGATTGTTGCAATAAGAAAGCTTGAAAGAAACTTGAGGAAAGAAGGCTAGAAAAAGCAAAGTTAGTTCAGAAAAAGCTGTGGAAGTTTTTGGTTGAAGGAACCCTTTTGATGAGTGGAGAGGGGGTGTTTACACAAGATGCACAGCAGGTACAGCCAGTGTCTGTTGGGAATTTTGGAGGAAGGGGAGACTATAAGCAAGCCCCTACACCCAGAATAGGGAGTGTGACCGTAGTGGGAGGGAATAATATACTCCCAACAAATGCCAGTCAACATAAAAGGGCGGGATATGATGAGTAAACTTAACATGTCCACCTCTTTTCCTGGCCAGGAGATAGTGTGCTCCACTGCAGGGATTCATTATATAAATGTATGAGAATGTATATCAGCATTCCGAGGACAGAAAGAACATCGAGGAGTGCCCATGGATCCCGACGTATTTCAATATGGAGTAAAGCTTTACTAGCATGGCTTCCTGGGATAAGGGGCAAGTCATTGCGGCTACCTGCTGAGCTTTTATTCAGGCCAGAAGTTCCTACGAATGAGGAAGAAGGACATATGGTTGCAGTAGTATTGGAAACAGTCATAGTGAGAGAAAAGAAAGTGATTATTCACCAGACTGATGAAGGAAAGGCGGTGGCGAGCAGTTATAGCTCTTGACGAAGGACTCAAACTGACTGATTTGGCAGATGAGGAACTATTCAGAGACGAGAATTCAGATAATATATTTCATAAGCCTCACGTATTGGGTGCAGATTAAGAACAGGGAAGTGCCACAGTGGATGGCATTCGCGAGCCTGGGCACACCTGGTGCTCAGCCCAGAAGAAACCCTAAGGATGACCCATAGGCACCAGGCACCAGGGCCGCCCTCCACCGCAGAAGTCCAAGCCCAGCCAGGACTGAGAAGGGATCAACACACAGCATCCTTAGTGCCACAAAGCCCATCAGCAGGGTCCACATTTTCAGTAAGCAGGAGACCAGCCACGCAGGCCTACCCATGATTCATTGTCCAGAAGGGCAGAAAGACAAACAGGAGGAATGTTGTACATGTCAAGTGCTTCATACCAAAGTTGTGGATGGGAGGGGCTATTTTTAAAAAAAGAGAGAGTTTTTGAGAAGGGGTTCTGTCAGAAGGCGGATCACCTTTATGAGTAATTGCTGCGCTAGGAAAAGGGACATGGGGGTAATTGGGTTACAAAAGGACCTATTTTTACAGGTCTCTGCCATCACTATTTTAAAGCTTCATGATATCACTGTCTTGGATGTTCACTTACAAGTGAATTAGCTCCTGAAAATCCGCTTTCCCTGTCTATTAGTCGATATACATTCTCCTGGTTTCAAAATGACTTAAACCTTAATCTTTTAGAACCTCTGTGACGCATCCTGTGCAAGAGGTCATTTATAATGCTTCTTACTAGCCGTGTGCCCAAATGAACCTGTACTGTTAGCAGCACCCGTCCACTGCTGTTCCCGAATAACGCTGGTTAATGCACACCAGACACTGGCGGTATGTTCCGTGCAATCTTGCTGGCTGCCTGCGTCCCAGAGTTTAGTCTGTTTCCGCTGGAGGCTGTCAGGGTAACGGGCGTTAATAAAGGGTGAAAGCCGGGATTGTATTCCTTGACAGCTGATATAAAGAAGCTGCAGCCAGTGTCACAGGGGCATTGAATGCGGATTATGCGAGGACAGCGCGGGGGCTGCAATTGCCAGATAACTCGACCCGTCTGGATTAACCAATGACTTTAGATAACCAATTGGGGGCTGGTAATTAGGTGGGAGAGAGCTGTAGGAGCGCCCGGAGATAAGACATTTGTTACAGCTCAAGGCCTATAAAGAGGCTGCGCTGTTACTAAACTGCCAAGAAATCATGAATAATGCATGTGGCGCACCTTAGTGAGCAGGGCTATCTCTCTCTCTCTCTCTCTCTCTCGCACACACACATGCTCATCTCCTACCCTTTCCTTCATTTCGCCATCTGAGTTTCTTCCTCTCTATTTCTCTCCCCTTTCTCTCCTTCTCTCTCTTGCCCACTGAGTTTCTCCAGCCATTCTCTCCTTCTCTGTATGCCTCTCTAACCCTACTCCTCTCCATATATCTTTCTCCCTCCCTCTATCTCTCACACATGCTTATGCGTATCCTTCCCTCACGTGCCATGCATTCCGCTGTCCCTCTCTCTGCCATATTATGTTATCATGTGTTGATGAGGTAATTCAGTATCAGCCGTAATAGTGCAGTTCTAATAGTCATTGTTATTCCTATTCTGTGACCATTCGCTCGGCCAAAATTGCATGCACCACCGTGAACCAAACAATGCCCCAAAACCTACAGAGCCGGCTGCATCTGTGAACAGGGCCAGCTCGCTGCTCGTGGCAGGTGGCGCGGGCAGCATCACTTTCCCATTAAAATCCTCCAAGAAAGTGAACCACAACCTTATGTGTTCCTTCGCCGCTATAGTCACTCTGGTATGGTGGTGTTGTTCTTTTTTTTTTTATTTTTTTTTTTTAAAGGTACAAAAGTTTTATTTATCACTTCATGTACTTTGGAAAATGCATTTGATTTGTTATATCAATAACAAATGTTTGTGAAATATTGCATGCTGCAATACCAGAAAAGTGAATATTTCCAAAAGATGGCACTTCTTAGCAAAATAAAACTGCATATTCTCACTGTTCCTCCCCCGTCTAACAATACAAGCAACGGATATAATTTCCAAAGGTCTGAACGTTTTAACACTGTTTTACAGCTCGCTTTTTGAATGAAGTTCTAGACAACACACTGTATTAAATAAGCACACTCATAATATGCATGTAAAATGCAGTTCCTTCTTATTACTGGACTTAGTGAGAAACAAAGCACAGCAATACAATTTTCTAAATCAAACATTTGTATAATTAATACAATTTCATCTGTGAATAGGATAATACTTCTGGCACTGGATGTAAACATCTTATGACAAGACATAGTCTCTTCATTATGGCATCACATCTACCCACTACACTTGGCAACAATGTAAAACAGAGAAAAACACCTGTTGAAGTACTATCTACACACAGCACTATAATTCCTTTTCTAACAAGCTTCTAGGCGCAGACCCTGGCATTGAACATGTGCTGCTCTGCGCTGTCTTACTTCCAAGATGAGAGTGTTGCCACTGCTATACAAACCGCGTCTACCTCACACTCCCCCAATGCAAGACTCACCCTCCCCATTCACTTTAACGCTTTCATTTGATCAGAACACATTAAATGAGAATGATATAATGTGCCCCCTTTCAATCAGGATTAAAAGATACTTTCCCGTGAACCATGAAACTACCCATTCAAATTAACACTCTCACGTAATCCACACAAATGAATCTAATATGACATAATGCGGCTCATGCAATCACAATTAACTGATGCTTTCAACAAATTAATCTAGCATGTTGTAATGCGGCTCATGCAATCACAATTAACTGATGTTTTCCAGTGAACCGAACAAATTAATTGCCATGAATATACTACACCTCCTGCACCCTACCAGCATTGCAAAACATATAACATTTTCCAATCCCCATAAAACAAAGATCGGGGAAAACACCTTTGGGGAAAACACCTTTTTCTACTGCATGCTCTTTTCGTTTCAAAGCGATGTTCGTTGTTAGGGGCCGTCACAACATCCATTCACAGAGTAGACCCATGAAGAGGAAGTGCCAAGTGTCAGCCACACTCCAGCCACCCCCTTCGAAGTACAAGGTACTTTCACGCGAAAGTGTGTGCCATATGACAAACAAATAAACCAACAAATAGCAGCAGCTGGGCTCTGCCCAGTGCCCATCAGAGTAACAGTACCTATTGAAGTACTGACACTTAAAAAAACCTGGACAGTAAGGTACCCATTGAGAAAACCATATCTACAGTCAAGACAGAATGACTTTTGTCAGAATGGAATACCCGAAGAAACCAAGAAGATACTAAAGGAAGACAAATGGTGACGTCATAAGAAATCGGACTGACGCACACATAGAAGATATAATGACTTAAGAATACTAAGTAAGTATAGTAAGGTGAAACAGTTGATGTCAAGATGCAGAAATGTATGCCATATGCACAATGAAGATATTCAGTTAGTTTAAATGTGTACAGATGCAAGAAACCGCAAGAAACAAAGAAATCGTGAAGCTTGCTTATGCTTAGTAGTAAAATAGATTGTTGCAAGTGCCAACTATATATATACATACCTCAAAAGCACTTTATAGATGTGTGTAAATCCACTACACACATGAGCAGAATTGAACAAAGGTTACTAAAGGTCTCAAGAGGAGAGTATTGCAGCAAACAAAATCGAGAATTATGATGGAGAGAAACCCAGCTGAAGGTAACCATGTCAAGAAGCCAAGGTCGTATTGGGCTGGAAAAGGCCAACAGTGGATACATACAATTAAAGAGAAAAACAACAGAGTATCCTGTTCAGAAAGGTCAAGATAAGCCACAGATGGTAGAAGACTGGCAGAATTAAATCAAATACACAAAAATACATGAAGAAGAGGTCGATTTTACGGCGTCCAAATCACGTGACAAGGCAGGCAGGAAGGGATGAGACTTTCACACCAACGCATGGATCCCTGCCATACCCATACTCCTTAAAAAATCTCAGACCAAGAAGCAGATTTAAGGCCAAACTACAAAGAAGTAATTGACACATGACCACTGAGGTGATGATTGATTGTAACATAATTGGAGGGAAGCTGGGAGGCAGAAAAACTCCCTGCACCTGGCTGGTTTTTCTGCATGCTGCTAGACATAAGTGGAGAAGTATGAGTGAGGTTGATGCCAACCCAATCATAGTGGACCGTGTAATCTAGGGTCCTATAGTGAGTAGAACCAATGAGACGTCATAATTTTAGTGACGTTTACAGTGGCCATTTTGAAGAAAGGGCTTATTTGCCCCACCTGACATTGATTATCCAGGCCCCCCTCCCCGTTACCACATACAGTTATAGTACCTATGTTAAAGTTACCTTCCTATAACCAATCATATTGCATGTTATGTTTTTAAGATTGTGCATCCAGTTTCTGATATAAATACTGTCTTTTTCATGAAATTAACTGGATTTGAAGCGAGAAGGAAGATTGAGTGGTTGCTGAAGTTCATTGAACTCCATGTTTTTTGTACTTGTCATTAAACAGACTCCCTTTGCCAAACTATTGAGGTGTCATAATTATCTGATGCTAGAGTACAAATCTGCATTCCCATCTATCTTGAGGGTGCTGCGACTCATCTTAAAGGGCTGTTTGGAGACCCCGAGTCTAATGGACCGGCTGGGGTCCATCCATTTCACTTGGTAGCAGAGATTAGATTAGATAAGACACCTATTGGCCCTCAACATAAGTAACTTCGGGTCCTAAGCAATATCACAAGTGCTTTGCCATCAGGCTGAAAGAACGAGAAGCTCTCCATACATAGTGGTTAGTTTAATTAAAAAACCCTGCAGGTTAGGTGTAAAGGGACCTTTGCTTTCCCCCAAGAACCCCTTCCCACGTCTATGAGCAGCTGATTGAACGAGTGGCATGGAAAGGCGGTAACAAAGGCGGTGGTCCCGAGCATTCAGAGAGGAATAACATGCAAACGGTGAGTGAAAAAGACTGAATGCTTTGGTAAAACGTTGCATGCCTTAAAAACAAGTAAAGGGAAGGTAACGGAGGGAGGTGGGACAAAAAATAACATCAGAGTAAGAGTATAATGTATATATAAAGGAAATTTTGACTCGGGGGTGGCCGAGCAATATAGAGAGATACCAGGAGTGGCCGTCTTGAGAGCACACAGCTGTACGATATGAGGACACCCCCCAAAGTAGCAGAAATAGAGAGCTGTCCTTAGATAGGCTGACTCTAAATAGAAAAGAGGAGGATGAGAGAAGTTGCACGGGTTGGGCACAGACAATATTGTACGGAGAAAGAGAAGACGAGAGAAGACATGAAAAATGCTTCTCTGGAGGAAAGGGAATAAGATGGTCGGATTCTAGTGGGTCTGCACCTAAGGCATCAGAGTCAGCCATATGATCAGATCAGCATGAAGGAGTATCATACGGTCAAAGGGGGGTGTCTCCACAACCCTATGTGAGCAGATTACAGACAATTCCAGACGGCGATGCAGGAATATTACCCCTGCAGTAGTCAGAAAAATTATGAGGGAGGAAAAGGAGTGTCATGTGTCACAGTTCCCTTTACTAGAAAAAGGAGGAACGATGCCACAATATATACCTTGGCCACACATGGATAGAGAAAACCTGAAAAATAAGCTCCCAATGTTGACAATGGGAGCCGGAAAATGGATACATGAGTTAGAAAAAATGACGGAGGGAACACGTTAGCTATAGGGTATATTAAACGTCTATTAATCGCCATACTTGGTGATAGAGCTGACGATGTGTGGACACGTGCAAGTTACCCTGAAGTGACTACAGTTAATACTGCGCATGATGGATGGCTGTTTAACAATTGCAGAACCGATGTATGGAAAGTGCTTTGCTATAACCAGACACTTCTGATATGGGAGCTATAATGACACGTAAGATGAAGCAGTCAGATGATCCTTTGCTTTACATTCAGAATTTCCAAGACACCTGGGTATTGGAAACTCGGGAATCTTGGGGGAAATCTATACCCGTGTTCTACCATATATTATGCCAAGGGCTGCCAGAGCAGGTGCAGAAGCAGCTCAAGAAATTGGTAGGGATTGAGGGTAAGCCATGGCCTGAAATACAGCTGACCATCGTGCACTATTGCAGATTGCTGCAAGAGAAGAATTGCAAAAAGAATGCTGCACAAAAAGGTGAACAGGCTAAATTAGTGCCGAAAAAAATATCAAAGTATGCAATTGAAGGGCAATGAAAACTAATACAGATGAATCAAACATGCAGCAGGCCAATAGCCAAAGACTGTTTGATCAAAGCAATAATGGGTTTTACCCAAGAGGAAGAGGCTTTCGAGGAAGAGAATGGCAGAGTAATCAGTGAGGTTTTCAAAATAATCAAGCTGGTTTTCAAAATGTGCAAAGCGGAAACCAGGATATACAAAATGGGCAAATAATCAAACCACTGCCAACATGTTGGACGTGTGAGATGACATGGCATCTAGCACGCACGTGCAGAAGTCAACGAATGTTGCAAAACGACCAATTCAAAAGAGGAGGGATGGTGACTCCATCTGCGTTCTCACAGCAGGGTGGAAATGAAGTTGTGCAGAATCACACTGTGCAGCAGCAAGCGCCAAGAGTACAGCAAAGCATGCAACCACAGCAGAAGGTGACAAAGGTTCCACAGGGACAGTCTCAACAGTCACCAATGAAACTGGTACAAACACCAGGTACAGGACAGGCACTTAATTCTAGAATAGGAAATGCCACAAGTGATGGGGAAATCCATTCACTCAGAATGTGACGAGATTATTTATGGACAAGGACAGCTCACTGGGAGACCTGATGTGTTCTGTCCTATCAGTGACACCGAACCCTCACGAGGAACCAAGGGTAGAAGTCTTTATAGGGGATAAGGAATATTCTTTTTTAGTTGACATGGGTGCGACACGCTCGTGTATACGTGAAGGCAAGTTTTCCTTGTCCGGCCATGCCATAAATACTCAGGGCTTCACAGGAGCAACAGTTGTGTTCCTTTTTCAAAAGAACTTCCAGTTTCCATAGGAGAATGTGACATGATGTTATGCTCACCTGGTCTCTGCAGAGGTGTTGGGGCACGGTTGCAGCCCTCCCTGAACATTAATCACCCCCTTCAGGCCTCTCCCTCAGTAGAAAAGCTCTGGGCTGTGGTACGTGGTGATACTGCTCCTGCGTGGAGATAAGAGTGTGTGTGTGTGTGTGTGCCAATCTGTGATCGTTGTACCTCTGGAACACTTGACCCCACAGTATGGTTTCTGTGAGCATACGCCGGCCCATAAAGCTCACCTGTGAATTATGGAAGATAAGCTCTCCATCCTGCTACTTCTGCAGGGGTGAGTCGGATGGGATCTAGTTCCTTCACTGATCCCTGATAAGGATTAGTCCAGTCCAGCTGTGACTATGCTTCTCCTTATGATTGGTAAGTCTTTCTTGAGCTCTTGTGATGCTGTTCGTTCTGTTTAATGTCTTCATATGTTGCTCCTATTTATGCCTGCAATAATGTTTCTCTTCTGTTTTCTTCCCTTAGATGGAAATGCGGCCTCAATGCAGCTGTGAGACACGAGACGTAGCCGGATGGAAGATAGATGCTTCCGCAATGTTCGACAGCAGGTAAGTGATGGTTTATGGAAAAGTGCAAAGTATGGCAAAGCGCAACCTTAAACTGACTGTTTTTCCAATGTTTAACCTTGTCTTCTGTTTTTCCTTGCAGGCGCTGCTGTCGACGATAGAGAATGTCATGCTGCAGTGCCAAGATGAAGATTTCGGTGTTCCCTAAAGTGTACAGATGAATACTTGGTTTGCCAAAGAGATGTACAGGTAAGAACTACTTCTGCCAGTTGGTAAGGATGCTGGCAGGAAGCAGGATCTTCAAAGGTAAGTCTGACCTCAGGCGATGGTGAGCGTTACACAGCTTGCAAGTGCAGAATAACGAAAAGCGTCTGTCTTGAGAATTGGGGCACCTTATATAGCTGAGATCGTGGGCACGCCCATTAGGGCCGGCTTACCAGCCACACCCTGCCGCTCCTAGAGAGTGAGTACATTTAAAGGCAATTCATTAGCAGCCACACCCAAGAATACACTTGGGGCTGCTTAATGGATGGAATGTTCAAGGTTAATGCATCCTGCTTAATGGATGCAATGTTCAAGGTTAATGCATCTGAAGTGCTATGTCCATAATAAAAGCCTTTTATGGTGTTAAATGGATGTTCTTGTTTACTTTTGAACATGAGCCTGGCACCAAAGGAGCCAGGACAGTGTCCACCCAGGTCTCATGTGCATGCGATCCCTGCATGCCTGTGCCCCTGACTTCATGACCATGACACATGAAAGTGCCACTGCTATATTCGAGGCAGACGTTGGTGAATATGTTGGGACGAGACCTAATGACAAAGTTAAACATGACAATCTCGTTCACAGAGAAGGGCATGTTACGTTCAACTCCAGGAATGCATTATTTGAACGTATGCAAAATGATTAGAGAATGCGCAGGACAAATGGCTATGACAGCTATTCCATTATAGAGTGCAAATATTAATGTCATGGCTACCAGGCCTTGCAGACAAAACAATGAGAACCCCAGATGAGTTTCTGTTCAGACCAAGAATACCTATGCATGAGGATAAGGGAAGAGTGTTTCCCTTAACAATACAAGCAGCCATAGTGCGAGGAGAGATGGCTTTACTTTGTGGTTGTGATGATGAAGGCAGACAATGGTGCGCAGTAATCGCCATTGGGGAAGGTTACAGATTGACTGACGTCACTGATGACAAACTATTTGAAGAACAAATAGGAAAAGATGAAATGGCAGATGAGATTAATCTCATTTATTGGGTGAAAATGATCAAGAGAGAGGTGCCTCAGAGAATGATGCTGGCACAAAAACGTCCTGAATATTTTGATGATGACATGGCAAAGGTGCCTGTCTCAGTATGAACTACAGGCCCTTATGACGTAGATGTCATGACCACTCAGTCAGGGGCAAAATTGCCCATCTGCCCTCATATGGGGGGCTCATTGGGGTGCTCCCGAATCCTTTGTGGGATACAGCCTGGAGCCAAATGTGTGTTGCAGTGGTGCCTCTGGGGCGCCAGGCTCATGAGGAAGACTAAACCATGGGGAACTTTCCAGGCCTATTCTGCACGTGCTTCTGGCACTAGGTGTGGCAGGGCGTGCCAGCCAGTCTGCTTGGAGGGGTGTGGATAACAGCCCAGAGCTATATACGCCCCACCCTCATACTGATTAGTTCTTTGCATTACTTTGCTGTGGCAACATGCCGCACAACGCAAACCTGTCTCCAGCTATACTCACCTTCACGGACCTGCAGCTAACTCCATCTGCAGCAGCGGCAAACTCAGGAACCTTGCAGAATTTACCTTTGACTTCCACGCTTCACCGCGATCGCTGTAAGAGAAGAAGAGTGAAATGTCAGCAACTTGAAATCACGCGCTTCAGCTCACTTGCTCGCGGGCGCATTTCAGAATCTACATACCTGTGTCTTGATCCACTCTGCATACCGCGGCTCCATCCTGTGCATCGCAGCTTCACTTCTGGAAATAGCGGCTCTGCCTCTGCCAGGGGAGTTGCTAGGTCTGGAAAAGACCCGGGGCTAAGCTGATGTCGGAACTGTTGGGACTGGGGGCGAGCTAGTCTTTTGGCTGTAGCTCCTGAGATTCTATCCGGGGCTACAACCAAAGGATCAGGGGCTATAGCACCCTCAGCCCCCCCCCCTAGCAACGCCCCTGTCCTCTGCTACCGCGGGTCGCTCCTGCTCGCCTTCCCTCGAATCCGAGCCGCATCAACACCTGAGGAAAGAAAGAAACAACATTAGCCAAGGAACATGCATATGGGAACAAACAACACAGAATAAAAGACAAGCGACGCAGGTCCTACAGAAAGAAAAATACGGATCACACAGAACAAACAACACGGAACATACAGACGAACGATAAGAAGAAAGGTAAGGAATACATTGAAAGAGCAGAGACAATTAACAGAACGGAGAGGGGAAAGAGCAGCAATTGTCATGACTACACCACAGCAGGCCTGGGTTAGTCCTCATCAAAGACCAGTGAAGTAACTGGCCCAAAGAAGAATTGCGCAACTGCAAGTACAGCAGGACGGAGAGTCTGGCATCTGGCATAGACACTCACAATGGGGTATGAACTAGTAGGGACAGGAAGGGGTGTAGCATGACCCATAACAGCTCTCAAAACTCATCACCATCTCCCGTCTACATAGGTTAACCCTCACAAAGCCTGTTTTGAGTTATTCTAACCTGGGGACCATGGGAAGATTGCCCCGCTGCACGAAGAGGAACAGCACCATAAGGTGTCCATGCAGAGACCAGGTGAGTGTAACAGTAGGCTTACTGAAAGGAGTCGGAGAAGTGAAGATTAAATTGAAACCAGGATCAATATTATCAAAAGCATGACAGTATCCCATGTCGAGGGAGGCAGATGAAGGGATTTTGAAGACAATTTCGGAAATGATGTAGCAGGGCATCTTAGTGACGTCAGAGTCATCCTGTAATACATCAGTCTACCCTTTCAAGAAATCAAAGGGAGGGTCTTGGCGTAAAAACCAAGATCTTCACCTGATAAACCAGATAATTGAGGCCGAGTTCTCTCTAGTCCCAAACCCGTCCACGGTCCTATGTAATATACCCATTGAAGCAAGGTATTTCACTGTGATTGACTTGGAGAATGCATTTTCCTCAATCCCATTGCACAAAGAATCACAAGATTTGACATCATTTACGTTCAGACAAGTTCGCCTGAAAAGCACAAGGCTGCCTCAAGGTTATTGTGAGTCTCCCTTCGATTTTCAACAGGGTCCTTCAAATGGACCTAAGCAATATTGCATTAGAGAGTGTTGTCTTGCAATATCTGGGTGACATTCTAATTTTCAGCACAACAGAGGAAAAGTGCAGAAACAATTCTATTCAGCTATTAACTATACTGGCTGAGAAAGGATATAAAGTTGACAAGGAGAAGTTACAATATTGTCAACAAGAAGTGCTGTACATAGGCCAGCTGATCGCACATGAAAGAAAAAAGGTTACCCCTGAAAGAGCTGAAGCCATTTCAAAAACAGCCAAGCCACACACGATAAACCAAATGCAGAGTTTTCTAGGATTATGTAATTATGTCAGGGCATGGGTCTTTCACTACAGTTCTTATACTAGGCCCTTGTTACAAGCCTTAAAGAAAGCACAAGCAACGAAAGAAAAAATTGAGTGGACCGAGACCATGGAAGAAGGGTTGTTGAACTAAAAAAGGCCATTTGCAAGGCACCATTCTTAGGGATCCCCAATTATGCAGAGGAATTTTACCTGTTTTCACACACGAATGGCAGTGTTATGACATCAGTACTCACACAGAAAACTATGCTAGGGTACAAGCCCCATACATACTACAGTGACAATTTAGACCCAGTAATGAGGGGTCACTTCCCGTGCAAACAAAGTTTGGCTGCCACAGCATTTACCATAGGTAAGGCACAACCATTGTGATGGGATGCGCAATGACGTTATTCGTCGAGCACGCATTATTTGCTATTTTAGTGAAACCAAAAGGCACATTGACATCTCAGAGAGCTTCTGCTTATGAAGTGGTCATAACAAATCCAATGATTAAAATAGTTAGATGCAAAATAGTGAACCCAGCTATGTTTATAGCAGAGCCAGTCACTGAAGGAGAGCCAATACATGATTGCACAAACTATGACGAATTCTATGATGAGATTCCCAGAGTGAAAGAAAATGGCTGAAGGAGAAACCGTCTTCGTTGACGGGTCTTTGAGGATCGATCAAAATGATGGACAGAGATATACAGGTACCGCTGTGGTAAAACACATCGCAAATGGGGAATTTCAAGTACTGATTAGTGCACAATTACCCTCACATTATTCAACACAAACTGCAGAACTATGAGCGTTGATACTCGCACTCGAGAATCACGCAGACCAGGAAGTAATAGTGTACAGTGACTCCGCATATGTGACGTCGACAGTGCACGCAGGCCTAGCGTGCTGGAAAAAGAGGGGCTACCTCCGAGCAGACGGCATGCTAGTGCAGCACGCCGTATTATTGGAGAGGCTCATTAAGGCACTATAACTCCCAGTGGGCATAGCAGTCATGAAATGCACCACCCACACAAAAGGGACAGATTTTATCTCACGTGCAAATCAAGCAGCAGACACTGGAGCCAAGCGTGTGGCAGCCAAAGACAAAATAATAATGAGTGTGGAAATAATTGATGTGCATGAAAGAATTAGTTTTGCTCGAAGTGAGCCAGAAGGCTATAGCAATATGGCAAAAACTCAGTAAGTGGAGGTCCAAGAAGAAGCACCACAGGAAGAGAAGAATCTATGGAAGTGACAAGGGTGTTCTTTAAACCCCTCTGAGAGCTTGTGGTGACAAGACAGCACTGGTAAACCGGTGATGCCTATAGCCTTATTGCAAATAGCACTGGAACAGTTACATTATCCAGCGCATATGACAAACGAGAATCTAGCAGCAACAATTGCCGAAGACTGGTTCATACTGAACTTGGCAGAACACATTGCATTTTTTATGGTGAACTGTATAATTTGCCAGCAGTTCACGGCTGGGCATACACTACGTGTAATTAGAAGAGTTATCCCAAGGCCTAATGGGCTTTTTCAGCACTTGCATATCGATTATGTTGATATGACCAGCCAAGCACAGGAAAATAACTTTTGTGCAAAGTTGTGGTTTAGTTCTGGACACTTGCTTTGAGCAAAATAAGGGGAAAAGGACATAAAAACATGGATACTAGTGCATCCTAGTTGCAGGGTGAAAGAGAAGAATTGCACGTATAAGTCACAATATAGCTTGTTGACTTCAAACTTTGGACTGAGGCACACTGAAGCCTTGATAAGAAAAGATATGCCAAATTTTGATAGAGGATACATCAATTGTAAGAGAATACAGTATCCTGACTCTTTCTACACAGAATCCCTATTTGGACTTATTTATGGTGTCACGCAATAGTGACCTCACCAAAGACGTTATGATCTATTTTGAGTTAGTATTGAGGTCATACCCGTCGTTAGTGGGAAGGCTCACGAACATAACAGAGTTTCTTCAAGATCCTGAAAACTAAAAGACAATAAAATGGCTGCTCACAGTGATTGCAGAGCAGTTACTATTACTCCCAGGAATACAGCAAGGACAAGAATGTCCCTGTCACAAGAGAATATCAGACTAGCTAGCAATGTATTTTTTTGCGTAATTGTAGACTTTCCAGAACTTGTGGGGAGACATGCCAATGACGACGTCCTCACTTTAATCAGAGACCCGGCGAACGCTACACATCTGAGTATGCTCCTGCATTGTACCATAATGCAGGTCAAACTTTATAGTCAGCATCAGAATAACAGGAGAAAAGTGTAAACTTTCCTTCGAGGGACAGATCGTGAAGGTGTTGCCACGGACTTCACTTTTGTTTAGGCTTTCAAAGAACCAACATGTCGTCTGGAGTGAAACAGCTTAGAGGAATAGGCTGGGAATTGGTTCACATGGAACATGCAAATTAGGATTTACTGAAGTTATTGCCTCATTTGGAACTTTTGTTAATAGAAAAAGAACTGTTTCCAGAGACAAACTATTATTCGGACAAAGAGGATAATCAGTGCAGCACTCGTGACCTGCAAGCAAAGACAGCAGAATCCAGATAAAGTGGCAATGTTTAGCATGTATTAAAGAATTAGTTTTGCTTCCTTGGATGATTGAGATGGGGAACCAGAACAGCAACGTTGTCCTCCCTCATGAGGAAAGACATTCATATTGGCCCAGGAACAAATGCTGTAAATTAACGTATAGGTGTATCATTTACACATGCATTGTGTTCATTGTCATATTACTGTCATTGACGATTAGAACTGCGTTTTTTATTGGTGCACAAAGCGTTCAGATTTCTGTGAACCCACCTAATGATGTACGCACAGAACCTACAAAGGTACCCAGACCTTACATAGTCATTCCAGTTCCTAGAAAGAATAATAGAGTGACTGAGCTTGAGATGGATGTGATAAACAATAACACATATGCAACACTTGAGGTAACAAATGAATTGAAACGCCGGAGACAGGGTCGGCAAAGTAAGCCCAAGAAGGAGTTGATGGAAGGTACACATACAAAAATAATGAGTACATACACACCTGGTCTTGTGGAAATACCTGCAGAATCACATTTCAGAAGATGGGGAGAGTTTGGACAGAGATCAACAAGAAGATTTTTTCCAAAGGGTGTTATAAAACAGATGGAAAAGGAACTGTTAAGGAGACAAAAGACTCTAGAGAATGAACAAACAGAGACAGCACTGATGAGCACGCCTGATCCAGTGATGAAAGGGTCAAGCTTAAGTCCTGCAATACAATCACATGCTGAGAAAATGGCAGAATCAATATGGAAGTTCATGGACAGAGCCAAAAAGAGACAGGAGGACAAGGAAAGACTTACCAGACCTTATCCTACAAGAATAATACATGCGGACATGCCCAGATCATTAATGGAGATACCTGAGAATCCTCCAGCAAAAAGAAGCTATACGAATATGTTCAAAGATGTGGTTTTAGCAAACTACAGAAAGACCTTAAGAATTAGAAGAAGCACACAAGAAGACAATAACAAATTGAGCGATTACCTGGAGAGCACAGCACACCTGGGAAACAACATATGGGACCAACATATGAAGGAAGTTGGAAGACGTACTTCAGAGGAAGAATGCTGTGTTTGTGCACTCCTACCGTACAGTATAATCAAAAGTCTTCGTCACTGTTGAAATAGATGTCAAGACAGCGCACTGCCTATTACATTTAGCAATATGCACAACCAGAGGCCAGTTTATGGGAAGTGATGCTTCACTCAAATGGGCAACTGAAACAACTGACCCAGTGTCCAAGACATAAAGATGAGAAATAATGGCAAAACAAAGAACATTGTGATCAGATATGCGAAGCCTGGAGTTAAAGGAGCAGAGATCAGAAGAGAATCGAACAAAAAGATGAACATAAAGGAAAATCTACAGAAGAAGATCAGTGCTTTCTCCAGAAGGATGGGAGAAAGGAGTAGTGGTCTGTAGAGCATGGATGATCATTGGATACTATAAAGAAACAATTGAAAATGCACAAATTATATGCAAACCATTACGGCCAAGACTTGCAAGACTGCTAACATGGGTCGAGGATAGAGGAGGACCGTTACAGATAGTGCCATTGGAGTCTTCCATCCTGTGCTTCAGAGACAATGGTACAAGAAAAATGAGAGAAAATCAGAACTGTAGATGAATCTTTGATGCGACAGGAATGATGCATGGAACAGCAGTGATCATGGATCATTATTGGGCGTGTGGATCCAAAGAATATATCAGATTGCCGAAGAATTGGGGCTTTATATGTACATTGGTGAATGTCCATGTTCGAACATTGGTGATTCCAAGGAGTGCTCTGATATTGACAGTTTCCCAAAAGCAGATGCTCACCTGAGGAAGAATAGATCTATGGAACTGATAACCAGGATGAAGAGAGACAACTATTTCTCTGCCAAATCGATAGAAGACTTTGAAGCAATCCCATATGAACATAGGTTGTTCAACTTAACCTCTTCAGTGTTCACAACAATCCTGATGCCAAGAATTCAGGTTGGAGCAAATACAAAATGATTGCAGATAACCAGATGGGAGTAACTGCAGACCATCAACAAAATCACAAAGGGTTTTACTGCAATCAAAGAAGAGTAAAGGGGAATCTGACTAATGATGCTCCAGAACAGATATGATCTAGACATGATCACAGCTATGGATGGAGGTGTTTGTAGAAAAATTGGAGAATCAACTGTACATTTATACTGTCGTACAATGACGACAATGGAACCTTAACAGAAGCCATAAGTATGCTGACAAAACTACAGAATCAGATGATAGATGAAGTTGATGAAGTTGATGATGACAGTTGGTTTGGATCACTGTTTCCATGGTTTCCACAATGGATGGCAGATGCATTCAAGTTCCTAGAAGTCCTATTGGTGATGATATTGTTTGGATTCTGTATAATCAAGCTAATAATCTCTCAGTGCCAGAAAACTGCAAAAAAAGCCATAGGAATGAAAATCAAGATTGATGCCAAGTTAGGATGAAGCCTAAGGACCTGACTGACAAAGAAATAAGAGACTTTGTGAAATCCAGCATGTATGCACCAGAAGGAACAAAGTTCCAGTATCCTAGAAAACATAGAAAATATGTGGGAAATGGATCTATTGCAATCCAAGTGGAGAATGTCAACTAATGACATGGAACAAAGATGAGCACGTAAGAAAAGCAGGATGCTTGAAGGGAGTCATAAAGATATGGACCCCAAAGAAACATTTCTTCAGACCTATATGTCTAGATCCAGAGGAAGAAATAAAAGTGAATACAAAGAAAGAAGTGAGAGTGGTCGATGAATCGCCCAGATGGGGGAGTGAAGAGGAAGTGCCAAGTGTCGGCCACACTCCAGCCACCCCCTTCGAAGTAGCAGGTACTTTCACGCCAAAGTATGTGACGTATGAAACGGTGTCCAAATCACATGACAAGGCAGGCAGGAAGGGATGAGACTTTCACACCTACGCATGGAACCCTGCCATACCCACACTCCTTAAAAAATCTCAGACCAAGAAGAAGACTCGAGGCCAAACTACAAAGAAGTAATTGACACATTACCACTGAGTTGATGATTGACTGTAACATAATTGGAGGGAAGCTGGGATGCAGACAAACTCCCTGCACCTAGCTAGTTGTTCTGCATGCTACTAGACGTAAGTGGAGAAGTATGAGTGGGGTGGATGCCAACCCAATCATTGTGGACCGTGTAATCTAGGGTCCTAAGTAGAACCAATGAGACGTTGTACTTTTAGTGACTTTTTCAGTGGCCATTTTGAAGGAAGGGCTTAGTTTCGCCACCTGACATTGATTATCCAATCACCTCTCCCAGTTACTACATACAGTTATAGTACCTTTGTTAAAGTTACCTTCCTATAACCAATCACATTGCATGTTAGGTTTCTAAGATTGTGCGTCAATGATGACAAGTGTTTGATATAAATACTGTGTTTTTCATGAAATTAAGTGGAGTTGAAGGGAGAAGGAAGATCGAGCGGTTGCTGATGTTCATTGATCTCCCCGATTTTTGTACTTGTCAATAAACGGACTCCCTTTTCCAAACAATTGAGTTGTCATAATTATTTGATGCTAGAGTATGAATCTGCATCCCATCTATCTCGAGGGTGCTGTTACTCATCTTAAAAGGCTGTTTGGAGACCCCCAGTCTAAAGGGCCTGCTGGGGTCCATCCAGTTCACCCCCTATGATTAACTGCCCTCGGATGAACACAGCACTTTATTCCTAGCCAGGGACCATCTCTCTAGGGTGGACTACTGCAACAGCCTCTTTCTAAATCTGCCTGCTTCTACTCTCTGCCCTCTGCAACTCATCCAGAATAGGACTGCAAGACTTTTCCGTGGCCTTAAGCCCAGGGATAGTATCTCTCCAGCCCTGGAATCTCTTCTTTGGCTCCCAGTGGCTGCAAGTAACAGGTTCAAGACCCTGTATTGTCCACAAGGCCTTCTGGGGCTGGAGTCCTCTTTACCTTCAACTCTCTTCTCAGAAATATCTTCCTACTCAAGCTCTTTGCTCCTCCATCTCCAACTCCCTCAGGGTCAGTCGCTTCTCCAAGCAACAAGTTGGTGGTAGATCTCTTCCTTTGGCTGGGGCCTCCGTCTGGAACAGCCTCCCTGCCTCTCTGAAACTTGAGCAGAACCATATCCAGTTCCGTAAGCACCTCAAGATTTTCCACTTTGCTTCTGCCTTCTCTCTTCCTCTCCCCTGTTGATCTCCTGTCTGATTCTGCACTAGTCACCTGGCTACCCTCTGAATTCGGGCCCAGGTTCCCTGCCCACCCAGTTAAACACCCGCACTGCCTCCTGGCAACCATTACACTTGGGGCCGTATCTGCCAACCTACAGTCCCCTTCCTGCTCTTATTGGACACCTAGTGTCTGCATTTACCATTGCACTGCCAGCTGCTGGCTGCACTACTTGCTGTTATTTGATCCTGTGTACGGCACTTGCCCTTTCTCCCCCTTCCCTGGCACTTTTCCCCTCCCCTCTCCCTTTCACTTGTGCGATCTCAATGTCACTTGGCCTAGTAAGATCATTTTGTCTCTGTCCTCCCTCTGTCCAACTTCCTGCTTTGTCGTGCCATGAAACACATGTGTATAGGAATGTTATAAATGGCATATCATATCATATCATATCCCCGCCCACTTGCTCTCAACGATATGAAACCTCACAACCCCCACAACCTAAACAAAAGCTAAACAAAATGCTGATGGTCCCTAACCATCGGACGCCACAACCCGTCGCGATCCTACTTTTTGTTATGCAGCAGTAAGTCCACTACCAGCGGCGAGTCTGCTTGTACGACTAGCTTGAAGGCAACACATGGATCAACGAAACAGGAGCTGGAACAGCAAGAGACTCACGTCGGATGCTGCAGAACCCTGGCGAGGAACAATGGAAAAATCTATAACTTTGCAAATCTGATAACTCAGGACATCCTGTCCTCCCTTTCCTCCTCGCCCCTCCTTCACTGCTCTTCCTCTGGCCCTTCCTCAGCCACCTCTTCTCCCTCCTTCCCTTGCCTTTCCCCTAATCTCCCCAGACAAGGTATGTCAAAACAGGTTCATCTCTGTTCCTCCAAAACCATCAAGGACCACATTGACTCCCTGGCTCCAGCACTGGCCAACTTCTGCAACCACTCCTTCGCTACTGGAGTCTTCCCTTCCCCCCTGAAGCACTCCCTTGTGCACCCTCTTCTTAAGAAACACTCTACCAACCCTTCCTGCCCGGCTAACTATCAGTCTTTTCCTGGGCAAACTTTTGGAAAAGCTGGCTCAGTCTTCACACTGAATCTGTTGGTTGTCTCCATGATCATCAGTCTGGCTTCTGAGCTGCCAGAAGCATGGAAACTGCTTTCCTGAACATCCGTGAAGACCTGCTCTCCAACCTCGATTCCAACACCCCTTGTGTCCTCATCTTACTTGATCTCTTTTCTGACTGAGACACACAGCCATGCCATCCTGCTCAACCGTCTCTGTGATAACCTGGGGATCACGGGTCAGGCCCTAGCATGGCTGATTTCTTTCCTCTCTGATTGACCCTCCCAGGTTCAATGTGGGTCCTTCCTCTCCTCTATCTCTATCTCTACTTGTGGTGTTCCTCAGGGGTCTAACCTCTCTCCTTGGCTGTTGAACCAATACCACTGCATTGCAGCTCTCTGCTCCAACTTCCAGTGCTATACGGATGACACTCAGCTCATTTTCAGGCTACCCTCAGCCACCTCATCGCCCTCTCTCATCTCTGACTGTCTGTCCGCCATCCAGGAGTGGTGTGCTGCCAATGATCTCTGCCTTAATGCCAGTAAGACCGAGATTCTTCTCATCGGCACACCTGATCCCACCTTTCCTGTCACTCTCTGGCTGGCCTCTCTTGGCCCTCTTCCTGCTCCCACCTTTGAAGCAAAAAACCTCGGGGTCATCTTCGACTCTCCTTCTCTCCTCACATCTCTGACATCTCTAAGAAGTCAAACTACCAGCTGCACCTCCTCAGAGGTTTTCTTCCTTTCCTGTCCTTCCCCCAGAAGCTCACAGTCTCCAGAGCTCTGGTTCTCTCTAGGCTGGACTATTTCAACAACCTCTTTCTAAAGCTGCCTGCTTCTACTCTCCGCCCTCTGCAACTCATCCAGAACAGAACTGCGAGACTTGTCCTTGGCCTCAAGCCCAGGGATAGTAGCTTTCCAGGACTGAAATCTCTGCACTGGCCCCCAGTGGCTGCGAGGATTAAGTAAAAAACCCTCTGCATTGTCCACAAGGCCTTCTAGGGCTTGGGCCTCAATACCTTCAACTCTTTCTTCCCAAATATCTCCCTTCTCAAGCTCTTCGCTCATCCTCCTCCAACTCCCTCAGGGTCAGTCGCCTCTCTAAGCAGCGAGTTGGTGGGAGATCTCTTTCCTTAGCTGGGGCATCCCTCTGGAACAGCCTCCCTGCCTCTGTGAATTTGAGGAAAATCATCTACGGTTCTGGAAGCACCTCAAAACCTTTCTCTTTGCTTCTGCTTTTTCTCCTTCTCTCCCCTGCTGACTTCCTGGCTGAAACTGCCCTGGTTACCTGGCCACCCTCTGAACTTGGTGCCCAGGTCCCCTACCCCACCAGCTGCATACATGCACTTCCTTCCTGGCAACCCCCGCACTTGGGGACTGTTTTCTGTATCCCTACAGTCCCACTACCAGCACTCGACACCTGATGCCTGCACTTACCCCTGCACTTGCCACCTGCTGGCCTTACTTTAGCTTACTGTTATTTATTCTATTTTTCCCATGTACTGCACTTCCCCTCCCCATTCCCATGCACCTGTGCAATCTGAATGACACCTGGCCTAGTAGGATCGTTGTCTGTCTTCCCTCTGTTCCCCCTCACTTGCCTCATTGCGCCTTGAAACACTTCTGTATAGGCGCTTTATAATTGCCATATCATATCATATCGATCCAGGAGGCATGGGACAAAGGGTGGGAAAGCAAGTGGTGGGTCCCTGGGCCTGACCTCCCTATATAGCGTGCCCCCACCGGATATAGGTAAGGTTATTACCGCATTGCAGTGCCTCACCCTCTTTGTCCCCCCAGAAGTCCACAACAGAGCTAAGGCCCCTCGCCATGGCCCACGAGGCAGGACCTAATGGTGCCGCTTCTGCAGGGCCATGACAACACATCCATTCTCTTCATACCTCTTTCCTGCCCCCACTATCTCTGTTTCTTACCCTCTCTATCGCCGTTTCTTAACCCTCTAACTGTTGATCTCTTTCTAGTCTCAATTTCTCTTTCCATTCTTCTCTTTTCCTTTGTTTCCTTGCCTCTTTGTCCCTGCCTTCATCCCTCTTTCTCTCGCTCTCCCTTTCTCTCTCGTTCACACACACTCTTGGCCGCTCTGTCTCTTCCCTCACCATCGCCTTTATTTCTCTATCAGCGACTCTTCCTCGCTCTTTTGCAATATCACTCTCTCTTTCCCATCCCGTATATATTTCTTTCTTATTCCTTCTTGTTCTCCATCCGTCTCAATTTCTCTAATTCTTTCTCTTTCCCTATTTGCCTCTGTGCCTCCCTGTCTGTCCCTCTCCCACTTGCTCCTTCCCCTTCCTTTCTCTGTATCTTTCTCTCTCCCATAAGCTCTCTCTCTCTCTCTCTCTCTCTCTCTCTATCTCTCTCTTTCTCTCTCTCTCTCTCTCTCCCCACGCCCCTTTTCCTCTGTTCCTCATTGTATATGGCTCACTGTCTATTGGCCTGTTATGCCTAGCTCCCTTTCCCGCCAATTAGACCCACCAGCCCAATATGCCACATACCCGTACCACATTTTGCGCACAATGATGTTATTATGTGTTGATGAGGTAATTCAGCACCAGCAATAATAGTGTAGTTCTGATAGTTGTCATCCTTATTCATATTGCGCACATCCCAAGAAGCAGGCCACAAAATGCAGCATTATTGTTTCACATGCTCTCAGAACACAACCCTAGCAGAAGTGGTCAGTGTATGTTCCCGGGCAAATAGTGTTACAGCCTCCTGATCAAGGGTTGGGTGGCAATGGGTATTCCCCATTCCCCATTGGGTCCACTGGGATAATTGCGCCTGAAAATGGGCGTTAAGTTGGCGCATCTACCCCCAGTTTAGAGCTGGGGGTAAATGGTGCAAAACTCGTGATTGGGTGGACCCTTAAATGCAGCAGTAGTAGTGTTACCACTGCATTTAAGGTATACTGCCCAACTCTTGATGAGGCCCAAATAACTATTGAACTCTTAGGGGGTTGGGGAGTAAATAAGGGGTCTGCAGTATTGACTAAACAAGGACAAAGCTGGAGATCATTCAGAGTGTCAGCAAACAGCAGGAAACAGTTTCACCAGGATATAGTTTTATGGTGGCTCGTATCTACTATTCCCCTATGCCAGCAAGCTGAAAGACACTTCAACGCGGCCTTGATCGGAAACATGTGTCTTGAACCTGGTGTACTAGCCAACTTAGCTCACTTCCTTGTGCAAGTCGCAGAATCATTAAGTTTAACCAGATTCATCCAAACAGGTGACAACCATGCACGTCTCTGTGGCTGCACTGTGAATCCATGGCCCTCATTACAAGTCAGGCGTTAACGGTTTAACGGCGCCGTCAGCGCCGTTAACCCTTAACGTCTGATTCACACTTTAACGCCTGCTTTTTGCAGGCGTTAAAGTCCAAGGTGCTAAGCCACCTTAGTGCTAATTACGGCACCGTAATTTACGGTACCGTAATTAGCGCCTTTCCCATCCCCATTATGCCCTATGGGGTAAAAATGGGAATGGGGAAGGGCAAATGGTGAATGGGGAATTACCGCCCCACTCACCTTGGAATGGGGCGGTAATTCCGCCATCCACCATGGCGTAATCCGGCATGGACCATGGTGCTAATAGCACCATGGTCCAACGCCTGACTTGTAATGAGGGCCTATATTTTGATTTCTGTTGACACGGCACTGCAGTTGTTGAGCTTGTGCTGGAATGCATGCATACGCTAATCTCGTTCTTTGAGACATGGAGATGGTCAGGTTGTCTGCTTTGGCTGGGGCTTCCCCCTTGGCAGGAAATTCAAAACGTGACACACTGTTTTGAATTAAATATCTAACAAGACAAGTATTAGCAATGCCAACAGTTTGGGCTGTTGTGTAGGCATGGCAAAGGCACTTGCCAAGCACAGATGTAGTGGTATTAACTGGCCATTTTTGATAGCAGGAGCAAAATGGTACAAGTACGTGGGCATCTAATAGCAGTGTCTGGCAAATGCCTGATACTTATACACAAGCAAACCGGTTGACTTTGCCAATGTGTGTTGTTAACAGCACTTCAGTGAAGGACATACATAGTGCTTATAAATTGAGTGGATGAAGGCAGGCTAGGTTTAGACATTTTTATTACACCTGTAGCAGGTTTACAACTCCAATGAAGTCATTGGGCCTCATTACGACCCAGGCGGTAAGTTACCGCCTGAGCCGTGACTTTACCACCATGGCGTAAACTACGTTTACGCCATGGTGGTTGGTGGATTTACCGCCCCATTCCAACCTTGGCGGGGCGGTAAATCCCCATTTTCCCATTTTCCCTTCCCCATTCCCATTTTGCCCCATAGGGCATAATGGGAGTGGGGAAGGCGTTAATTACGCCACCGTAAATTACGGTGGCGTAATTAACTCCATGGTCCCTTAGCGCCATGGATTTTAACACAGGTGTTAAAACCTCCATGGCGCTAAGGGACCTCGTACTCAGGCGGTAAGGGTCGGCACGGTTTACGGCGCCGTAAACCCCTTACCGCCTGAGTTGTAATGAGGCCCATTGACTTTCAGAAGACTTCTTTGAAAAAACAATGGCAGGCACTTCGAGTGCAATGTTTAATGGTAAGGCTTGATTAAAGCACGCTCAAAGTGTTCCCATGATGAGGAGTTTTGGGAGGGGAGAGGCAGGAACTTGTTGAGAATGGCGAAAGGGATAAGCAGGGCCAACGGGTGGGCAAATAACCAAACAGGTACTCGTTTAGTTCTGCCTCTCCCCTGCAAAGAACTCGGCATCCATTGTCCCGTTTTGTCTCTGTTTTCTGTGCGCCTTGAGGCCCATGGACATGTGGCGCTGTACAATAATTAAAATAATAATAATTATAATAATAACACCATGATGATCAACACATTTTATTAATTAAAAACATAAACAAATCACATGATGAAATATGGTTGATGCTGCAACACATACAGCAAGTATATCATCATTTAACATGGTTGCAAACACTTAAAGAATTATAATTATCCAAAACAATACATAATCACATTCATGTATGAAGTGTAAAAGTGCAATCAATGACTCGGGTATTTTTAGTATTTTTGGCTATCGAGCGGGTGCGATCAGGGAAGATAGCACGTCTAGCTAGACAAGAGGCGATGCACACATGAAAGAAGCCAAAAACCAAACAACACCTACATGCTATGTGCCCCTCCCCATATTTCATGTCTACCTTTCTGTACAATAGTTTTGGCTTATAGGTGTTGCAAGTGACACGGAATAGTCCAAACTAAACAATATTTAGGTGATAGTACCTGACAGGTAACAGCCCTCCGACATGAGCTCACAGACCTTTAACTCATGCCTGAAGTATTGTTACTAGCCAGCCCAGCGCCTAAATTACTTGTGGTGCTAATATCGAAATGGATACTTCATTCTGATGAACTTGTCATGCCAAGATGCCTTTGCGTTCTACAAATGTGATTAAGATAAGATGCCATATGAGAGACCTCCGGCATGCCTTTGATTTCAGCGGTCGATCACATTTTCTAAACTATCGATCATTAGTGGCCTTGTTCCATCAGATAATTGGTCACCATGAAAAGGAGTCTTCTCCATATGTGACTTGCAGAGGAAGACAATGTTGACATATATCACTAGGTTTAATCACTTGGCTGCTGTAGAATGTAGGTTTGGAGAACACAGTAAACCTTGTTTGGATGAGATGTGGAGGATGTGATCAAGGGTGAAGTGACTAGAGTGGTGAGTCCTCCGGTGTTTCCAAGATCGATCATATTTTATTTGTGTTTTATTTTTACTTACATTGCACTTTTGCATGGGTGCTTACCAAATTCCATTAAAAACTGTACATTTATCAACAATCCAAAAATGTAAGAAGACGAATCTGAAATCAGATATTCTTCTAATAAAAATCAAAAAGAAGAAAAAGACAAAAGACTGTATAGCTATCAGGAGTTAATTTCGCTGTTTAGGAGCTAAGGGAGCAAAGGAGAGAAAGGGAGACTGAACAGACAGGGGTCGAGGAACAGAAAGAAGAAACTGTGACTGAGAGCTCGGGTAGCACAATAGAAAGAGATGAGCCAAAAGAAACAAATAAGCATGTTGATATAGCCACTTGTAGACAATACAAAGTAAGTGAAAAAGTAAACAGGATTCAAAGGAAACTCATTTAATAGAAAGAAGCGGATCAGATATGCAATCTCGAGGAGTGAGACAAGAAAGCAAGCGAACAGAAGAATTATAAATAGAACAAAGCAGAGTCAGTTGATAGTCACCGAGACCGAGAAGAGTAGAACAGTAGTCAAGACATCAAGAGATCAGTGTAGAAATTAGAAGTTTAGTGGCTTGTAAAGATAGAAAGGGGTGAACTTTGCAAAGATTATATCAATGAAAATTACAAGAACGAACAGTGTTAGCAATATTATAAGTGAAAGAAAGAGGAGCATCAAAAATGGCACCTATGTTACAAGCAGAATCAGAAACAGAGCATGAGACAAACGAAAGGATATGTGTACTGGAGGAGAAGTAGAAGAGATCTGAGAAGCCGGACAGAAAAGAACTTCCGTCCTGGATGGATTAAGATAAAACATCCAAGGCTTGATAGCAAATACACAGGAAGAGAGGGTCGAGCTGTTATGTTTATTTAAATAAATGTAATGCTGTCCATTCAAAAAGGTACATTTGGAATGTCTTAAAAACTAAAAATGAAAATGCCTGATGCAATGATGTTTCCTCCTGCTACATCGATGACACACAAATTGATACAAATTGTCTTTTCATCGTCTGTGAGAAGATGACAAGTTATTGATATTGATATTGATATTTTATTTCTATCGCGCTCATCCACAAGTGTTTCAGAGCGCGACAAGGCAAGGGAAGGTGAACAGAGGAGAAACTAAAACAACGATCTTACTAGGCCCAGTGACATTGAGAACGTGCAAGTGCATGGAAGAGGGGAAGAGGGAGAAGTGCATGGAAGGGGGAACAAAAAGGAGAGTGCGGAGCAAGGAGGAAAAAACCATAAATAATAATAAATAAATTAATAAATAAAAAGGCACAAACAGAGGGAGTGCCGCCACAAGTGGCAGTGCTGTGTTTAAGGCAGCAGGCTGGGTAGGTCTGATAAGTGCAGGAAGAACAAACAAAAAAAAGAGGGTGGGGCTGTATGGGTACAGATACAGACCCCAGTGCAAGGGGTGGCCCGGAGGCAGTGCGTGCGGGTGGCAAGAGGAGCAGGTACCTGGGCCCGGAGGAAAGAGGGTGGCCAGGTGCATGGTGCCAAGGGAGATTGGAATCAGCAGGGGCGAGGGGGGACAAAGGCAGAAGCAAAGAGGAAGGTCTTGAGGTGCTTCCGGAACCAGAGATGGTTCTCCTCAAATTTTAGAGTGACGTGGAGGCTGTTCCAGAGGGAGGCCCCAGCCGAAGACAGAGATCTACCTCCCAGCTCGTTTCTTTGAGAAACGACTGACCCTGAGGGAGTTAGAGATAGAGGTCAAGTTGATGTGTTGTGTTATATGGATTCTATAGGTAAGGCTTACATTTATTGAATTTTGATTATCTGTAAAAATGATACAAAACAATTGTGGTGCCCTTTTGAAAAATAGCTTTGAAACAGCCGAACTTTACTTAAACCTGAGATGTGTTTATCCAAGGCCCAGCTCTGAAGTGGTCAGCTTTCTGGAAAACTGACTCACCATTAGTGACTAATCTATACATTGATATGAACTGACACAGCTGTGGGTATTCAGGACAAATGGTTTGCTTTAAAAATACACCAAAAATTATCCAATTGCATTCTACATTGTGTTATGTTATGGGACTACACAGTGTATTTGGAGAGTCAGCTATAACAAGAGATCTGGTTATTCAGTGAATGGTCACTTCAAAAGAGAACATGTATAAATTCTCAACCGAAGCATAGAGATAAGGAATTATACATTATGCATCTGCTTCATGGACAGACCCATTAAAGGAAGACTTTAATTGAAAACAAAGTTTATTTGTACACTTAAAGGCACAAAATAATGAAACACAATTGCTCTAACTTCTGAACCCCTTCCTTGTTTCAAAAATCATGAATAGAATCAGATTTAGCAAATCATGCCCATAAACACAATGGGCCTCATTAGGAGTATGGAGGCGGCCATGCCCTTAATAAGGGCATGGCCGCCTCCATACCGGGTTCCAGTACCGGGTTCTGAGAATGGGGAATTGCCGGGTCATTCCAACCTTGGAGGACCCGGTATTTCCTATTTCACAAAACCAATCCCCATTCCCATTTGAGCTCCCATAGTGCTCAATGGGAATGGGGATGGAGCTAATAACGGGCCCTTTAGGATGTCTGGTTTTACCAGAAGTCTGTTCTGGGTCCCGCTAGGGGAACCCGTAAACAGGCATCCCGTAATGAATGGTGCTGGTCCCGTACTGGCACCCTTCATTATGGGTGCGCAAGTCTTAATATTTATGAATTATGAACTGATTTATATATTTTAATAACTGTCATATTTGCAGCGACAGGGGCTTGCTCGCATGATACAAAATGGGCCACTTTGAAAAACATATTCAGAGCCACTTTTGGTTCCAAATCCACCACTGTATGTAAAAGATTGTTGCACCATACAACGCCCTGTAGGATCAATAACCAAGTCATATAAGTTGTAGTATGACCGCAGAGTAAGGCTAGAGTAAGGCTACCTTGCATAACACTATTTAAGGGCACAAAAGTATTTAACTTTGAAAGTCATGCACAAAGTTTATTTAGCTTTCTGAGTCATACGGGTATTGAAACAGGTGAAATCTGAAAAAAGCACTGATTCCTAAGAGATTAGCAGGCCGATTCATGGAATTAATGTGCGCTGACATTTTCGGCGCAAGCGTGCGAAAGCGTGCGAAAGCATGCGAATCGCAGTGCCAGTGCAAAAATCGCAGCGAAAACCGCGCACAGCGATTCATGGAAGTCCGTGCGCGTGTAAATCCCAGGATGTGCACCAAAATTCTGCGTGGCGCCCACGTCTCCAAACAGCGCGCACTACGCGCACAGCGAAATCGCACATAGCGCGGTGCACACAACAAAAGTAGGAGGAACAGGGGGCGTGACACACGGAATGGGGAACAGCACGTGAAAATGTGGGCGTCACGGGAGAAGTACAGAAGGCAAATGTGCAGAAAGCCCACACGCACGTTCAAAACACGTATTCATGGATTCGAACGGGGCTAACGCGTGCGCCAAAAAAACACGCTAATCCGGAAACACGTATGCCAGCAGGAAGCAGCATAAAAGTGCGCGCAAACAACAAACAAGCTCAGACGCCAGGATGACTATACCGTTCCTAGCAGCAGTGGTCGTGGGATACTTCAGGAGGAGGAGGAGGATAGTCAGGCCCAGAATTTTCACACCCAGAACCAGCCTTTTTGGGATGCCTGATGACCAGGTGTATGGGATGTACAGGTTTCCACCTCACATAATACTCGACCTGGTGAGTGAGTGGGAGGATGACCTCACATCACCCACCCTGTGCTCCCAAGCACTCAGCCCCCTGGAGAAGGTCCTCAATGTACTGCACTTCTTGGCCACTGGATCATTTCAGCGGACAAGTGCTATAGTTGGGGGGTGTCACAGGCCACGCAGTCACGCTGCCTACACCAGGTCATGGCCATCATGACTGCACGCCCATCAGTCCGCAGGCACATATACCTGCCCAAAACACCTGCAGAAAGGCAGGCTGCCATCCAGGATTTCTACAGGGTGGCACAATTCCCCAAAGTCCTAGGTGCCATTGATTGCACCCATGTGGCTCTACGTCCCCCGAGGGCATCAGAGCACATCTATAGAAACCGCAAGCACTGGCATTCCTTCAATGTGCAGGTAGTATGTGATGCCAAGGGAATCATCACCTCAGTATATGCCAACTATCCAGGGTCCACCCACGACAGTTTTATTTACAGAATGTCAACCCTAAACCGGGACCTAGAAGCTGGGCGGCATGGCGATACATGGCTGCTCGGTGAGTATAAATGCCACAGCACATGCATGCATGTCAGATACTGAGTAATGTCACAACCCCACTAATGATACCCATCACCACCGCCCCAGGGGACAGTGCCTACCCTCTGAGCATTCACATGATGACGCCAATTCGGAACCCCACCACGCCACCCGAGGTATGATACAACACAGCCCACATTGCAACCCGGGGCATAGTGGAGCACACATTCGGAGTGCTCAAGTCACGCTTTCGCTCCCTTGACCGTTCTGGCGGGCAGCTGTTATACGCTCCCCCAGTAGTGTGCAGGTTCATAGTGGCTGCATGTGTCCTGCACAACGTTGCAACACGCCCGGGCCTGCCTGTGGACATGGCGGTATCCCCACATCCCCAACCACAAGCACGGCGGCTGCGCATGGGAGGGGAAAGGGCACGGGGTGAGGCAGCCCGTACGCAGCTGGTGGCTAATTACTTCACCTAAAATCACACCCCTGTAGAGTGCACACAGCCCTGGCACATACCAGCTGACAATCAATGATGATGACATAAGGGACAGTCAACTATCACAACCATACCAGCCTGAGATTGGTCATCTGGAAGTGTTACATTGTGTGCATCCCTCCCTACACAAACACCACCAATGCAGTGTCATCAAAAGACACACATCTATGCTGCTAAATTCATTCCCCTCTTGTAAAATACAGCATGACAACAGTGCCATGTCACCCAACCCCTCCCCAGCACCGCCACCCAACACACCATGGCATGTCATGCTATGTGAGAGCAAACAAAGCAATCCCCAAAACCTGACACAAGTGTCACAAAGTACAGTGTCCCTAATGGCAACTGGCCACACACAATATGCTCCCAGCAATGTAGAACTAACAACACACATGACCAAATACTTACCAATAATACAATGCAGCTACACAACCTCAAACATAGCAAAAACATGACAGTACTAAGTTAAAGTAGTGGTAGTCTTACAACCTGATTATGCCAGCACATCGACCCCTTCCAACTGTACAGTGTTGCTGCCACACAAATGTGTAAGTGCACTGCTTACAACATGAACTCCATCTCCAAAGTAGACGGCCTTGTGAAGACATGAGGAATGAACCTGCAAATTAGGAGGAAGACATGGATGCACAAGCACATATCAATACACCATGCAGTGTACAATACAACAACAATATCCACTAGGAATGTATACACAGTATTGACTACAGACTGCCCACACAGCTCATGGGAGTCCAACTTCACTGAGTAATTCACTGTCACTTGGGCACACCCTTTGCAAGCCCATGGAAATGGGAAGCAGGAGGGGTGTGTGTCTCACGAACCCAAGCATCTAACCCAAACTCAGGACAAGCCTGCATGTTCCAAGCCCGAATACAGTGGATGCCCACGGGAGCCACACAAGGCAACACACTGTAAAAAAAAAATCAAAAATCAAAAATCAAAAATCAAAAATCAAAAATCAAAAATGGCCATGTGGGGGCTGGGGGGGAGGAGGAGGCCACCCAGGAGGTCCGAGGACAGGCTGTGCACCAACAGCCACCTGTGTGGATGTTGGGAAAAAAAAAACACCTCCATGGGCTCATGGCCTGCACGGCTATGCCAATGTGGGAGAACTGCTGCTGTCGCTCTCATCACCCTCTGCTGCTGCATCAGGAGGTGGTGGCGTGGTGCTATGGGAGGCAGCCCACGCAAAGCCCTGGAATGGTCCTCCATGGCAGCAAGAATGCGGGTGTGGAAGGTCTCGTTCTGGAGGATTACAGTGCGGAGATACCCATGCAGCACCTGACGTGATGCCCGGATCTCCTCCGAGTTGCCTGCATCTCAGCTGAGAGCGAACGTGTGAGCCGCTCCAGCTGCTGTTCTGTCCTCAAGTTAGTGGAAGCCTCAAGGTCAACAAGAGTCTCCCTGAGGTGATGGAGTTCTGCCCTCAGCGCTTCCCTGTGGGCCTGGGACTCTAGTGATATCGATTGGCGTAGAGTCTCCAGTGCCGCCCGTCGGTCCCTGTTGGACGCCAACATGTCTTCCCTGTGTGATTGGCAAATGGAGTCTGTTGCCTGCTGTAGTTGCTCCATCTGCCTTTCAGGGGGGACAATGGAAGTGGCCACCCTCTCCATTGCTTGAGCCATCATCTCAACTGATGCTGCCTGTTGGGTTGCCATACCGTACATGGATTGTTCCCATACGGTATTGCCTGGTGGCGTACGGCCACCGCGTCGGCGGGTACCACACCTGTTTGAGGTAAGGCGATCTGTGCCTTGCTGTGCCGGCACTGCCTGAGGCTGCAGAACTGCATTCCCCCTCTGATCTGCTGGCCCAGGAACAGGATCTGATGTTGTGGAGTGTGTCCCTGCATCCAAAACCGCCAAAGGCGGACTTACCAACACTGACATCCCCATAGAGGGTTCAACCCCTGATGTAGGTGGGTTGGACAGAACAGAATCCCTGCCAGAAACACTTACCTGCGATGGCACATAGGTCTCATCATCCGAATCAGCACCTGAATAGATGTCTGGGGAGGTGCACCCAGAGACACCCCTGGACATAATGATCTGCAGCAAGATTGGGTTCTCACCCACCACCAAACCACATCCCCCACTGGTGCCCGGTCGTGCCTGAGATTCCTCCTGGGTCTGCACCATCTCCTCAACCTCAACAGCATCAAGTGCGTCATCCCCTGCAAAAACATGAAAGACAAAAAATGGAAACAGGCATTAGAACCATAGCCAACAAGTAAGCCTGGCAAGCTACAGAACCAGTACATGTTTTACACATGTCCCACATGACTATAACCCTCCCATGCATGCACTGTCACTGAGTTGGAAGGGGAGGCAAAAGGCAGATACTGATGGCACCAAGATGGAAGAGCAACACATTTGCTGCATGCTGGGTAGCACTGCCATCACACATTGGCCTGTGAGTGGCATGTCCAATACACATAAATGACACATGCCATCACACAGATGGCATGTACCATAGCCATGGTACATTCCACAAGTACATCCATATGTCAGTGAATGAGTACTTTCAGCCATCCATGTGAGATGGACATGATGAGATGAAAAATGCTACATAGTGCGACAAAATACGCATGTGCCACACATTGCAACACATCCAGTGTACAAAAATACAGTGATTGCCGGTCGATGTACACATCAATGTTTGTGCACTTCAACATCACAGGAAACAACTATCATGGTCCACATTCAAACAGGCCCCAAAAATGTATGTGATCAGGCCAATACTCAATCAGCCTGAATGGTCAAATCATTCACCTAACAAGGTAGCACATGTGGGCCAATGTGGGGTTCATCAATGACAGAAGCATGTCACAAATGTGACAATAGGGCTGAGGAATGCGTAGCAAAAGTGGGAGAATTGAAACAATCAGCTTGAACGAACACTGAAAAATACAAACAATGTTGTTGCAAGATGCCACTTCAAGGGCAACTGCCGTAATGTTGCGCTAAATTACTACTGTGGGCAGAAGGGATACTGTCACACCCAAATCCAAGGCCGCAGAATGTTTTGGATGAAGCACATGGGTGACCCATACCACTCAGGCACACACACCCTCACCTGGCACTCAATCAGAACCCGTCACCCAAACAACATACACATACATTACACACACATGCATGGGCACTCACTGGACAATGCATCATAATCAGGTAGTTCTCCCACACCTTGGATCTGTTCCTCTGTGACAAAGGCCCCAGCAACAGACTCATGTTCAGTGAGTTAATTGTTCTCTTGTGGAGACCCACCGCCAGTCACCAGAGTAGCGGCATGATTTGAGGCCAGCTTGTTCTTTGCTCTGATTTTCAGGTCATTACACCGATTGTAGCAATCATCAGCTGTGCGCCTCACAAATCCAAGGGCACTTATGCGGTCGGCGATGGTCTGCCAGTGTGCCCTACGTTGACCAGGTGTGTTATTTCACCCTGCAGTCACCAACATTTTGCGGCTATGTGCCGACACATAGGACACAAGTGCATCAAGTTCCGCGTCATTAAAGCAAGGCTTCCTTGACGTGCCGGAGTGTGTAGCCATGTCTGGGGTCTTGGCATGTCGTGCCAGAGCACCCTTCTTCCTCTTCTTTAAAGGTGGAGCGGAGCTTACGCCGCTCTGGTCAGTAGGGGCAGAATCACCGGTGGACTGGGTAGTAGGAGTGTGGAATGCACAATGACCATAGGTCTTGATGCAGACATTGGTTGCAGGGTAATGTTGGCAGGGGGAACGTCAGTTTGATGGACCTGGACTGACACTGTCCTGGCTGGGAGAGTCAGAGCTGGGGCGGATGGAGCTGCAGCTGCCCCTGCAGCCTCCCTACCCTGCATACTTGGGGCAGCAGATGACATAGCTGCCCCAGATCCACGTGGCTTGGTGACAACAACTTGCACCGCCACACGTGGCCTAGACTTGCTGACCTGGAAGTCAGCCTGGGAGTCATCCTGTGCCAGGTCAGGTGTCACAATGGGCTGTGACACCCAGAAACACAAAAATAAGCATACGCATAATACACGCAGCCCACAATGACCTCTGAAGGGGAACGCGAGGCACGGGGCAAGCACAGTTGGACTTCTGGTCCACGACCCTCAACAAGGCCCAGTGCTTCGCTAAGACAGCGGATACCAAGGGGCGCCGGGGCCAGCTGTCGAACCATCAAATGAGGTTCCTGGAACGCATGTGCCCAGCGCTCTACGTCCAGATCCTTGAGAGGCAGACCCGTATGGAGTCGAGCGGTAAGTGTACATGCATGTTGATAGTACGCTGTGCGTGTCGTGGTGTGCCAGTAGTGTGCAGGTTGCACAGGTGTTTATGTAGGGGCATGTAGGGATGTGTATGAACATGGGCGTGAGGCTGCCACATGTGAGTCCTCTCAGTTGTGAGACACATTGATGGTGTATGTGTTGGTAACCATGCTGGGCAAATGCAGGTGTGGGAGCACACATGTTTGAATTTCTGTGTATTTACATTGGCATGGTTGTGGCATGGATGGTGGTTCATAATGCATGTATCTGCACTGTGTTCATGTGCATGTATGTGTATCTGACAAGTGTGCAACTGTGATGCAACATGGATGCATGTGACACTGATATGTAGAAGGATGAATGGCAGATGTCACATGTATGGCGATCTCATCACTGCAACAGTTGGAGGAGATGTAGACATGCATGTAAATGTGGTGGCTTGTGTACATGTCTAGTGCACTCCTTGAGTTTCATGTGATGTCAGGCTCACCTTTGGCTGTTCATGCTGTTGTATGTCTATGGATGGTGCTGCCTGGTGCAATATTGCTATTGAAATGTTCATGTGTGTGAGTTAAAATGACATGTGTGTCGTGGAGTGTGATGCCGTGTCTGTAGTTAAACAATGCCACTCATGTGCAACTGTCATGTGTGTATCAGTCCATTGTACAGTGCCCTGATGCCTGTGTTTTATCTCTCCCTGTCTGCAGCGTCAACTGAAGAAGAGGGCGGAGAGGGTGCTGTGGAACACAGCGGCAGGGATCATCCTGCCAGCCGGAGATGCAAGGCCCGGCTCCCCTCCCAGGTTGTCATCTTGTCGGGGAGTGAGGAGTCCGGTGCCGCGTCCCAGGCCGCAGCTGCCGAGGGAAGGTCCAAGAGGCGGAGGTCAGAGTTGAACTCTTCGGAAGCAGAAGGGGCAGCTGAGACCCCACAGGGTCTGACGGAGGAAGATGGCATGCAGTCATCCAGGTTGGTGGGGGGTTTGGTGGAGGAGGAGGCCGTGCAAGGGACAGACATGGGGTCTGGAGTTGGGGATTCCACTGGTGCTAGTGGTGCAGTGCAGGAGCAGGGACAGGAGGCAGCACAGGCCACCGCGGAGGTGCCTGTGTGTAATCCTGTCCCCGATCCTGTGACTGCATCATCCCGCACCAGCAGGGATGCCTATGTCCAGACCCGTTTTCAGGGAGGGGATCTGCTTACAACTGGCCTTCCTCTCCCTGCGGATTTGGCTATCCGGGACCGGGTTGAGCCTGTCCTGGGAGGGGTGGAGTTGCGTCAACGGGGCATGCGAGGTGACCTGCAGTCTTTTCATGAGGAGACTGCACGTCATCTCGAATGGCTCGTTGACGGCGTTGACCTACTGGGACAGCTCACCAGGGCCGGATTCCTGGGAGTCATCCTGAGCCAGGTCAGGTGTCACAATGGGCTGTGGCACCCAAAAACACAAAAGTAAGCGTACGCATAATACACGCAGCCTACAATGACCTCTGAAGGGGAACGCGAGGCACGGGGCAAGCACAGTTGCTAAGTACGTGCAGAACTCACCATCTGCCTGGAAAGAGAACGTGAAAAATACGCACGTGTGCGCATTGGCAACACCCCCGCCAAAAGAAGAATTGTACGCTGTCTGAGGAGACAGGACAAAAGGAGAAGTGAACTCTGTTTGAGGAAACAGGCCCAACAAAAAATCAGAAAAGAGCTGTCAGAGGTAACAGGGAGTACGAACTAGAAACGCTGTGAAGTAATCGCTTGTGAACCGACAAGAAGTACAGATTTCACCCACTCGCTCTCCACGAAAAGAACGTACAAGGAAATGGCGTCCTGCACATAGCTTTTAAACCGGCCCACACGTACACGTCAGATATGCGTGTATGCGGGCCCTTTCCTCCAATTACACGCGATGACACTCGGTCGTGCAGTTTTTCCACGTGTGCTCTGTCATCATGTGCTATGAGGGAAACGGCCGCGCGCGTAATGTAACTTACGCGCTTACGCGCTAAGGGCCTTTGGTCCAATGAAATTGCGTGCGTGTGCTGACGCGCTTACGCGCTAAGGCCCTTTCCTCGAATTACACGCTGACGTGCAATTTTTTCACGTGCCAAATCACTCTGTATCAAGCTGGCCACGCGAAAACACACGGAAGACCACGCTCCTGCCCAGAAGGCCGAATTACTGCCCCCCAGAGTCCCGAGCATGCTCCCACTTGCCATATGCTGCTGTCTGACTGCCTGCTGCCCACGTGCCCTGCCATTTGCTGCCTGCACGTAAGCCAGAGGTGTAGTTGCTGTGACCACCCCTGCTGGAACCGAAGACTCCCGACTGGGATTCCATCGCTCCACAGCCCAGCCCCAGGACCCAGTTGCCCACCCACTCCTGCCTCTGGGGTTGCCATGTCCAGCACAACACCATCTGGCAGCACTGGCAACCCCCAGCCGGAGAGGCAGAGGGCCACCAGCTTCACTGCCTCTGTAGTTGGTGTCCTGGTGGAGCAAGTCCTGGGGCAGTATGATGCCCTCTCTGAAAGTTTGCACGCCGACAATGAAGGACGGACCAGGATCTGGATGGACATCGTGACTGCCATCAAAGCGGAGGGGGTGGCAGTCGCGACTTACATCATGTCAAGAAGCGCTGGGAGGACTTCTGGTCCACGACACTCAACAAGGCCCGGCGCCTCGCTAAGGCAGCGGATACCAAGGGGCGCCGGGGCCAGCTGTCGAACCATCAAATGAGGTTCCTGGAACGCATATGCCCAGCGCTCTACATCCAGATCCTTGAGAGGCAGACCCGTCTGGAGTTGAGCGGTAAGTGTACATGCATGTTGATAGTACGCTGTGCGTGTCGTGGTGTGCCAGTAGTGTGCAGGTTGCACAGGTGTTTATGTAGGGGCATGTAGGGATGTGTATGAACATGGGCGTGAGGCTGCCACATGTGAGTCCTCTCAGTTGTGAGACACATTGATGGTGTATGTGTTGGTAAGCATGCTGGGCAAATGCTGGTGTGGGAGCACACATGTTTGAATTTATGTGGATTTACATTGGCATGGTTGTGGCATGGATGGTGGTTCATAATGCATGTATCTGCACTGTGTACATGTGCATGTATGTGTATCTGACAAGTGTGCAACTGTGATGCAACATGGATGCATGTGACACTGATATGTAGAAGGAAGAATGGCAGATGTGACATGTATGGCGATCTCATCACTGCAACAGTTGGAGGAGATGTAGACATGCATGTAAGTGTGGTGGCTTGTGTGCATGTCTAGTGCACTCCTTGTGTTTCATGTGATGTCAGGCTCACTTTTAGCTGTTCATGCCATTGTATGTCTATGGATGGTGCTGCCTGGTGCAATATTGCTGTTGAAATGTTCATGTGTGTGAGTTAAAATGACATGTGTGTCGTGGAGTGTGATGCCGTGTCTGTAGTTAAACAATGCCACTCATGTGCAACTGTCATGTGTGTATCAGTCCATTGTACAGTGCCCTGATGCCTGTGTTTTATCTCTCCCTGTCTGCAGCGTCAACTGAAGAAGAGGGCGGAGAGGGTGCTGTGGAGCACAGCGGCAGGGATCATCCCGCCAGCCGGAGACGCAAGGCCCGGCTCCCCTCCCTGGTTGTCATCTTGTCGGGGAGTGAGGAGTCAGGTTCCGCGTCCCAGGCCGCAGCTGCCGAGGGAAGGTCCAAGAGGCAGAAGGGGCAGCTGAGACCCCACAGGGTCCGACGGAGGAAGAAAGCACGCAGTCATCCAGGTTGGTGGGGGGTTTGGTGGAGGAGGAGGCCATGCAAGGGGCAGACATGGGGTCTGGAGGTGGGGATTCCACTGGTGCTAGTGGTGCAGTGCAGGGGCAGGGACAGGAGGCAGCACAGGCCACCGCGGAGGTGCTTGTGTGTAATCCTTTCCCCGATCCTGTGACTGCATCATCCCGCATCAGCAGGGATGCCTACGTCCAGACCCGTTTTCAGGGAGGGGATCTGCTTACAACAACTGGCCTTCCTCTCCCTGCGGACGTGGCTATCCGGGACCGGGTTGAGCCTGTCCTGGGTGGGGTGGAGTTGCATCAACGGGCCATGCGAGGTGACCTGCAGTCTTTTCATGAGGAGACTGCACGTCATCTCGAATGGCTCGTTGATGGCGTTGACCTACTGGGATTCCTCCGTTTGCTGGACCTTGTTCCGACCCCCTCCTCAACTGAACCCCCTATGCGCCATTCATACTCCATGCCATCTTCCCACTCCTTCCCACCCATGTATCACCTAGGTACCCTGTGGAGCTGCCTCTGACCCTGCGGCCAGGCTGGTGGAGGACACATCCCTGCCACAGTTGGGAGTCGGACGTCGAGCAGGGGTGGCCACATCAACAACTGCACCCCAGCCGGAGGAGGATGTGCAGGCAGCAAGAGCCAGGGCACAGGCAGAGGCACAGCACCAGCAGCAACAAGGTGGGAGCCATGATGGCTCGGGGCCTTCATCATCGGAGGGGCAGGCATCGGCCAGAGGGCAGGAGGACCCAGGACTGGAAGTGTCTTCCGTGTGGCAGCGGTTAGGCCATGCTATAGATGCAGAGCGGCAGCGGGCAGAAGAGGCACTGCTCACGATGGTCAGGGCAGAGAACTCCATGCGGAGGGCCCTAAGGGCGGGGCGAGTGCTTCGAGGCAATTTTCAGGGAGTTGGAGGAGAACATGTCGTCGTCCCTGCGAACCCTCGGGGCCATGGAAGAGGACTGCCTCCAGAGCATTGAGCAGGAGTTAGATGATGCCCCGGCCCGGGACATCCAAAAGTGAGCCGTCGGACTAGCCCGCTGCCATTGTAAATAGTTTTTAGAGTTAGGTTTCCTTTTCGTTTTCCTTTTATTTGTGGTCAATGGACAATGCCACACACATTTGTATATAGTTATATTTTTAGGTAGTTTCTTAGGTAGGTTTCATTTGTTTAGTTAGGCTCATGGACCCTTTACATCGATGAACAATGGAATTATTTATTTTTGGGATTTTTGCACATGGATTAATGGATTTTTATTTTGGACAATGGATTGTATATAGTTACAGCATGGATTTATTTGGATTTTTTTTTTCATTATGGACAAGGAGTAATGTTTTTTTTTTTTCAGGACAATGTTTTGTAAATAGTTGGACTATGGATTGATTTCGCATTTTTATTTATCATTATGAACATGAAACAATGTATATGTTTTTTTAAAACTTTTTTTGGATTTGTGTTGGTGGAGGGAGAGTTTGGACTGTTTTGGTTTCAATTTTTTTTGCATTGCTTATCATTTTCATTCACTCATCTTTTTCACATGATTTTCATTTCATGTTTGATATTTTGGCATGCTTTCATTTCATTTATTTATTTATGTACATATTACATTTTCATATTTTAGTTCCATGTGTGGGATTTGCTCATTGGGTTGATGCATGTGAAATTGTGGATTTACACAAGCAATGCCAACCAGTGTATGTGTGTGATGGACATGTGTTGATGTACATAGTTGAGTTTTGGTTTGTGTCTTGAGATAGGCATGTCAGTGTGGGGTGGATTGGGAAATCATTGCGTCTCAAGAATGGGGTGGCGTGATGTGGTATTTTTTGGTGTAGAAGTGGGCCATGACTGTGCATCTTTATTTCGCGTAGAGGGGGACATGAGTGGGACATGAGTGGGGGCCTGCTGGCAGGTGCCCCTGACTGCTGGGGGGTGGGGGTGCAGGGGAACATGAGTGGGGGCCTGCTGGCAGGTGCCCCTGACTGCTGGGGGTTGGGGGTGTAGGGGGACATGAGTGGGACATGAGTGGGGGCCTGCAGCAGGTGCCCCTGACTGCTGGGGGGTGGGGGTGCAGGGGGACATGAGTGGGACATGAGTGGGGGCCTGCTGGCAGGTGCCCCTGACTGCTGGGGGGTGGGGGTACAGGGGGACATGAGTGGGGGCCTGCTGGCAGGTGACCCTGACTGCTGGGGGTGGGGGTGCAAAGGGACATGAGTGGGGGCCTGCTGGAAGGTGCCCCTGACTGCTGTGGGGTGGGGGTGCAGGGGACATGAGTGGGGGCCTGCTGGCAGGTGCCCCTGACTGCTGGGGGTGGGGGTGCAAAGGGACATGAGTGGGGGCCTGCTGGCAGGTGCCCCTGACTGCTGGAGGGTGGGGGTGCAGGGGGACATGAGTGGGAGCCTGCTGGCAGGTGCCCCTGACTGCTGGGGGGTGTGGGTGTAAAGGGACATGAGTGGGACATGAGTGGGGGCCTGCTGGCAGGTACCCCTGACTGCTGGGGGGTGGGGGTGCAGGGGGACATGAGTGGGAGCCTGCTGGCAGGTGCCCCTGACTGCTGGGGGGTGGGGGTGCAGGGGGACATGAGTGGGGGCCTGCTGGCAGGTTCCCCTGACTGCTGGGGGGTGGGGATGCAGGGGGACATGAGTGGGGGCCTGCTGGCAGGTGCACCTGACTGGTGGGGTGCAGGGGGACATGAGTGGGGGCCTGCTGGCAGATGCCCCTGACTGCTGAGGGGTGGGGCTGCAAAGGGACATGAGTGGGGCATGAGTGGGGGCCTGCTGGCAAGTGCCCCTGACTGCTGGGGGGTGGGGGTGCAGGGGGACCTGGGTGGATGATCAGTAGTGCAAGCTGACATGTGGCTTGGCTGGTAGATGGGCTGCCTGCGAGACATGACCAGGGGTGCAGGGTACTCCCCTGTGTTGTGGGCTGCCTGCAGGGGCCGTGGAGAGTGTAGAGGGAACACCTGGGAGGACCCACACTGCCAGTTCACGTGTAGGACTCCCCGTTCACCCCTGAAATTCAGTACACCACTCTGACAGCAAAATCACGTGTGAAACTTCCCGCGCACCCCAGGAATACACGTACCCTGCTCAAATTGCGTGTGAAACTTCCCGCGCACCCCAGTTATACACGTACCCCACTCGCACAGGCCCTTTCGCATGTGAAACTTCACGCGAACCCCAGTAATACACGTACCCGACTCGCACAGGCCCTTTCGCATGTGAAACTTCCCGCAAACCCCAGTAATACACGTACCCCACTCGTACAGGCCCTTTCGGGTGTGAAACTTCCCACGAACCCCCGTAATACACGTACTCTGCTCCAATCGCGTGTGAAACTTCCCGCGAACCCCAGTTATACACGTACCCCACTCGCACAGGCCCTTTCGCGTGTGAAACTTCCCGCGCACCCCCGAAATACACGTACCCGGATCCAATCGCGCGTAAGACTTCCCGCGAACCCTCGTAATACCCGTACCCTGCTCCAATCGCATGTGAAACTTCCCACGAACCCCAGTTATACACGTACCCCACTCGCACAGGCCCTTTCGCGTGTGAAACTTCCCGCGAACCCCCGTAATACACGTACCCTGCTCCAATCGCGTGTGAAACTTCCCGCGAACCCCAGTTATACACGTACCCCACTTGCACAGGCCCTTTCGCGTGTGAAACTTCCCGCAAACCCCCGTAATACATGTATCCTGCACCAATCGCGTGTGAAACTTCCTGCGAACCCCAGTTTTGCACGTACCCCGCTCGCCCAAGGGCCTATCGCATGAGAAACTTCACGCGAACCCCAGTAATACACGTACCCTGCTCCAATCACGTGTGAAACTTCCCGCAAACCCCAGTTATACACGTACCCCACTACCGCAGGCCCTTTCGTGTGTGAAACTTCCCGCGCACCCTGAAATACATGTACCCAGATCCAATCGCGTGTGAGACTTCCGGTGAACCCCCGGAATACACGTACCCTGCTCCAATTGCATGTGAAACTTCCTGCGAACCGCAGTTATACACGTACCCCACTCGCACAGGCCCTTTCGCATGTGAAACATCCTGCGAACCCCCGTAATACATGTACCCTGCTCCAATCGCGTGTGAAACTTCCTGCGAAGCCCAGTTATACACGTACCCCACTCGCACAGGCCCTTTCGAGTGTGAAACTTCCCGGGCACCCCCGAAATACACGTACCCGGATCCAATCGCATGTGAGACTTCACACGAACCCCAGTTATACACGTACCCCGCTCGCACAGGGCCTATCGCGTGTGAAACTTCACGTGAACCCCAGTAATACATGTTCCCCGCTTGCCGTTTGCTGTTTGGCAGCCCTGTAAACTGGTCCAGGATTAGCGCAGCCCTTTGCGCTGGATTGGGGATTTTGATGGCTTTTCCTTGCGCGAGGGCGTTCTTGGCGGCGTAACTGGTGCCACTCTGCGCCACGGCTGGTTTTGGAGGCTAAAATCCGTGAAATACGCTGTGCGCGAAAATCAAGTTTAGCGCACGCGGCTGGCGCAGACATTCGCAGCCGCGTGCGCCACTTGTGCGCGAAATTCTATGAATTACCCCCTAGGTGTGGTATTGGCTTGTGCAGTGGAGTGGAGCTGTGAGATAAATATCCCCTCTCCTAAAGATCTGGAACATCGAGTGAGGATTGTGCTTGACCTCACCAATGCCCCAATGCGTACAATGCAAGCTTGTGGGGCATGCAGAACAAATCAGTTTTACTTGTGTGCCTATAAATCAGGCAGGCAATGAATGGCTTTCCTTTGCTCCCCTGGTGGCGTTTTGCCACAGAGCCACAAGTCTGCAGTGTAGACAAACACCATGGCCCTGCAAAGTCCTGCTATGTGGCATGTTATCTTGTATCCTGAAGTTGTTATTGGTGGGAAACTGGGACCCTGGTGACATTCTTTGACCCTCACATTGTGTTCTGTCTGGAGTTACATGGTTTGCTGCTTGGTGGCTCTGGTCCAGCCCTGAGTATCAACATTTGCCTAGACGTTCTAAAGTCAGAGCTAGCAAGGAGGTCTTGATTTTTCATGGGACAGAATGTACATTCATTTCTGGAAGAAGCAGTCAGTTTCAATAATGAATCTAAGTGATTTCTAGATGTTGGTGTGTCTGGTGTTGTCAGTGAAGATGAAGATGATATTGTTTTAGGTTATGTTCAGTTTGGGGTAGGTACTAAGTGTCAAGGCTCAGATTTGTGCATGGATCTTTAAGTTGGCAGGTGCCATTGATTGTGGTCACTTTCAGATAGAGTTACTATCCGCATATTGGCAGATTACAACATACTGTTTGGCCAATAAATGTCCTATGCAGGGCTCCTGGAGAAGTTGTAATAGTAGAAGAGAGAGGGTGGACCATGGAGAAGACTGTGTGGGTGAGTTGGTGTCGATTGGACTGGTAGAGGGAGAATCAGTGGAGTAAAAGGCTGCCGTATTTAACCCATGCCAACAGACCCTTTATCAGCATTTGATGGTTGATGTTGTTGAAGGCAGCTCTGATATGATATGGCATTTATAACGCGCCTATACACAAGTGTTTCAAGGTGTGATGAGGCAAAGGAGGGGGAACAGAGGGAAGACAGACAACGATCTTACAAGGCAAGGTGTCATTCAGATCGTGCAAGTGCATGGGAAGGGGGAAGGAGGAAAAATGTGGGGGAAATGGGGGAGGACAGTGCAGTACATGGGATAAAACAATAAATAAACAATAAGTAAAAGTACGGCCAGCAGGTGGCAAGTGAAAGGGTAAGTGCAGACAACAGGTGTCAAGTGCTGGTAGTGTGACTGTAGGGGTACAAAAAACAGTCACCAAGTGTGGGGGTTGCCAGGAAAGCAGTGCAGGAGTGCGAATGGCAGGGGAGGGGACCTGGGCCCGAGATCAGAGGGTGGCCAGGTAACCAGTGCAGTTTCAGGGTTCCAATAAACAGGGATCATCATTTTCCATGATTTCTGGTATATTGTCCAAAACGTGGATGGGAGCTTGATGAAAGCTGGGGTAATAATGTTGTCTTGAAATGGAGCATGCACTTCTTCTCACGTATTAGTTCGGAAGAATGGTAGGTGGGTAGCAGGGCTTTAGGCTGCAAGACCATCTACAAAGATGCGAGGTGTGATGGTGGCATTAATTGTATGATTGAGGTGTGTTAGTTTTTCTCTGAAGAGTTTTACTGACAGGAAAGATTTGACTGTCACATGGGATGGCTTTGGTGGAGGCTGGATAATGTCAGTGAGCTCTGCATATTATTAATATTATTGTATTTATTGAGCATGGACCTACCTTTGAGAAGCAACAGAGCACTTTACAGAGGTATACAACAATACAGATACACAACTGAGCTCTTTACAGAGGGATACAACAGTACTGATGGATAACAAGATGCATAGAGTGTCTTGAAGTTTGACAATTCAGAAATGTCCATGAATCATGGGATGTGAGATGAGAGATTAATTTGCCAATTTAAGGTACCAGAATGACTAGTTAAGGATCTTGCATTTGTCAGAAGATGGTGGTCATTGTCCGTTGGAAGATAAGTGAGTTTGACTTTGTAGATGAGGTGACCTAAGTGGCAGGTCTTCAATGATGCGTTGTTGTCATTAGCAAAATAGATGTGTTATGGCTGGAAGGATTTAAGTTAATCTAAGCCTCTGGAATTGCTGTGGGCAACCCTCCATACCGGTTTTCCAGACTGCCATGCTACTACAGAAGGGGAAAGGCATAGGCAAATCAGGTTTACCGCACCTCAATAGGGGCAGTATGGCCTGAACTGTCTGGTCACCTCTATTATGTCAGAGACCACAAGCAACCCTAAACATGTTTCAGCCTCACTGGTCATCAGTGAGTTGTAGCTTGGTTCACTACACCTGGGGGGGCCCAAATCTGGTCATACCCGTCACTTTTTGGGTGACCTTTAGCAAAACCCAAGGGTGATGGCTGGAAGGTTTTGAGTAATTCATAATCACTGGCATTGCTCTGGGCAATCTACCAGATCATTGTTTTTAAGCCTGCCAAGCTATTAAAGGAGGAGAAATACCATATGCTAATTGGGCGTGATCCCACACGAAAAGGAGAAGTCCAGCGTGAACTGCTAGTTCACATCCCATCTTCACAAGGCCATAAGCAACCCGGATATTTCTCAGCTTCTTTGGGCATTGCTAGTGAGATGTAAATTGGGTCTAATGTCTCTGGCTTGCACAGTAGGCTTAGGACCGATGTCTGGGCATACCGGTCACACTCAGGATAATATTGGCAAAATAGAACATTTTGAATAAGACATAACCTCTATGCAGTGAGCATTGTTTTTTAGTCTTCTGTGCCTTTACATGAGAGGAAAGTATAAATGCAAATCAGGCCTCACCCCTCTCCACCTCTAAAAGGGCATTACCAATACTGATTTGGATATGACTGGTCCCCTTCTGCAATGGCATAGATAGGCAAAACAATTGTGTTTTGGGAGGTTACCCACCAGAATGCCAGTGATCAAGATTAGTTTTAGCCTTTCCACCCATCTCTTGCTTTAGTTCTATGTTTCATCATGAGACAGATGGAATGTGGACTGTGCCTTTTCCTGTTGTCAGATGATTCATTGCTTATGATTGAGGTGTGATAGTTGAAAATAGTCTTCAATGCACAGTTGATTAACGTTTTGTCTTAAAGACATTATCATAGTTTCAATGAGAGGTGACTTTGTGACCCACATGCATACAAAGCAGATTAAAATCACCACTATATAGACCCTGAACGAGAAATGTGTTCGCTGTAAGTAAAGGTCCAACAGAAGATGGATCCCTAGCGAGGTTCCAGTAACTACAACCTCGGTGTTAAGTATCTTATGTTATCTTATGTCACCAAACCATTTGGCTACACAACGAGGGGTGCCCATTATTATCGAATGGGAGTCAATTCCATCTCCAACTAGGGGATTCCAAAAATCAAGGGACATTTTGAGAAGCTACAACATTAATAGGTCTCTCTTTGTGATTTCCCCTACAGAACTCAACCAAACCAGTATGGGAATAACCATGACCATAATCTAAAATATTTCAATATACAGACATAACCACATCCATGTGAATCTATAGAACTCTAAGGGGCCGATTCATGGAACAAACAGAAAAAAACAGGCGCACGCGCACGCGTGCGATTCATGGAAGTCCCTGCGCGTGTTCACCGCGGGATGTGCGCCAAACCCATGCATGGCGCACAAGTCACTGCAACATCGCGAAAGGCGTGCGCGACGCGCACAGTGAAAGCGCACAACCTCAGCGCACACACCAGAAAGTGGGCGGGACATGGGGCGTAACGCGCGGAATGGGGAACAACACGCGAAAATAAGGGCGTAACTGGGGATGTACTGCAGGGAAGCAGACGGAACGCCCACACGCACTCGAACCACACGTATTCATGGAATCGAATAGGGCAAAGCCACGCACAGCCAAAGACACGCACAAGCTGAAACACGGCCGCCACACGAAGGCAGGCGGTAGAATCCCAGCACATCAAAAAAGTGGCGCGCGGGAAGTCAAATACGCGATTGAGCGGGGTACGTGGATTTCAGGGGTGCGCGAGAAATTCTACACGCGATTGGCCTGGGTACATGTATTACAGGGGTGCGCGAGAAAATCTACACGCGATTGGTCTGGGTACGTGGATTTCAGGGGTGCGTGAGAAATGCTACATGCGATTGGCCTGGGTACGTCTATTACAGGGGTGCGCGAGAAATCCTACACGCGATTGGGCCTGTGCGAGTGGGGCAGTGTATTACGTGGGTGTGCGGGAAGTTGAAGAGGTGAATTGCCAGTGTGGGTCCTCCCAGGTCTCCCCTCTACCCCCTCCACGACCTCTGCAGGCAGCCCACACCACAGGGGACTACCCTGCACCCCTGGTCATGTCCCGCAGGCAGCCCATCCACCATGGGCATGCCCCCCAGCCAAGCCACATGTCCCCTTGCACCCCCACCCCCCAGCACTGTGGGGCACCTGCCAGCAGGCCCCCAACCATGTCCCCTTGCACCCCCACCCCCCAGCACTGTGGGGCACCTGCCAGCAGGCCCCCAACCATGTCCCACTCATGTCCCCTTGCACCCCCACCCCCCAGCAGGCCCACACTCATGTCCCCTTGCACCCCCACTCCCCAGCACTGTGGGGCACCTGCCAGCAGGCCCACAACCATGTCCCACTCATGTCCCCCTGCACCCCCACCCCCCAGCACTGTGGGGCACCTGCCAGCAGGCCCCCAACCATGTCCCACTCATGTCCCCCTGCACCCCCACCCCCCAGCACTGTGGGGCACCTGCCAGCAGGCCCCCAACCATGTCCCACTCATGTCCCCCTGCACCCCCACCCCCCAGCACTGTGGGGCACCTGCCAGCAGGCCCCCACTCATGTCCCCTTGCACCCCCACCCCCCAGCACTGTGGGGCACCTGCCAGCAGGCCCCCAACCATGTCCCACTCAAGTCCCCCTGCACCCCCACCCCCCAGCACTGTGTGGCACCTGCCAGCAGGCCCCCAACCATGTCCCACTCATGTCCCCCTGCACCCCCACCCCCCAGCACTGTGGGGCACCTGCCAGCAGGCCCCCAACAATGTCCCACTCATGTCCCCCTGCACCCCCACCCCCCAGCACTGTGGGGCACCTGCTAGCAGGCCCCCAACCATGTCCCCTTGCACCCCCACCCCCCAGCAAGCCCCCACTCATGTCCCCTTGCACCCCCACCCCCCAGCACTGTGGGGCACCTGCCAGCAGGCCCCCAACCATGTCCCACTCATGTCCCCCTGCACCCCCACCCCCCAGCACTGTGGGGCACCTGCCAGCAGGCCCCCAACCATGTCCCACTCATGCCCCCCTGCACCCCCACCCCCCAGCACTGTGGGGCACCTGCCAGCAGGCCCCCAACCATGTCCCACTCATGTCCCCCTGCACCCCCACCCCCCAGCACTGTGGGGTACCTGCCAGCAGGCCCCCAACCATGTCCCACTCATGTCCCCCTGCACCCCCACCCCCCAGCACTGTGGGGCACCTGCCAGCAGGCCCCCAACCATGTCCCCTTGCACCCCCACCCCCCAGCAGGCCCCCACTCATGTCCCCTTGCACCCCCACCCCCCAGCACTGTGGGCCACCTGCCAGCAGGCCCCCAACCATGTCCCACTCATGTCCCCCTGCACCCCCACCCCCCAGCAGGCCCCCACGCATGTCCCCTTGCACCCCCACCCCCCAGCACTGTGGGGCACCTGCCAGCAGGCCCCCAACCATGTCCCCTTGCACCCCCACCCCCCAGCAGGCCCCCACTCATGTCCCCTTGCACCCCCACCCCCCAGCACTGTGGGGCACCTGCCAGCAGGCCCCCAACCATGTCCCCTTGCACCCCCACCCCCCAGCACTGTGGGGCACCTGCCAGCAGGCCCCCAACCATGTCCCACTCATGTCCCCCTGCACCCCCACCCCCCAGCACTGTGGGGCACCTGCCAGCAGGCCCCCAACCATGTCCCACTCATGTCCCCCTGCACCCCCACCCCCCAGCACTGTGGGGCACCTGCCAGCAGGCCCCCAACCATGTCCCACTCATGCCCCCCTGCACCCCCACCCCCCAGCACTGTGGGGCACCTGCCAGCAGGCCCCCAACCATGTCCCCTTGCACCCACACCCCCCAACAGGCCCCCACTCATGTCCCCTTGCACCCCCACCCCCCAGCACTGTGGGGCACCTGCCAGCAGGCCCCCACTCATGTCCCCTTGCACCCCCACCCCCCAGCACTGTGGGGCACCTGCCAGCAGGCCCCCAACCATGTCCCACTCATGTCCCCCTGCACCCCCACCCCCCAGCACTGTGGGGCACCTGCCAGCAGGCCCCCAACCATGTCCCACTCATGTCCCCCTGCACCCCCACCCCCCAGCACTGTGGGGCACCTGCCAGCAGGCCCCCAACCATGTCCCACTCATGTCCCCTTGCACCCCCACCCCCCAGCAGGCGCACACTCATGTCCCCTTGCACCCCCAGCACTGTGGGGGACCTGCCAGCAGGCCCCCAACCATGTCCCACTCATGTCCCCCTGCACCCCCACCCCCCAGCACTGTGGGGCACCTGCCAGCAGGCCCCCAACCATGTCCCACTCATGTCCCCCTGCACCCCCACCCCCCAGCACTGTGGGGCACCTGCCAGCAGGCCCCCAACCATGTCCCCTTGCACCCCCACCCCCCAGCAGGCCCACACTCATGTCCCCCTGCCCCCAGGTCCTGACGAAACGCAATCATGGCAGTAATGGCCAGCATACCCAGCACAAACACCCAGCCAAGGATTGCATCCACCCACATAGTAGATGCAATTACATGATACAACCCCAATGGCAAGTATGTAAATGAACACATGTCCGTCAGACACACATACACAATGGGTGCAAGTGAATGTCAAAACCCATATCATGACATGCATGAAACCAATGAGAAAATACCACAAATGTAAGTAATAAATATATGTATTAAAGATGAAAATGAAGTAAAGAAATAAAACACGCAACAATGGGGATGACTAAACAAATGGTCCATGTCCGAGAACTAATAGAAAAAATCAAAAAACAAAGGAATCCAAAAACTAATGTAGTCCAAAGAAAAATAATGGGGGGAGAAAATAAGGAAAAACCATTGCCACATGGTGAACACAAATATAAATCCAACAGCTGTTTTCCAAACACCAAACTATGTACAAGAATATCCCAGGGTCCATGAGCCCAACACCATAAATGAAACCTACTACTACTAACTAATGAAAAAAATATATACAGAAAAGTGGCCATTGTCCGAGCGGTCCAAAAAAAACTTAAAAAATAAAGGAAACCTAACACTAACTAACTAAAGAACTATATACAATGGCAGCGGGCAAGTCCTGCGGCTCACTCTGTGATGTTGCCGGCCAGGGCATCATCGAACTCCATGTCGATGTCCCGGAGGCGGGACTCGGTCCTGGCCCCGAGGTCTCGCAGGGACAACCCCGTGTCCACCTCAAACTCCCTGCGAGCTTCCTCGAGGCACTCAGCCCGCCTCAACGCCCGACGCATGGAGAACTCCGCCCTGACCATGGTGAGCCGCTCCTCTTCCGCTCCGCACCTATCCGCTGGACCAACTGCTCCCACACGGAAGACACTGCCATCCCAGGGTTCTGTTGCCCTCCGGCCGATGCCTGCCCCTCTGATCTTGATGGCCCCGAGCCATGATGCCTCCCACGTCGAGCCTGCTGCTGCCTCCGACGCCACTGCCTCTGCCAGCACGACGGCATCCAGGCTGATGGAATCCACCGATGCCGTTGTGCACGTGCCCTGCCAGATGATGCCGGCACATCCTCCATCTGCAGGGGGACAGTTGCTGGTGTGTCCACCCCTGCTGGACCTTCGACTCCCGACTGTGGCAGGGATGGGGTCCCCACCGAGCTGGCTGCGTTGGTCGGGGCAGGTCCACAGGGGGCCCTGGTGGCATCTGGGCCGGAAGACGGCATGGAGCACGACTGGCGCATAGCCCCCACAGAGGAGGAGAGGGTCGCCAGAAGGCCACACACATGTAGGAAACCCCCGACCATGGCGGCTCCCAAATGGTTCACGTACGCACGGTGCTCTTCGTGATGATGTGCATGCTCCTCCCGGGAAGCATGCACCTCATCACGAATGCCAGCCGTGCGCAACGCGACACCAATCAGGACCCTCTCCAAACGGCCAGGGGTCCCCTCGTCCGCAGGTAGAGGAGTGTCAGATGACATGGACATCTCCCCTACCTGCGGACGGGTCTGGGATGTGGCATCCCTGCTGGTGCATGGTGGTGCAGTCACAGTGTCAGGGACAGTGACATGCACAGGCACCTCCACGGCGACCTGTGCTGCCTCCTGCCCCTGGCCCTGGACTGCACCACTTGCACCAGCGGGGATGCCCCCACCAGGCCCCATGTGTGGCTCAGTAGCGGCCTCCTCCCCCTCTGTGGAAACCACCAACCTGGATGTCTCCAAGCCGTCTTCCGCCGGTGCAAGCCCCTGTGGGGGCTCACCCACCCCTTCCGCTGCAGCCGTGGCGGCATCCCCGCCGCTCTGCTCCACAGCGCCTTCTCCGCCCTCTTCTTCACTTGCCACTTTGTAGAGGGAGACATAGAACACAAGCATCAGGGTACTGTACAATGGTCCCCTAGACAGGAAGCAACAGCAGATGAGTGGCACTGTCATACATCACTTCCATCATGTCCCTCCACAACACATGGGTCAGTGCAGGCAAAACACATACAGTAACAGGCATGGCGCAGGCCATGGACATTGGCATACATGACCAAGGGACTCATGATTCATACAATGTTGGTTTCAAACTCACATGCATCATGGGTCTTTCCATCACATGCACACACCTCACCGTAGTTCCATCCATCTGGCCTCGTGCACCACAGACGCAGTGGATACAAGGATGACTAGGCTGCATCAGTGAATCTGAACATTGTCACAGACATGTGTCATGCATCCATGGCGGTTACAAGACACAGACACGCAGGTCAGACACACACACATGGACACCATACGTGTACATGGGACCAGCACCCATCCCTCACCCCCACCCATGTCCAGGAACAGAGACTGCCATGCTTCCATGTGTCCATTCCGCACAGAGCCCCCCATGTTGCAATAGAACACATCACTGTACTCACATGCCTGACCATGATGTCCCTGCACACACACATACGTACATGGCCTATGTCACACATACAGGCAGGTATCAGACAACCAGCACACTGCAACATGCCCTGTCTCACACAGCAATGCTTGGCCACTTACCGGCCAACTCCAGATGGGTCTGCCTCCGAAGGATCTGGGCGTGGAGCGCTGGGTCTACGCGTTCCAGGACCCTCATCTGGATGTCACTCAGACGTGCCCGGCCCCCCTCCGCGAGGCGCCGGGCCTTATTGAGGGTCCTGGACCTTAAGTCCTCCCAGCGCTTCTTGATGTGCTTGATGTCGCGGGTTGCCACCCCCTCCGCGTTGATGGCAACCACTACATCGTCCCAGATCCTCTCCCGTCCTTCCTTGTTGGCGCGTGGTCTTCCGAAGAGGGCATCATAATGCCCCAGGACATGCTCCACCAGGACACCAACTTCCTTCTCACTGAAGCTGGTGGCCCTCTGCCTCTCTGGCTGGGGGTCGCCACTGGTCTCAGATGGTGCTTGCCCCGACATGGCGACCCCCGAGGCAGGCGTGGGTGGGCAACTGGGTCCTGGGGCTGGGCTGTGGAGCGATGGTATCCCAGTCGGGAGTCTACTGTTCCAGCAGGGGTGGACACAGCAACTGGACCCCTGCAGATGGCTGATGTGCAGGCACCAAATGGCAGGGCACGGTGGCAGCAGGCAGGCAGGCTGGCAGCAGCAGATGGCACGTGGGAGGCTGCTCGGGGCACTGGGGGGCAGTGATTCGGCCTTCTGGGCAGGAGCGTGGTCTTCCGTGTGTATTCGCGTGGCCAGCTTGATACGGAGTGATTTGGCACGTGAAAAATCTGCACGTCAGCGTGTAATTCGAGGAAAGGCCCTTAGCGCGTAAGCGCGTCTGCACGCATACGCATTTTCATTGGACCAAAGGCCCTCAGCGCGTGAGTGCGTCTGTGACGTGACGTGCGAGGGTGTATCCCTCATTGCACGTGATGACAGAACACACGTGGATTTCAACCAATCGCGTGTGAAAGTTCACGGCACCCCGGAACACACGTACCCAGGCTAATCGCGTGTAGAATTTCTCGCGCACCCCTGTAATACACGTACCCAGCCCAATCGCGTGTGGAACAACCCGCGCACCCGGAAACACACGTACCCAGGCTAATCGCGTGTGGAACTACCCGCGCACCCGGAAACACACGTACCCAGGCTAATCGCGTGTAGAATTTCTCGCGCACCCCTGTGATACACGTACCCAGCCCAATCGCGTGTAGATTTTCTCGCGCACCCCTGAAATCCACGTACCCAGCCCAATCGCGTGTAGATTTTCTCGCGCACCCCTGAAATCCACGTACCCAGGCCAATCGCGTGTAAAATTTCTCGCGCACCCCTGAAATCCACGTACCCAGCCCAATCGCGTGTATATTTTCTCGCGCACCCCTGTAATACACGTACCCAGGCCAATCGCGTGTAGAATTTCTCGCGCACCCCCGGAATACACGTACCCAGGCCAATCGCGTGTAGATTTTCTCGCGCACCCCTGAAATCCACGTACCCAGGCCAATCGCGTGTAGATTTTCTCGCGCACCCCTGAAATCCACGTACCCAGGCCAATCGCGTGTAGAATTTCTCGCGCACCCCTGAAATCCACGTACCCAGCCCAAACGCGTGTAGATTTTCTCGCGCACCCCTGTAATACACGTAACCAGGCCAATCGTGTGTAGAATTTCTCACGCACCCCTGTAATACACGTACCCAGGCCAATCGCGTGTAGAATTTCTCGCGCACCCCTGTAATACACGTACCCAGGCCTATCGCGTGTGGGTACACCCGCACACCCCTGAAAATACACGCTCCCCGCTCTGCGTTTGCTGCTGCCCTTTGCGCTGGATTGGGGATTTTGATGGCTTTTCCCTGCGCGAGGGGCGTTCTTGGGGGCGTAACTGACGCTGCTGCAGGATCGCTGCGCCACTGTGCGCCACGGCTGGTTGTGGATGTTGGAATCCATGAATACGCTGTGCGCCTGAATGTGTTTCGGCGCACGCAGCTGGCGCAGACTACCGCACGCACATGCATCTCAATAACTGCAATGTCCCTTAGACAAAAGACTGTAGACTGCCCGGTTCAGTATTTGTTATTCACCCACAGCTGACCTGGAATTTCCTCCCACTGAAGGACATCAAAAGGGCTGCAGATATTTCTGCACGCTTCCCATCCCACCTACCTTCATATAATAGTGAATCTGCAGGACCAACTCAATCGTATTACTTTGTTTCAACTTTCACTTCTTCCTCCGGCCACTTACTGAGTACTCTTCTCTGTCTGCTAATTTAGCTGCATCCACTCTCACCTCTGGTCTTAGTTTTACTCTTCCTTGGCTTTATCCTGTTATCACTTTCTCCCCTTCGTATAACCCATCACAGCCCTGGCTTGCTCCAGCTCTTTGCTCTCTTCATTGTTCTCTCCATCCAGTGGCGCATCACTGGAAGAGAACTCATTCTTCTACTGTTTTTCTACGTCTCTCTTCTCTGCATACATCCTAGGATTACTCTCTTCTACAGCCAAAAAGCAATATTTACTGAACATGTCTTATTCTTTACTCATGGCTCACTATGAAAAGTTGTCATTTTGTTGGATCTATCGGTGGCTTTTGTGCTATTGATTACTCTAGTCTTTCTTATATCCTCAGGAGTCCGTGAGAGAGTCCAGTCTGCTACAGTGTGAGCAGGAGAGAGGAGCTGCAGCTACGGTCTACGGTCTCTGCTTTCAGTGTCTGGTGTGCCAGTGTGCCTTTAAGAAAAAAAAGCACAATTGCCTTTAAAAACACCAGAAGAGCGCGGAGCGCGCGCGGAGTCCGTGAGAGAGTCCAGTCTGCTGCAGTCCGCTGCAGACTGCTGTGGCTGTCGTCAGAAGTTAAGTTTATAGGTAAGTGACTTTCATGGGGGACAATAGGCCGTGGACAAGGCTTAAGTTAAAACAAACCCAAATATCCTTGCCTCTAACTCACAGTAAAATCATGGACACTGAATTGCATTCAAATAGTAACAATAGAAGAGACCTTGAAACGGAAAGTGAAGCAAGACAAAGTTTACCCCTCGATGAAATCGAGAGAGGAGCTGAGAGTAGCAGATCGGGACTGACTAATCCCGTTCTTTCCGCTACTCAACCCACCATCTTAACTGTCCAATGCTTTACGCCCACAACCTCGGAAGAGTGTACAGATGGCGCAACGCCGGTCTCAATAGAAGCCCCACCTTTTGTGGAGCCCGAGACAGCGAACGCGCCGGTTTCAGACGAACTTGTAACTGAACTTGCCCCAGCCAAGACGCAGGTCGACGCATGTAGAGCCACCATTTTAGCTAACTCAGATGTGGAATCATTGCCAATACCGAAGCAATTATACCTGCGTGATCAAGCATTGCCTGCAAACGCAAACGCACGCGAGTCTGCTGAGAGCTTAGTGGTCTTGAAGAACAAAATGGAAGGAATGGCAAAAACCTCCATCAAAGCCCGCACTGAATCTATGAATTCATACGTACAATCTATCAACGATGATAACGGCAGTAAAGCTAGGAGAAGCCTAACTTTAGACAAAAATCCGAGGACTGGAACAAAGCACTCGGAAGTTGATTCAAGCAGAGATAATGAGGCATTAGAAGTGATTGAGATAAACGCGGAGGCTTTTCAATCACCATTCGATGTAACAGACAATGAACTGCTCGCACTTGAAGTGCCAAACATTGCACTTGATCCAAATTCACTGAAATTCACTTTTCCACTCTCTACCAAACCACATGAAAACCTTCGGAAAGAAAGCACGCCAATACAAAAAACCATAAATGGAGTCAAGAATTGCAACCAAACTATGGCAACCACGATGACAAGCAATGGAAATGTGTTAAATCCCTTACATTTACTAACTAGTGGCAACTCTGTATCCGGAGCAACAAGTAGCAACCAGCCCTTTGGTCTACAACAAGGCCTCTGTAATGTATTACAGCTAAAAGAGACAGATATGGCAGCGCGCGAAGCACGCCTGACAAAAAGACTCTTAGCCGATTTTGAAGAAATGAAAGATAGATTAACAGTAAGTTTCACTCTTGGAGCCTCAAGTAATAACAGCACTGCGGAAACTGTTTCCGACATAAATTTCGAAGGCGACCAAGAACGAACCATCAGTGACAAAGCGTTAGGTCTGAAACAGACATCTTTGGATCAGAAGCGCAAAGCAGACCGCCTCAACTTAAATCCAGCACTTGACACAACTCCATGCCTAAAAAGTCATGGAACTCACCCTTGCACTATCGCCAACACTCGCCTAAAAACGCAAAGACAGGGGGGAAAAGCAATTGAGGTGGAAATCCAACAACGGCCGAAAAGTACTCCATCAATCACTATGAACGAACAGAGTACTTCAAGCAAAGAGAACACTGGCAGCTCACACTGTAAAGATTCTGGTTCAAAATCGAACCTATCAGTTGCGGCCGCCATACAGATCCATAATAACGTCTTGGCTGCAACATCCCTTGCCTTGATTCCATTCATAAAACTTTATGAAAGCTTGAACGAATCCTCCCAAAACAACGGAGCTATCATGAGACACATAGACGACAAAATAAACAAAATCGAAACAGAATTCGTGGCTTTCCAATTAAGAGAAGAAGTCGAAAATACTCAGTCTGCCGAATACATGAGCAGGCACTTTGAACAACTGCTGATGGAACATAAAGGATCCAAAAAACGCATTGAAGAAATGCTTGAAAAATTGACACAAATGCAATCACATGAAGTAGAGAAAAGAGATACCACTAAGAATACTAATGACAAAATAGACACAGGGATACAATGCAAATTGGACGCAGAAATACGCGACACAGAAAATGCAAATAATAAAACTATCTCAGTCACTGGTCCAATCTTGCAAGCTCCCATTGACATAACAGGAAACAGCTCAACTATGGTTCCGAAAAGAAGGAATAATGGAATTACGCCCGAGATAAACAAGATTGCTAATTTCTCAAATCAATCTCTGGAGGAGGAAATCATTGATTCAACTGTTGATTCACGAAACAGATGCAGTGAGATAAACCCGAAAACGGGGAAGAGTTCTGAGCAGCCATCATGTTCCTCCGCAAAAGCATCATATGGCATTTTCAGCGGCCCCGCCAAAAACCTTGAAATTACGGCAAACAAAGAAAAAACAATCTCAGAGACAAATAGTCACCCAAAGAAAAAGCTAGAAAAAAAAAAGAACATTCAGATTGTCCCAAAACACAGAAGCAATATAAAGCAATTTATAAGAAATTTGACCACGCCGGGGAAATCAAAGTCTATCGTAAACAAAAGCTCCAGTAAATCAAATACAAATAGTAAAGTGGGAAAAGCTGAGATAATAGCCGAACCAAAGTGCAAATCGCCTGCAAACCCAAAAAAGCGGATGAGAATCGAATCAGACCAGAGATCTTCTGATCTCGGAGATATAATAGAAGACCTATGTAACTTGTCTACATATGATGACAACGAGGCCGAGGATTCTCTTCGAGGATCTGCTGTGGACCTGACAAACATGTCGACAAGTAGTTCAGACTCACCAATACAGACAAAATCTGGGAAACCTCTTTTAAAGAAAACAGGAAGCCAGAAAAGTGATATAGGTGAGGCCGGGGAGAAACAAAGAACAATTGACGAATCCTTGTCTGGACAAAAGCGTGGAACACCGGATTATATCTCCAAGTCAGCAAACAACTTTCGTTCGGAATTAAATCCAAAACATACGTCCGCTTACAACTGCAAGTCCTTTAATGACTTACATGATTTTCCCCGAACAGCACTTAAGGCATCCTATCAAAAGATCATGATCGAAAACTTCTTACGAAATGAATCAGATGTCAATTTGAATCGTGGAAACATCTTACGTCTACTACATGCAGTACCAGCGCTAAGGAACATCAGGTCCGACGACATCCGTATTGTCGAATACTTTTCGGAAGAGCGAGTTGACATTGTACTTCTCCACATAAATTCCCAAGCAGTACGTACAATGTTACTATCTGCAAAGCAGGATCTCTTGTGCTTGGGATTTGAAATCTCACTTTACGATCCAATAAACAGCCAAGGACCAACAGTGATCTCTGAGAAAACAAAAGCGAAAGAAACCTTGGAACAGCAACGTGATAGCTTGAGGAGACAGTTAAAAATCACACCACTTAGTAATGCAAAGAAAAGGAACCATGACAACAGTTAACTAAGCTTTAGCGTAAAAAAAAAAAATGAAATTGATGCGCCTGCGACTGTGATTTCTTGGAACACAAGGGGCTTCAACCATCTATACAACGACTTCCCGGTTGATCTAACTGATAATTTCGCCATCTGCTTACAGGAAACCTGGCTGCGGGTGCCACCAACTAAAGATGGATATGTAACACTGCTAAACCCAGCAGAAAAAAACAGCAAGGGACGTCCATTTTCTGGCTTAATTACAATGATAAAATCAGGAACAAATTGGGAAATAACTGAAAAAATGAAACCAAATAGTTATGTTCAAGGAACACTACTTCAATCCACGAATACTCAAAACAACAAAGAATATCTATTAATCTTGAACGTGTATTGGAATCCGTTAAAAATCTCGACTGATGTATTTATATCTGCTGTAATGCAAATAATAGATACCCACCAACGTACCTGTTTGGATCTTGCAATAATCATTTGTGGAGATTTGAACATTTCGTGGTTTGATGAACATAAGAAACCCATCAAAGAAAATTCGTTAGACGGATGTCATGGAAATAAAAACAGAACGAAATGGAGAAAAGAATTGGAAGACCGTGACTGCATGATGGCAAATGGTCAAGTGAGAGGTGACATACCACCAAATTTCACCTGGGAGAACATGGGATACAAAAAGACCTTAGATTATTTCTGGATTTCTATAAATTTGTTTGCAACTATCACCAAGCTTCAAACTATACCTACAACCAATAGTGATCATTACCCATTAGTAATGTCCTGGTTGTTGAAACATAGAAAGAAATGTAGGACTAACAGTAAAGCACTTGAAGTAAATCATGGGCGAAATCGATTAAGGATAAAAGAATACCAAATTATCAAACTGTCCAATGATATGCAAGCGACAAACTATGATAACGGCGACCTTTTAAACTACATACCGTTGTTACCTAACCTGAATACAGGCTCTGCTAGGAAAGTATCCCAAAATAATAAAGATCACAAACATAAGTGGAGCCATACTTTGATAAACCAAAAAAAACAACTCAGGAAAGACATAACCAAATTAAAAAAACAGCATGGAGCGAATGTCTGGTGCCAAATAAAACAGAGAAAACAACAATATCGAAATTGGTTAAAATCTTTCTCTAATCAGAGAGATCAAGAGCATGGCAAGGAAATGTTGGCCTTGATCAAAAAAAATAATTCAAGGGAAATATGGAAAATCCTGAACAAAGGCACGGTTAATCAAGGCGCCCTAATGTCTAATGGAGTGTCCGAAAGTGACTGGATAACGCACTTTCAAAATGTCTTTACAGGAAAAAAGACACCATACCTTGAAGAGAGTGAAAAAAACAACACAAATTAGGACATAATTGAGTCTAGAGAAAACATTCTAACGGCCATATCAAAATTAAAGACCTCAAGAGCTGCTGGGCCAGATGGAATCAGTAACACTATGTTAAAAGAACACAGCCATGCCTGGTCCAAATTCATTGGCAAACTTTTCGTGGCAATAGCCGTAAGAAAACAGGTACCGAGCTCATGGACTGAGGCAATAATAGTACCAGTATATAAGAAGGGCAGTCGTGACGACCCCGCCAACTATCGACCGATTGCCCTCCTGGACACTATTGGCAAAGTGCTGGCGACTTTCTTACAAAAAAAGCTATCTGCATGGGCCAATAAAGTCAACCTACCTGATATAAGACAAACTGGTTTCACAAAGGGCGTGGGAGTAGAGAACAACCTTGTTCTGGTAAATCTGCTAAAACTTGATGCCCTAAATAAGAAAGAGCAATTATTCATGGCATTCATCGACTTACAGCAAGCGTTCGATTCAATTAATCGAATTAAATTATGGGAGAAGTTGGAAAAGCGAAACTGCCCAAACGCCTTGCTTCAACCGATAAAGGCACTACATTCCAATACAACAATTAGAGTAAGACTAAACGCAAGTGGAGACCTGTCTAAACCTATTACTACCTCTAGAGGAGTAAAACAGGGATGTCCACTTGCTGCTATCTTATTCAAACTCTACATTGCTGACATCTTTACTGCATTGGCTAGTGTCATCTGCTTCCCCCCAAAAATTAATGGACATCCAATAAGTTATGTGATATATGCAGATGACTTAGTATTGGTTGATAAGACCCAGATAGGACTACAAAGGCTCTTGTCAAAGCTTGAATCCTACATGATTGATAATGATTTATCAATCAATGTGAAAAAAACAAAAATTATTAGGTTTGGCAGTGATCGAGTCGCCAAAAAAAAAAACTTCAAATGGCGAATTGATAATAATATTCTTGAAGAAGTCAGGGAAATTCGATATTTGGGAATAATGATGAACACCTCGATTCGTGAGCAGAGCTGGGTTTATGATCTATTCCAGCGGACCCGAATGCTCGCCCTACAAGGAGCAAGAATACACTCTTTATACGGAAAATTTTCAGTAGTACCGCTACGTACGTTTTACATCCAAAAAGTGGTACCTACAATAACTTTTGGGGCAGAAGCAGGCTGGAACTTGGATCTAAAGATCTGGCCCACCTTGGAAGGCTTATTCTGGCGCCAAGTCCTGAGATTGCCAAAATACCTCTCAATGACCATAATACGCCACGAATTGGCACTAGAAAGCCTGTACGGAACAGTTCTATGGAAATCCCTGTCACTGCTACGAAAGATGGAGATGTCGAACCCTGCACCAGCTTATAAAATCTTAAAATCTGAAGGAACACATCAACATAAGAGGCTGCTCTTAAGATGGTCTGAGAAAGTGAAAGCCGTCTTGGACAGTGCAAATATTTCAACGGATACCCTGATGAATCGCCCACAGATCGTGAGAACAAAATTAAAAGAATGGTTATGGATAGACAACGTGAACAAACTCAAAACAATGCTGACAGCATTGAATCTTGGGCCAACAAAGAATAAAGTGGACAATATGCCAAACTATCTGTGTCAATTTCCATCGAGATATCACAGAGATAAATTTCTTAGACTCAGATTAAATCTGCCGAAAACTAACCACATGCAGGTGACGAGAAAAATGAAACCAGATACTGAAGAAGCCTGTCGGCACTGCAATCTCTTTGCAGAGTCACTAAAACATCTGATAATTGAATGTGTGGCCCTAAACAAGTTGTGTTCCATACATTTGAGTAAATTTAAGCCAGTAAACGAAGAGATGGAAGATCTGTGGTTTCGGATACTGAGTGGAAGCTCGACACATCTTACCTGTTCAGTGATAAATTTTCTAGACAGAGTCCTAATCTGAAAACACATGAACTAAATTGTTAATGGAAAGCGTCACTAACGATCTTAGGATAAGTTGTAATAAAAGTTTTTGTAAAAACTAGATGTTACAAATAAAAAAAAAAAATAAAAAAAAAATATCCTCAGGAAAAGTGTTGATAAATAGGTCTGTTTCTATCTTGCTGGACATAGTTATTTTGTTTCCTAGGCTAGGCAAGTTTCCTCTGTACTGCCTATTCAGTATGAAGTTTCCCAGAGTTCTCTACTTTGTCCTCTTCTGTTTTCTCTATGCCCCATTGCTTTATCAGCTATGACTTCTTTTTCTGATCTTTCATATCATTTGCATGCATACATTTCTCAGATAGTTATTTTGTTCTCTTAACTCTGTGACACACTTCTATCGGTAATAATCTATGGAATATAGTTCAATTTCTGTTTTGTATTCTTTAGGGAGAAATATCTCTGATCTATCAAGCCGCCTTCCCTACCACAGCGACCCCACCCCAAAATTTGGGACAGGAAACAGGCTGTTCTTGATCTGAATATTCCATTTTCTTTAAAATAATAAATCAAAGCATGAATGTGCCTCCCCCAACTTTCAGTGCTGTGGGAATCACCTCCAAAATTGCACATAAATATAGGCAGGATGTCAGTGTCAGGGCACAGTGTGTGCCAACAGCGTGTGTGCTGTGTGCTTGTTGCAACACTATCGCCCCTTTAAAATAACTGTACCTGCTCAGGCTGGTGAGAACTAAGAAAATGGAACCATAGACTGCCTACATAACTGTGTTTCTGTATTTAGACTTCCTCTCAAGCTCAATGAGTATAGAGCCTAGATCTATAGACCTTAGATTTGATATGGCATTTATAACGCGACTATACACAACTGTTTCAAGGCGCGACGAGGCAAGGGAGAGGGAACAGAGGGAAAACAGACAGCGATCCTAGTAGGCCAGGTGTCATTCAGATTGTGCAAGTGCATGGGAAGGGGGAAGGGGGAGGGTACAGTGCAGAACATGGAATAATAGAATAAATAACAAAGTAAAAGTACGGCCAACTGGTGGCAAGTGCAGGATTAAGTGCAGACATCAGGTATCAAGTGCTAGTAGTGGGACTGTAGGGATACAGAAAACAGTCCCCCAGTGTGGGGGTTGCCAGGAGGACAGTACAGGTGTGTGACTGGTGGGGGAGGGGACATGGGCCCGAGAACAGAGGGTGGCCAGGTCACCAGTGCAATTTCAGTTTCAGCCAGGAAGTCAGCAGGGGAGAGGAGGAGAAAAAGCAGAAGCAAAGAGAAAGGTTTTGAGGTGCTTCCGGAACAGAGATGATTCTCCTCGAGTTTCAGGGAGGGAGGGAGGCTGTTCCAGAGGGAACCCCAGCCGAAGAAAGAGTTCTACCACCAACTCGTTGCTTGGAGAAGCGACTGACCCTGAGAGAGTTGGAGGCGGTCCGAGCGAAGACCTCGGGAAGGAAGATATTTAGGAAGAGAGAGTTGAAGGTATTGAGGCCCCGGACTCCAGAAGGCCTTGTGAACAATGCAGATGGTTTTGAACTTAATCCTCGCAGCCACTGGGAGCCAATGCAGAGATGTCAGTCTTGGAGAGATACGATCCCTGGGCTTGATGCCAAGGACAAGTCTCGCAGTCCTGTTCTGGATGAGTTACAGAGGGCGTAGAGTAGAAGAAGGCAGATTTAGAAAGAGGCTGTTGCAATAGTCCAGCCTAGAGAGAATCTTAGCTCTGGAGACAGTGAGCTTTTGGGGGAAGGAGAGGAAAGGAAGAATCCCTCTGAAGAGGTGCAGCTGGTAGTGTGACTTCTTAGAGACGTCAGAGATTTGAGGAGAGAAGGAGAGTGTGGGGTTGAAGATGACCCCGAGGTTTTTAGCCTCACAGGTGGGAGCAGGAAGAGGGCCAAGGGAGGCCAGCCAGAGAGTGACAGGAAAGGAAGGAGTGGGTGTGCCGATGATCAGTCTCCTCTGCAACCTACTATCCGAGCCCAGCCCTTTTCTTAAGTCTTCCACAACCAGCACTCTTGTCTGCCATGCCAGCATGCCAGTGAGTGGAGTTTTTGGAGAGAAGGGAGGATGTGTATCTCAAATCCAAGAATTCAATATCAGGTGGAAAATCTATCTGTTGGAATGTGGGATATGTTGGGGAGGGTATGGACAAATTCTCCATTTACATAAAGCGAGCATTGGCAAAACCAGTAGTTTGGGATTTTGAAATTGTTCATTGAATGTTACATTTATAGTAATGAATTTATGTTGGCCCCATAGTGAACAGCCCCAGCTCACAGAACATGTAGGATGAAGAGACAGTCTGATGGCTTGAGCTGTAAGCTCGTAAGCTTCTGCCTACTGATTTACAGCTTGTGGCATAGCCATTATGCTTTACTGTACTGCTCTAATGAGATATGTTTTATTGTGTTATATTGCAAAGGGCTTTTGCTACACATTAAAGTGATACTGACAAGAGACAAGAAACAAGAGAGCAAGTGAGACAGAGAGAGAAAGACAAAGATTGATGCATAAGAATAAGCAAAAATAGATGAGCCGAAAAAAATAGGAGACTGTGACTAATTAAGAGACTGTGTCTAAGAAAGATGGACTAGGATGACAGAGATGGGCTATTCCAAAGGAGGACTGTGATGAATATGAAAGACTGGGAAGAAGAACTGATGGAGAAGGACCTGATGAAGGACTGACAAAGATGAAGGACTGTAAAGTAGAGCAACGGTTATCGAGATGGACTGACAAATGACCAGGACTGTGATGAAGGAGAAGGACTATGATGAAGGACTATGATGAAGGAGAAGGAGATTGATGAAGGAGAAGAAATATGACAAAGGAGAAGGAATGGATTAAGGAGAGTGTTACCCAGCGCAATGCCCGAGGTAAAGTTTAATTCTAAACCTTCCAGCCATCACCTCTTTTGTTTTGCTAAGAAGAAGGATTGCCACAAACGCCTATTATGATGGAGAGGATTGCGTCAAAGGAAAAAGACTCTAACAACGGTGACGGACTATGACAAAGCTTATAGACTATGACAAAGGTGACAGACTATAATGAAGGAGGACGGTGACAAAAGAAAAGGATTGTGGTAAAGGAAAAGAACAGTGATGAAGGGCTGTGAAGAACGAGAGGATATGTGTCAAAGTAGAAGAATGGATGAAGGAGAATAACTGTAGTTTAGGGCTGATGAAAGAACATAATGAAGAAGAGCTGTGATGAAAATAAAGAATACGACAAAGGACAAGGGCTATGAAGATGGAAAATAACTTTGACAAATAAGCGATGTGATGAAAGAAAATAACTGACAATGATTAATGACTGTGAAAAAGAACTGGAATGAAGGAAAAGCACTCAAGAAAATGAAAAGGACTGTGATGAAGTAGATAGACTGTGGGGAAGGACTGTTATCAAGGTCTCGGGAGGATATCTCAGGAGAAGCAAGATGACGTGGAGCAACACAGGTTCGATCCCCGGGTCCATGCTTGAAACCTATTGGTATTAAGCACATTATAAATAACCCATTATAATACATTATAAGGTGAAAGACTGTCATGAAGGAAAAGGAGAGTGACAAAGGTGGAATAAGGCCAAGGACTATGATGAAGAAGAACTATTACGAATGAGGGAGACTATGTTAAAGGAGAAGGTCTACAATGAAGTAGGATTGTGATGAATTAATCTTGTGAACATTAATAAAGGAAGAGCACTGTGATGAAGGAGGACTGTGACAAATTACTTTGATGAATAAAAATGATTGCAAATAAGTAGGAGGACTGTGACAAAGGAGAGGGACTGTGATGAAAGAAAAGGAGTGTGGCAAAGGAGACAGATTGTAATGAAGAAGGGCTGTGAGGAAACAGATGGTCTGTGATGAAGGGCTGATGAAGGAGAAGCACAGTGACAAAGAAGGACAGTTATGAAGGAGACAGACTGACAAAGAACATGGACTCTGACATAGTTGAAGGACAATGCCAAAGGACTACGATGAAGTTGAAGGACTGGGATGACGGGTAAAGCTTATGGTGAAGGAGAAGTACATACTGTGAAAAAGGAGGACTATGACTAACGAGAAGGACCATTTAAAGGGATTATGATGAAAGAAGAAGATGAAGGCGAATAACTATGGTGAAGTACCAGGACTCTGATGACATACTATGATGCACTCTGATTAAGGATGGATACTGTGTGGAAGAAGAACTTTGATGAAGTAGAAAGATTGCGAGAAAGGACTATGATGAAGGAATGGCAAAGGAGAAGGACTGTGACAAATAAGGACTGTTATGAAGGAGAAGGACTGATATAGTGCAAGGGCTGTGACAAAAGTGAGGGTCTATGCAAAGCGACTTACAAAGATGAAGGACGTGAATGAACGAGAAGAAATGACAAAAGGTGAGGATTATGAATAAGGAGGAGGTCTATGACAAAGAAGGAATTTGATGGAGGAGCAAGACTATGAAGGAGAAGGGCTTTGACGAATCTGGAGGACTGTGTTGAAGGACTGTGACAAAGGGGGGTGAGTGCTGCAATGGGCAGTGGATGGAGAAGGCCCGATGAAGCAGAAGGGTGTGATGAAGTAGGACTTTGATGAATGATTATAATTAAGGAATGGGACTGTGACGAAGAAAGAGGACTGTGGTGGAAGAATGTGATAAAAAACAAAAACCTGTGATGGAAAAGAAGGCCCTTGATGAAGAAGAAGGACTGTAATGAAGAACTGATGACAGAAAAAGCTGCAAAGATGTCACAAAGATGGACTGTGTTGAATGAGAAGGAATGAAAAAGGACAAGAACTGTGACAAAATCGAAATACTGTCCATTGGGCCAAAGGGCTAATGAATGAGAAGGAACAAAGGAGAACGAAAATGACAAAGAATGAATGTGAGGAAGTATAAGGACTGTGACAATGAATAAGGATTTTGATAAAGGAGAAGGACCATGAAGAGCGAAACGGAATGGGATGCAGGAGAGGTGTTGTCTCTAAGAAGGACTTTTACAAAGGTGGACGGTAACAAATATGAAAGGACTGTGATGAAGGACTGTATTAAAGGAGAAGGACTGGGAGAAGGACTGAGAGGAAGAAGTACTGTGACAGAAGACTGCCATAAAGGAGAAGTACTGCAATGCAAAAAGACTGTGACAAAGAAGAAGGACTTTGAGGAAGGACTGTGGTGGAGGAGAAGGAATGTGAAGAAGTAGACGCACTGTGACAAAAAGGACTATGACATTTGACTGGTGCCGGAGAAGAAGGGGCTAGGAACAATGAGGACTGAGACAAAAGAGGGGAAGGGAGAAGGAAAGTGGTGAAGATGGATTGTGATTAAGGAAAAGAACTGTGAAAAAACGACATCAATGACGAAGAAGGATTGTGAAAAACAAGAAAGTCTGTGGTGAAGTAGAAGGATTGCTTCTCAATGCCCTTTCCGTTCTCTTTCTTCTCTTCAGCATTCTTTAGCCACAAGGTGAAACTTGTATGTTCCAAAACTAAAAACAACAATTAAGAAGGAATGCACTAATCTTGGAATCATTCACAAAAAGATGGAAAAATATAATCGAAATGTAATGTATCCTTACACCATCTTGACAGTCCAGTTACACAGGTTTTGACAACGTTCAGCCAAAACTAAAACGAAAAACAAGCAATCCCCAAAAATGAGTGTCGCCAGAAAATGGCAATTCTTGCAATTTCGTCAAAGGTAGAAATGTACAATTATGACGCACAACCATCTGCAAGCACCAACGTGAATCAATTTTGGAAATTCAAAGTAATGATTTGGTTTGTAGGGCCCAGGTATTTACTGGGTTACAGAGGCGTTGGTGGGGCGGGGCGTAGGGGGCTATAGCCCCAGGTCCTTTGGTTGTAGCCCCAGATAGAAGCTCTGTTCTATATTAAAAAAACTAGCTAGCCCCGAGACACAGTCCCGACAGTCCCGACATTAGCATAGCCCTGGATCTTAACTCCCAAACTCTTTTATTTTTTCAGTGATTCATTAGCGTTACTCTCAATGTTTCTTTTACAACCAAACATACAAAAACGCCAAATATTGTCTGCTACAATTTGATTCCTGATAATGTAGCAGAATAGTAGTAGAATAGTCAAAAATGTTCACACATTTTTCCACATATAATCCAAAATATGCATATGCACACAACATCAATTCTGAGCAAACTTCCTGTATATGTCAAACCAATGAAATCTCTTGTCAAGGATGCCTCATCCTGATTTGAGAAAGATCCTCGACCAGTCATTAAACTCATTACATAATGACAGGGGGCATGGACCCCTGGGAGGGAAAAACCATAACCACCGGAGGGCCTTTATCTGGGGCAATTATCACTTCGATTTGGAAAGAAGCCCTGCTTTATTAGAGCATTCAGATGTCATATTTGCCACATAATTGCCTTCTACAGCCCTGAAAAAGCATTCACAACCCACAGCGTGCGTTAATAAACTACAAAGGCACCACTGAATCGAAAGTCCCAATGTTGATATCAATAATTTAAGTAGTGATCACATTACTCTAGTGTTGTGTCTGCAAAGACGTGCACACACACATAATTATGTGCATATGGTGGCTGGCTGATGAAATAACAATAAATTGCATCCCAGTTAAAGGCTCTCTGCTAAAGCCTGAGGCCCCCTCAAGCTGGCTCTTAGATCATAAACTGTTCTGGGGGATGTGCGCGGAGTTGATGAAAAATACAGAAAAGTGTATTTCAAAATATGTCCTGTTTATAATCGAATGAGTATCTTACATATATTGTCCCTTGACAGGAGCCGCTTTTCAAAGCTGCATGAACGATTCTTCCAAGGGAGAGGGCCTGGTTTGGCTTTTGGAATGGGGTGAAAAAGGCACCTGTTGGAAAGACACATGCAAAGATCTGAACCCCAATACCTTACTGCCGTTTGATTCCTCCGGAATAAATATATAATGTTCTAGCTGGGTCTACGAAGCAGATTCACTGTTACGTGTGCACTGGAATGCAAGGCATGGCACTAACGTGAGGGTCAGAGTGTTGCTGGTGCCTGACGTGTGAATTTTATTTATTTATTTAAATGTATAAAGTGCACAACAGCCATGATGCATCGTCGCATCGTTAACAATTCAAGGGTGTGTGCGCACATCCCGCGAGGGCTGCATCATCTCCATGCACCCTATGCGAGAACGGTGGTGAGGGTCGTGTTACAGAAGATGGCATCTGCCCAAGGAAATGTGGATATCCATGATTTGACCAGTGCGCAACTTTTTGAATTCGAAATGGCTGAATGTGGCAGTGCCAAATTAGAAATGCGCTCCTCGGTCAAATCTTGTTCCCCCACCCGTACCCCCACCCGTCCCCGCCCGTCCCAATAATCTACCTGTTGGCCACACACCTCGTGTGCCACTGAATCCTCCATCCCTCTGCGCCGACGGGTCCCTTCACTTACGAGGATGGGAACGGGCACTGCAGGGTCCTCTTTTTTATTTATTTTTTCAAATCAACAATTTTTTGATTTGTATTAATTAATAAAAATCATGCAGATAATTCCAACTCAGAAAGTGTTATCTGCTAATCAGATCCCCCTTTCATACGCATCAGCATCTGCTCGCTGGTGGCACAGAGTAAAACCAGAGGTCACTGGTGCCCATTTGTCAGCTACAGTGACTTCAGCGCAGAAGCTGCATTTGAAGTCTGCATCTCTGTCCCAAAACCTCATAGTCACAATCAATGACTATTCTGGTGGTAGTTTAATCTTTAAACAGGACGCCATACCTGAATTTGGTGTATGTTGGATAGTAATTCACATAACTATAAAAATCCACAGCAGATTGATATCATACATGTGTCAGTACTGTGACTCCAGACCAGCTGTGGAAGGATTAGCTCCTTTGAATTTGTATGAGGCCTGCTAACATGTCTGTCTAGCAGGACATGCTCCCAGCAGGAGCTGTCATGTAAAACAGGAATCCAAGGCAGACCCATCCCAAAAGGACTACCCTCACACCAGGGTGCTGCATACCAAACATACAGTTGATGTTATGGACAAGGGAAGGGGCAATGTTATTGTAGACAAAGGGAGCTCAGCATAGTTGGAATACAATTCCAACATCTTTTTTCTCACTATATCGCTTTCCTTCCTGTTTCCTCGCCTTCCTTTTACACAAATCACTTTGGGTATGATGTCTGAATGCAAAGTCCACTTGTTGCAAGGGCATTGGAACCATTAAAGCAGGCTTGCTTTAGGCATATCACCAGTGAACATTAGCCTATGAAGGAAGGGGTCTCCCACTCCTCCATGGATTCACTTTTGGACAAACAATTTAAGGAAGAATTAATTGGACCTCTGTTGGGAGAGTTAACTCTGCCAGTGAAGTGAAGACTGGGTGTCCAAGGCAGAGGCTTGGTGCCCTAACCAACCCAAGGACATTTTTGGGGTGACCTGCTGCTGTAGGAAGACCCGCCACTGTGCAGTCATATCAGTACCCAAGACCTCACCTTTGTATTTACAGCAATGTGGAAGCCAAGACTGACAGTATCCCTGTGTTTTCACGGGCAAATCTCTTTGAGTTGTGATTTGAGCTCATTCGACCAATTCGAACCAACAGGACCCTCTGGTGCAGCTTTTGGCACTCTCCAGATCTTTGAAAAGCTGTGCTGCATTCTTAAATCAGTTTGCCACCGTACCGTGCCAAGTGATGGTACCATGCCAAGTGACTGTGCCATTGCCTCAGCTCAAACTAGCAGCTCATCTCTACATCTGCCAGATTCAAACAACTTTTTGAACCGCCAGAAGCTTCTTTCAATGATCCACATTGACCTTTGAATGCTGCATCGAACCACCTGACTCGAAGGGTGCATCTAGTCACCAGCATATTCATCATTGAATTCACTGTCAAATCGCCTCTGGTGGCCCTCACAATAACTTTTTTTCAAAATGTTGAGCATTTTTATGTTATTACATTGGCACCCACCTCACATTTTTGGGCGGGCACAGAACAGACAGTGAGGTAGTTAAAAATCAAAATATGTTTAAATGAAGAAGACATTCTAAACAAACTGGGTCTTCAGCTTAACCCAGGAAACCACTACAATATGGCTTGTACACAAAGCAATTACTTAAACATACTTACCTATATTAATCTTACTATTCTAAGTCCAGAAAGGCATACATTTTCAATCATGCAGTCTTCCTCCGAATATTATGGTAAAATTAAAGACACTAGAAGTATTGTATGTTTAGCATTGGTTTCTTTATAACATCACACATTTTCCAATTAATCATTTTATATAATGCAAATATAGTCAAGTATTTGATTTTCTTTCAGCATCAAGACAAGTATGGTACCAGACAGTAGCTGCCTAAAATTTACCAATCACTTCTCCAAATGCTTATTTTTCTCCAGCATCAAGACTAGTATGGTATCAGAGAAAATGATTTTTATCCAGAATAACTCTTTCTTTTAACTTACCTCTTCCATAGAAGTGTGAAGTTGTAATTGTGTGGTATTATAGGTAAACAATGTATATTAAACAAAGGGTTACATACATAAGTTCCTATAAGTTAGATTTCAAAATTGCTTATGTCATAAATTTACCCTATGCTGTACTGGGTTCTCAATACACCTGAGCGTGCCGTTCTGTGAACATGCATAAGTGACTTTATTTCACTCAATATGAGAGTACTGCTTCTGATCTGTTCGTATCTGTGTATGTGTGTCGTTCCTTGAACATTACTGTATACCTTTCAATCTAGATGCATGCCCAGTATTAAAGGGGCCTGCATTTAATGTGTTCAGTCTGTTTGTATTTCTGGGCTGTAGATGTACTATTCTCCAGTAAGAGATACTTAGTTCCAAACTCCTTTCACTCCCACATTACAACTGACTCGGTTTATGCATTAAACAACAGGGAAATGCAGAGGATTTGCACTTCACATAGTTCTTAATTAGGAGAATTAATTTATTTTAGAATGCATTTTCTCTCACAAATATACAGTCACATTAGGCAACAGTTGGTCATGATTCCACTTCGATCTAAATGACTCAACACCTGCTTCCACCACTAACTATATATGAAAACAATGCTTAACTTTACAAAGGCAATAACACTTTAAAGTGTCAGCCAAAATACTTTCATATTTGGATGTCATTTTTCACTGTAAAGCAGACACTGCCTTAAAGAAACAACCTCTCACTTAGTATTTGATATCTATAAGAACACAGAGCCATTTTGTCCCTGTCTTCAAATTACAAGACCTGCAATCCCAGTCCTCTTAACACCCAGACTTTCCAGAAGTATCTTCTGGTTTTGGGAGGACCATAAGGGAACCCAGTTAGCTGGTCATCATTCCTACAGCAAATCCTCAATTCACATGCAAACTGGTCTTCCTTTAATGGGCATTTGTAGCCTCCTCTAAATGCACAGATCTGCCCTCTGGGCGAAGTCAGTCATTATATCTCCTCTAACCCCATCCCTGATTTATCAGAGGTGTGGTTTTCTAGCCACCTGACTAGAAAAGGTAGGTCTCTTTTTGAAGAGAGGCACATTTTGTTTTTGTTCACTAATTGCAGCCTAAAATATGTGAGATGGATGAAACTTCTAGATTCTGCAAGTTTGAGTGTATATTTAGATATGTTAATGAATATTTTGCAATTAAATGTGTCAATTGTACAGGTTTTTGCCATTGTGCCCCCCCACATTATTTTACATAATCTGATAGATACTACTTCTGGTTTAATCGACCGAAATTTGGAGCAAATCAGAGGTTGCATGGCAATTCAGCCACTAATTTATCAATTACACATTTTAGGTTTTTCTCATGTGCATCCATTTGGATTTAGCATCTTGCAATTGAAGCTGTTCTCCACAGGAGGGCAGAGATGACACATTGCCAACATTTTCTCCTTTCTATGCGACCACTATTCACAGCAAAAATTCTCTTGGTGTACATATTCTCCAAGTTTTTTCACCTTGGCTAATCCAAGGCAGATGTCTGGTACCGGACATCTGAATGTCAGTTAAAACAAAGGCATTTTCTCTGCTTAAAGTTGCACTAGGCCTTGTAAATTCTTACCATTCCAATATGTATTCAAAATGTAGGATATCCTGTGCTTGATATTTTACGTTCAAGAACTCACACAGGAAGGAGATATGGTTTACCAATATTAATCTGGATACAATGGACACATATTAAAGATAGCCACTGAATAGTAAATACATTTCCAATGCACATTCTTTGGGTTGTGCAATGGCTTAATAAAATAGGTATCTGTACATTGAAGGAGATATGCTTTACGTGATTTCGAAGAAGAGAACAAGGGCTATTCATTAAGCAGGAGATAAAGATAGTGGTGTGCGCACACTCCATTGATTGTTCCAGGACAGTTAGCAGCTAGCAAGGTCAACTACAAAAGGACGTCTTTGGCTTATGGCCTACCGATGAGAGGTAATGGACTAATTGGTAAAATGGGGAGTAGTCTGACGGGAATCAAACAGCTTAGTTTCGTTTGACTGGAATGCTGCTAAAGAGTCGAAGTTTGGGATAGCATGCCAACCAATCAGTGGGTTTGAGGGACAACCTAACATATAATGTTATATAGAGCAATCCACTGATAGTTTGTGCATTATAATCAGTACTGTACATATTTAGAGGTAGTTCAAGGCGTGCCCTAAAGATAAGGGGTAGCCAGTGATGCACTTATCTTTATATGATCTATAAATAGATATGTTCCCTTAACCAATCCAGCCCCTCGATTGGTTTTGTATTTTGTCACATAGCATGATGTCATAGATGATGCACAATCAAGGTTAGTTGTGAGTGTGAATGCATCACTCCAATGTTTGTCAGGACTCCCTACTTTCTGAACTAAGACTAAAGTAGTGTTCTGCCATATTCTTTGAGTCTGTCAGGTTATTTGGTCTGCAATCTATATTTATAATTCCATCTAGCACAAGCGATGCTTCAAGGTGGTAGAGCACAAAGCATATACTCAGCTGCCGTCATGGTCCCCTCAGACTCAGTTTCCTGCCTCGTCCGGCATCCCAACACAAGCTGTGCCAACAGCCCAATCATATATCGCACAAATGCCTGGAAGCAACACTGTTTCAAATGGGACAGTGCTTCCCTATTGAGGAGTAAGTGTCATGGGAGGAAACCCTTTCGTGTTCCCGGGTACAAACACGTATCCCGACTAGAACAGCCCACAGAAAGTGCTTGTATGCCCTGTCTTGTCCATGACTACCCACCCAGATGAGGAACCCTTGGTGGGCGCTGCGATAGGAAACAAGAAATTCATCTTTAATGGTCGAAACGGGGGCCACTAAATCATGCATTGGTGAAGGAAACCTCCCGATGTCAGGAGAAAATCTTGACACACAGGGCTTCTCTGGGGCTGCGAGTAATGGTTCCTTTTACAGAAGAAGAATCCATTAAGATATGAGGCAAGGTGGTGCATGTACCCTCGGAAACCTCGCCAGTAAATCTGTTAGGCCGTGACCTCTGATCAAAGTTAATATGACCATCTCCTTTACAGATCGGCGGATGGTATGTGCTACCCCTGGATTGTGTTTCCTGAGAGCAATGGTGAAAATACATGGCAGAGATGGGGAAGTGGTGGTACGTGGGATTCCTGTTCACCCCAATATGTTTGTGTACAAGATTACAGTTGTGTTTGTAGCAGTGCATGTTGTTGCAAAAGTGTATTTGAGGGTACCATCTGATTTTATCTTTAGACTCATTGTGTCCTCAGAGTTTGTGGCAGGTTCAATGAGTTCACTGGACTTGCAGGGGTTGGTGGTGTCAGAAAAGAGGATTGTGGAAGTTTGGATTGATGATTCAGACAGGTGTGAATGGCGTACACCATTGTGTATTGAGCAAACAGTACCATTGAGAGAAGTAACAGATGCAGAATTGTTTGAGGCTTGGGTTGATGATGGGGAGATAGTTCTAACTATCTGCATACCCTGTGAGATGATGGTGCAATATCGCCAAGTGAAGTGTTCTATGATTGCCCTTCTAACAGTGCCCCTTTCACTGAAAGTGACCTACCGCAAGTTCCTGAGATGTTATGGACAACAAGTGCCCATTATAGGGAGTGGAGGGAGTGGCTCCTGTTCCCATCATGCTCAAACCAGGCACAGTGTTACCCCGGTTCAGACAATATCCACTGTCGAAAGAAGCAGAGGAGGGAATCCGAGATACCATTTCTGCACTCCTAAATCAAGGAATTAACGTGCCCTCCAACTCCCCATGCAATACGGCTATATACCCGATAAAAAAGGGGTGAAGTTGGAGAAAGATCCAAGATCTCTGACCCTTGAATGACATTGTACAGGCAGAATTTCCAGTAGTTCCTAAACCTGAGACCATTCAGTGCAGAATCTTCAAACAAGCAACACATTTTACAGTAGTAAACTTAAAAAACGCCTTCTTTTCCATACCCCTACACCCAGACTCTCAGTATCACACCTCGTTTGCAGATTGGGGAAAGCAGTACAAGCAAACTAGACTGCCACAGGGGTATAGTGAATCTCCTAGTATCTTTAACAGAATTCTCCATGCAGATTTGAAAAATATTGAGGTGTCCAGCACTATCATCTGATGTGTGGATGACTTGCTAGTATGCAGTGACGATGAGCAAGAGTGCCGAAATGACTCACTCTTACAGCTACTACCACATAAGGGGTACAAAGTGGATAAGTCTAAGTTACAGTATTGTCTCTAGGAGTTTCTCACTTTAGGCCACTTTCTCCCCTAGTATCTTTAACAGACTTCTCCATGCAGATTTGGAAAATATTGAGGTGTCCAGCACTATCTTCCAATGTGTGGACGACTTGCTGGTATGCAGTGATGGTGAGCAACAGTACCAAAAGGACTCACTCTTACAGGTACTAGCACATAAGGGGTACAAAGTGGATAAGGCTAAGTTACAGTATTGTCTCTAGGAGTTTCTCCCTTTGGGCCAATTGATATCCATCCATGGAAAGAAAATAATGGCAGAACACACTGCATCAGTGAGCAATGCTTCCAAGCCAAAAACTGTCAAAGAAATGCAAATGTTCCTGAGGCTGTGTAATTACTACAGAGCATGGATCTTAGATCATGCTGCGTATACTAGTCCCCTATTGCACAGTCTTAAAGAAGCACAAAAAATAGACAATAAGATGACATGAAAAACTCAAGAGTTTTATTTGTTCTCTCATTCTGACAGCCAAATGATGATGGCAGTACTTACTCAGAAAAGCACTATGCGCCACAGGCCATTGGCCTATTACAGTGGAGTGCTAGAATCAGTAATGCAAGGGCGATTCCCTTGCAAACAGGTGCTTGCTGCCACTGCATTCAAAATAGAAGAAAGGTCCATAATTACCATGGGATGTTCCTTAACATTGTACGTAGAGCATGGTGTATTTGCCATACTGGAACGTTCTAAATCAAATGGAATCCACATATGAGATGGAAGGAAGACCTTTCTAAGCATTACTGCGTAACTTTTGAGGGGGAAGAGGAGGACATACCAAAAGCAAAAGATAGCCCACTTGAGGAGTGAGAAGGACACTTCATTGACGGTTCAGCAGCTATTGACCAGCGGACAGGCCTGAGACATACAGCAGTGGCAGTTGTCCAGCATAGTGGATGACAAGTATGAAATATTGGTACAGAAAATACTGCCTGTGCATTACTCAGCCCAGGCAGAAGAGCTCATAGCACTTATTGAAGAACTTTTAGCATTTCAGGGTTGCCGGGTGACCATCTATTCTGATTCGGCCTTTGTGACAACAACACTGCACTCTGGGCTTGCAAGGTGTAAAAGGAGGGGTTTAGGAAGTCTGACAGGTCTTCGGTCCAACATGCAGCATTATTAGATAAACTGATCGATGCCCTCTCCGAATGTTCCATGATGGTAGTCGTCAAATGGACCGCCCATACCAAAGACAAAGACAAAGTTTCACTGGCAATGCCGCCGTGGAGGAAGCAGACACATAAGCTGCTTATCTCCCAGTGCCTAATATTTCTGAATATCCTGTGATAGCATGGGGACAAGAGCAGTTGCCAGCACCATATACACTTCCAATAGCACAAATTATTGAATTACAAGGCCAGGCCCCAGAGGAGGAGAAGGAGTTATAGCGCAAGCAAGGGTGTACTTAATCCCCCACAGATTTGTTGTAGTGAAAAGAAAGCACAAGTAAAGTTGTTATGCCGCACAAACATTTGTTGGTCGCATTCGACCAGTTGCATCATCCGTCTCATTTGTCAAAACAAAATATTGCTGCGGATATACAGCAGGATTGGTTTGTCCCCAATCTAAGAAATGTATTACAATAATGGTAATACATTTCATTACATGCCAGGCCTATAGTACTGGCCACACCCTTAGAATGATATCAGGTGCACTACGCTGTCGTACTGGGCTGTTTCAGGAGCTCTACATAGACTATGCCAATATGGGAGAGTAGTTTAATGGGAGTATATATAAAATATTGGTTGTGTCTCCCTTCTCCCAGTCGGTCGTGGCAGGTCCTGTGCACATCCAGACGCTAAGTGCTCTGCCAGATTTTTGGTAAGAGAGTTGTTGCCTTACTGGGGTGTGTGCAATGTGAGACCTCTGATTCTCACAAGGCAGCGTGCGTTCTGGGGGAGGAATCTAAGGATTACCTAACCGTTTTAACTAGATCAATACAATGTAGTTCTCCACAGATAGCACCATGGTGATCTGAAGAATCAACCAGGACTGCATCTGCTTTGACGACATCACAGCCACTTCAATTGTTCCCTGGGGATGTTGTGTTTGTTAGGAACTTCGTGTGCAGGTGGAGTGAACCAAGGTACAACAGCCATTTTACCGGTGCATATGTCACTCTATTTGTGATGAAGGTCCAGCAGCTGCAATATTGGGTGCTCCTTTCTGATGTCCGATGGGCTTCAAATGCCACACACACCACAAGCGAACACAACAATGCTGCTTGAGTAATGCTTAAGGAGAGTGTACCTTAAATGAAAGCAATTTACCAGCTACACATATGTTTTTATAAAACAAATTCAGAATTTTACATGGTTCGGTTGGTTGAAGTTTAAGGTTGGCGGGCCCCTACGCTTGCAGGTGTGGTAAGTTAGTTGCTGTAGTGTTACCTGCATCCTGGCACATGGTTTGTCTACGAACAAGAAACTCCAAAGTTCCCAAAGGAAGTTTTTCCAGGTTGTTAGACAAACCTTGTTGATTACTGGTGCTGGTGGGTGGTTGTTACCCCTGTGTTATAGCCATGAGATTAGTTTGTTCCAGAGCATGATGATAGAGGAAAAAAGGTCCTGACTTGTTGTCATAAGTAAGGGTTTTAATGTTGTTTTATTCATAAACAAATTGACGTAGTAAACATGCTATGTAGAGGTGATAGAGAACAAAAGCCAACACGTTTCGATCGTAGTCTTTGTCAAGGCAGAAGAGATATATGTGATCCTGTGTAGGAGGTGGTGCCTGGTAATGGTCTCCCAGTTAAGGTGGGTGGAGGGTTGAACAGCCAATCTACAAGCAGCCTGGTTAGGCTGCATTGTTCCATGGTCCAACGTCAACAACAGAGCCTAAACAGCCCACTTTTGTTCTCTCTCACCTCTACCTAGCATGTTTACCAGGCCAATTTCCCATGAGACTGCGAAGGTAATGGCCACCACAGACATAAAATGTAGTCTGTTTTCTCTTTCTGTGGCAGCCATAGTAAACAAGGAAAATGGCCACCATGAAGGGGAGAAGGGACTACGTGCAGTCCCTTCTCCTTTTCCATGGCGGCCATTGAAGTACATTTAAAAAAAGTAAATAAAAAAAATGCCCGCCCTAGAATAGGAGAAGGGACTACACGTAGTTCCTTCTACCTTTCCATGGTGGCCATTCCGGAATGAAAATGCTGTTGGCACTGGAGCGAGCATGTTGTTGCGTGATCGGGTTTACCATGCAGTAAGGCTCGGAATATAGTCAATCAGAATTAAGTTGTTTTCTTTTTTTTCGCGACAGGTACTAATACTATTTATCCCCCCGTTTACCGACACCTCCCCCAGGATCCTGGAAAATAATGTTCAATACAAATAGAAATCTCTACCGACAGCAAGTTATGATCACTCATTCTTGTCTCCAGAACACTCAATTGCTTGCATTGATGAAACAAGAACTGATCAACAAATACGTAATCTAAGACAGATTCCAAAACTCTGCTACACCATGTAGGGTGTATAGGCATATCACCCAGAATGTTGTCATTGAGCCCCCTCAAATCAAGTGATGACAGACTAGTTAACCATTCCATCCTATCTAGCATCTCAAGACCGAAGCTGTTTGTATATTCACAGGTGAAGTTAAATTCCCCCACCTTTGTGCCAATAGATATTCATGACTAACATAGTCATACTTGTCCCCTCATATTAATTTCCACTTCGAAACCCAGGGCCCCCTGTTGTACATTATGGTACGTAATCATGTATAAAGAAGGGCCACATTTCCCTGCAGATTTCAGACCACCAGAAGGGTGACTGCCCCTGCTAGGCCTGGCAGCTTGAAACGCAACTGAGTAGCCATCCATCACCGGCTGAATGGTCAACCAACACTCATAAAGAATAAACTCCTATGACTTGTACCCAACACAAGGTTCCCATAAAGGTGCTTATGCCTCCACAAGAGTTCCACAAAACAAGTGTTAAAGGTTTGCTGAAGAACCCGCCCATTGGACCTCCCCAAGATGCACTTGAGTAGAGGGCTTGAGACTTCCAAAACCAGTCCTGCTCCATTGATTTAGAGGAGTATCAACCGGAATGAGCGTTACCTCTCAGTCCGACTCACTCCCCTTATGTAGAGCTGTTAGAATGTCCTTTGGTTGGGGTGCTGCTAAATTTGAGGATAGCTGGAGGTCTAACATCTCTGATGGTACAAATGGGGTTATGTCGCAACCAAGTTGTCTCAGCAGGATCGCTTCCTTAAGAATGACATCCTACTCTGACACCGAAGAGCCCGGGCAAAGGCACGCGCCGGAGAAACACCCGCAGACCAACAGGAGGAAACCCCCCCGGGGCGCTCCACCGGCACCGTCGGAGTCACAACTGTGGTCCCTCCCTACTGCCTGCTCCTGGAGACACCGCAGGACGCCGGGTTCGGAACGGCTGCTGCCGTCGATACACTGCATCCCCCTCGCCCCTGGTGGCGCAACGCACTCGAGGAGCCCCCTCTCTCCTCCCTGAACTTCCAGAGGACCACAAGGGAAACGCGCCACCGTCCCCACGCACAGACCCGCGAGCTACCATCAGCGAGACTGTATCGCCCAGGGTCGAGTCGTGGCATGACTAGGAAGATCGAGTGCTGCGCTCCCCTGCTGGTGGACAACATGAGGGCAACGGACCCAACTACGGTGAGGTAGGAGTGGGTGTGGGGCTGGGAGTTTGCCCTGTTTTCCCCTCCCACCACCTGGACCGGCGACAGGGCCTGTGAAGCCCATGAACGGAACTGCACGGGTCGGAGATAGGTACTTGCTAGTGCTACGCCAGGGTACAATACAGCGGCACTTCCTTGAAAGACTGTTTTCTCTCTCCCCGCCCCCTCCCTAAGCAAGGCCTCAGCACACTTGGACTGCGGTGGGGGACAACCCACAGAACAGCTCCTACAGGACACCAATACTGCGGGGCGAGCTCTCCCCTACTCATACGGCACCACCCCTAGGCGCCCAGCAGCCCTGAAGGAGGGGACCACACTCCAGAGGAACACGCTTCACTGTCTTCAACGCCGCCCTCGCGTGGACACACCGTGGGCACCCCGTATTGCCGCGACGTAACAATCTGACCCACACAGGGCATCTCCAGGCCTCATCATCCATCCTACTTGCCCGACAACGTGGAATACTCGGGCCTACTGCCATACCAGACATACCACCTGCGACATGGGGAAAGAAAAAGCTAAAAGGCAAACTCTTCAAAGTAAAATGGACTTCTACACAACAGGGCTCTCCCCCGCCAGGGGACTCAGACTCCAGAAGAAGAAGGTGCCAGCGAAGAGCCCCATGACCCCCCAATCTCTCTGACAGACCTCATGAAAGCGATTGGGGACTCGAGAACATCACTGGAACTCAAAATGGGAGGCCTATCCACAGAGGTGTCCCTTATACGCCAAGACCTCCACAATCTATCGGCAAGGGTTGGTGAGGCAGAACAGAGAATTTCAAACACAGTAGACACAGTGCACCATTTAGAGCAACAACTTACCGCGATCACTCGGAAAGTAGCCCAACTGGAATACCGTGCGGAGGACAGTGAGGGGAGAGCGCGGCCCAAATACCTCAGGATCCTTGGAATACCGGAGAGGGAGGAAGGCCCCAGTGCTGAACTCTTTCTTGAGAACTGGCTGGCTCATATCTTCGCCCCCAAAAAACTGTCAAAATTCTTCTCCATAGAAAGGGCGCATAGGGTCCCCACCGGCCCACCAATTCCGGGCGCCCCGCCCAGAACAATAATAGCAAGCCTTCTGAATTACCGGGACCGAGATGCGATCCTACAAATGGCAACGGCCTCCGGCTCAATAACATATAATGGCTACAGGATCGGGTTCTACCCCGACTACACTAAGGACGTCCAGAAGTCCCGCCAATCCTTTGACTCAGTCAAGAAGAAACTTCACTCGCTCTCTATCAAATAAGCTTTATTCTTCCCGGCATCGCTTAAAGTCCACTATGATGGCACCACTCATCTGTTTTACACACTCAAAGATGCATGGGACTGGCTGGAAACCCAAGTCCTCACGGAGTCCAGAGCGAGGTGCACGCCACCGGGACCGCCCACACAGAGGCCCCGGTCCGATCGACCCTCGCCTCCTCAATCCCCGAACAACGCAGATAACGACATGACAAGGACCCTCACCGAAAAGGGGTAAGGACCACGCAACGGGGGGATTAATCTGCAACGTAACAACATAGGAGCGCTCAACTAGCGGCCGCCGCCCTGTTGCGGCACGGGCACTATCACAGTCAGGGTTATCCCAAAGAAGTTCACCAAGTTATAAGTTTGTTCACCAAGTTATAAATTCAATGTTTGGGCGACAGGTGCTCCCAGTTGGGGGGGAAGTACAGGGTGGGGGAAGTTTTGGGGACTCAAGGAAACGGAATCACGAGACAAGAGGGCCAGAAACCGACGAATACAGGCATTGTAAACAGACACTGTTCTTGGCCAGGGCCGCGGACGCCACTGTCAGCCAGTTGTCAGGCACTTCAATGCGGGGCAACCCCTGGATGTCTCCTCTGAGAAGAAACCGACATATGCTCCCAAGAATGGCGCAACTGCCACTAATCCTCCCAGACATCCCAACAAGAGGACTCACGCAGACAGGATGAACTCCAGCAAGGTGACAATAATGTCATGGAACATCAACGGCCTCGGCTCCAGCATAAAACGGAGACTGGTGTTCCAGTACCTAAACCGACACTGCCCTCTTAAATGAAACACACTTGATAGGCACAAACACCAACTTTTTCAAAAGATCTAACTACTCGAACGTTTACCATGCCGGATTCACGAAAGGTGCTAGGGGCACGATGATACTTATTCACAAGAGAGTCCCTCTCCAGGTTAGGAAGGTCAGAGCGGACCCCTGGGGTCACTATATACTGTTGCTGGCAGACATCTGGGGTGAGAAGTGGGACCTAGCGGCGATCTCTGCCCCCCCCACGCTGACGAAAGAACTACTCTCCGAACTACAGAGCTTGCTCCTGGAAGAAGAGGCTGATAGGTGGGTGCTTGGAGGGGACTTTAATGAGGTCATGAATATCGCAGTTGATAGAACCCATAGGAGATCTGGAACTCGCCCCACCTCCACACCGCTCGCCGTGTTCGCCGAGGCCATGGGATTGTCGGACACATGGCGCTCACTCCATGGAGACGAGGCAGGGTTCTCCTTCTATTCGGGTGTCCACAAATCGTTCTCCAGGATCAATTACGTCTTCATCCCCCGCAATATGACACATAGGCTTCTCGACGCTGAATTCCTTGCGAGTGGAATTTCGGACCACTCCCCGCTCCTTCTAATGTTTAAAAACTCCTGCCGCCGCCCGGATCATAACTGGCGCCTCAACACATACCATCTCCGTCTTCCCGAAATTGCTGAGGAACTGGAAAGGAAGACAACGGAATATTTCGAACTCAATGAAGGCTCCGTGGACTGCCCGATTTCGATCTTTGAGGCGTACAAACCAGTCCTCCGAGGGGAGGCTATCTCCGCGGTTTCCGCCTACCAACAACGCCAAGTCCAGAAGGTCAGAGAAGCAGAAACACGCCTCTTGGAGTGTGAACGGCAAATCCTAATACACAACACCCAAGAAGCAAAGGAGGCGATGCTCACGGCGCAAGATGCCCTGGGCAACTTTTCTCTAGACAATGCACGAATCGCCCACCAATTAGTCCGGAGCCAAATATACGAACGGGGCGACAAGGCTAACAAGACTTTGGCCTGGTTGGAGAGACGCGAACTAAGCTGAAGACACATAAGGGCAATCAGATCTCCGGATAGAACACTGTTGACAGAAGACTCTGATATTGTCGAGGCATTTGCAACCTACTACAAAAACCTCTATACCCCACCCACTGGGAACCCACCAATTGAACCCTCACGCTACCTCGACCAAATCGAGCTGCCAATACTTTCACAGCACCAATCAGATCTCTTGAATGCTGATATCACCGACATCGAGGTGCAAGAAGCGCTAGCACAACTCCAACCCGGGAAATCCCCGGGCCCCAATGGGTTCCCGACAGAGACATGGAAATACCTCGGAGGCTTGTTACCCACCCACATGCACCGCATGTTCCAACGCAGCAGAGAAATGGGAGCTCTCCCCCAGACCTCAGGAAGGCATGCATACACAAGCCCGGGAAACCCCCAGAGGAATGCGCCTCCTATCGTCCGATATCCCTGATTAATGGTGAAGCAAAGGTCCTCGCCAGAACACTAGCTAACCGACTACTGCAGGTGATTGAGACCCTCGTCCACCCAGACCAATGTGGTTTCATGCCTAATAAATCAACTAGAATGAATTTACGAAGAGTCCAATTGGCGCTGTCCAGGGCAAAGGAAATTCCAGCCCCACTGGCCCTCCTTGCGGTGGACTTTGAAAAGGCATTTGACTCTGTGGGGTGTGATGCCCTGTGGGAGATCATGGCCAAGATGAATCTGGGGCAGTCATTTATATCATGGGTAAAACTCCTATATGCATCCCCGAAGGCCACGGTGAGGGTGAACGGCAGGTCCTCCAAAACATTTTCCTTGGGTCGAGGCACGAGACAGGGATGCCCACTCTCCCCACTCCTCTTCCTCCTGGCCATCAAACCACTAGCGATTGAGCTTAGAGCTAATACCACCTGGACCGGTTTTGTTTGGCCGGGTGGGGGTGAAGACCGCCTTTCGCTCTATGCGGATGACCTGCTCCTATACCTTAGTAACCCGAGTATCTCGTGCCCGGCTGTCTCCCTTATTCTCAGGGAATATCAGTACTTTGCGGGCCTAAAGGTTAATGATGCCAAGACCATATTCTTCCCGATTCAGGGTGGTGAGTCTGCGATCCCGGAGACCTGCCCATAACATGTCTCTATCAGGGATTTTAAATACCTGGGTATATGGCTTGACCCGACGCTCGATGGGTTCCTCCGACTTAATCTACAACCTGTAATTGAGCGGTTCAACACAGACACCCCCCATTGGCAATCACTTCCCCTATCGCTAATGGGCCGAGCCGCGCTATTCAAAATGATGACCCTCCCTAGACTGTTGTACGTTCTCCAGAATGCCCCACTCCCCATTCCCTGCGAAACCTTCGCACTCATTGACAAGAACCTGCGCACACTGCTATGGGGTGGGAAACAATCCAGGATCGCCCTTGATACGCTCCAAAGATCAGTCTGGGAGGGGGGCATTGGTTTACCCTGCATACGCACCTATTACCTGGCCACACAGATAGGAGTAGTGAATGACTGGATGCACGCGGAACCCACACTACCACACACCCGTATAGAACTGGAGACCATGGCCCCGCTAACACCACTGCAAATCCTCTATGCCACCCACGATCAACTCCTGGCGCTGCCCAAAATGACCCAACACATCCGTTGTGCCTGGCGGGACGCACATAAACTAATCGGCTGTAAAGGACAGCCAACACTGACACAACCCATATGGCACAATGCGCTACTCCCGGAACTAGTGAAAATGGGCTCCTTTGGTCACTGGCAAGCAAAAGGAATACACACACTAGCACAGGTGATACAAGGGGGTCGCCTCCTGAGTATTGAGACCATGCGAGAACAATTCGACCTGGCACCCATGGACCGGTTTCGGCATGTGCAACTGTCCCACGCCATCCACACCCAATTTCCTGACACAACAATCATACCCCCTGCTCTCCCATTGAGACCAATATTCTCCCGCACCACATCTGTTCTAAGGTCACCTCCACTCTCTATCAGGCCCTTAACTCGTTTGGGGCTGCGCAGCTCGATGGGCTCAAGGCAAAGTGGGAAAGGGATGTGGGTCCCCTGGAACCTGAAGATTGGGTGGAGACATTAATGTCCCCCAGAGAAATTGGTATAGAATCTAAGCTCAGACTAATACAGCTGAGGATCCTTCATCGCTCATACCACTCACGCACTGTAATGGCCAGATGGGGTGGAATAGAAGACGAGACATGTGCTCGATGCAAAAATGAACCCGCCACCTTCTACCATATGATATGGGACTGCTAGGTGATACAGGCCTTCTGGATGCAATGTGTTAACAGAATCTCAGCTGCTCTGGCGACACCAATCCCTATGGACCCCAAGATGGTACTCCTGGGCATCGGGGGTGAAGTAGATCTGTCTAAATACGAGAAAATGTTTTTGACAATTGCGCTGGGGGCAGACAAAAGACTTATTGCGGCCAATTGGGGATCAGCTGACCCACTGTGCTTGAACCGTTGGAGTAATGAGTTGGACAGGTGCGCAGCCTCAGAGCACTGGGTTGTCCCCGCAAATTTGAAAAAATATGGGGTAAATGGCTTGACGCTAGCTGAGACCGGCGGGTGGGGGTGCTTCCGCAGCACTGTTACCATTGTTTGCCTGCCTTGGCCTATTTCTGTCTTATGGTCCTCGTACCCGTGAGCCCATGCGAGCTATTATTATTGCCAAATTGCCTTTGTCATATGCATGCCACTGATTCCTGTCTCATTTATGTTCATTCCTTTATGTTATGTTGTTTAAACTCAATAAACAGAGTTATAAAAAGAATGACATCCTAGACAATCTTGGACTTTATGTCCAAAGTCATAACAGGGCATCAATAATGTCTACCGTTGTGATATCTTTAGTTGAAATTGCCCATCAAGTCCGGCACCTAAGAGAACAATAAAGCATGATCTTCTGATTCATCACCACTTGCTGATCTTCTTGGAAAAGGCATTTAAGGCAAAGTCTATTATCGCTAATGGAGTTTACCCTAAGGTGCCTTTGAGCATTATTTGAAGATGACCCCTCTGATCTTTGGCTAAAAACACGAGGCCGACCACCTAATGTATCACGATGGATGTCCACGGTTGCTGTGTCTCTAAGGACACTACAGACTTCGACCCACCCAGCACTCCAAAGGAACCTACTGCAGATGTCATATCTTCTGTTGGTCGGTTGATTGAAAATGGGTACTAAAGTAGGGAAACTTTTCATTATCTGTTTTTTGTTTTACCTGCGTTGAGTCTGCACTTGAATCCTGGCAGCTGGGGTTTCTGGCCCTGGTTTCCCAAATGGGCCAACTGGCCTATTATGGACGGTAGACCCTTGCCATACTGACCGCAGCAGTTCCTAATGTTCCTTGTGTTGGTGCTGGAGGATTACAGCAAGTACATTCTGCAACCTTTTTCCTAGGTTATCGACTAGGGGCCTCATTCCGAGTGGGGCGGTAAGGGATAACCAGCACCGGTAAGGAGACCAGTGCCGGTAATCCCTTACCGCCCTACTATGAGTTCCCTTAGCGGGTCCCTCCTTTAACGCCTGATCTGACCAGGCGTTATGGTCGGGACCAGATAAGGGAAATCAGAGCCAATAACGGTACCACAAAATGCGGTATCGTTATTAGCTACTTCCCCCTTCCCAATGAGCCCTATGGGGGCTCAAATGGGAATGGGGAATGTTTTTTTCAATGGGGACTTACCGGTCCCGCAAAGGTCGGACTACACTGGTAAGTCCCCACTGAACGAGACCGGTGCTGGTACCGATATTGGAGGCAATCATGGCTCAAATAGTGCCATGACTACCTCCAATCTCGGAATGAGGCCCTAGGTATTTTGTGGATTCCGCTCTACCTTTGGCAACCTCCATGTATACTATACGTATACTACTACGGGGAATGTTGTGTCTTTCTTTCGAAGATCCATCCCCTGTATCACTCTGTGCCAGGCCCTTGTCACAATTTACAGGTGAGGGAGCGGGGACATTTTGTAAAATGCCCCCCTTTTGCTTTGTTGGTGCGGGATCAGGGCCCCGCTCTATAGAAGGTAGCGGCTGATTTCTTAAAAATTTCCTGGATGCACGCCCATTATTGTGCTTTGCTTTGCTATTTTTAGATATCTTTTTTCCTGCCGCTTTTCGCCACCGTTCCTCCCTTGATTGTCCACCTTTGATGCAGGTATATAACTTGGAGCCCTCTCACATTCGGAATTTGTAGAGATTTCATCCTCTGGTACAGAGGCCATTACCTGCTGTCTCCTGCTCTTCTAGCTCAATTTGCGGTGCCTCTGAAGCTGCTGAAGTCGTCGACACCAGATTAGGGGGCCCCCCTAAACTCACTTCATTATCGCAGGCCTACTTGGAATGGTCACAAATCTTATCCACCTTCGCGATGTTATCCAATGTATACGTCACTGCCTCCACGATGACTGTATGATGTTTTTTTCCATGGAACCGTGCAATGTGTATTCTGGCAGTACAAAGTCATTTTTGCAGTACAAAATTACAGGGTTTGTGTCAGCCGTGCAAAGTCACTTTTCAGCAGTCCAAAGTCCCTTTGAACCGTGCAAGAAATTCCATGAATCGGGCCCTAAACCCAGTAACTCTGAATCGGTGACAGAAATCCTTCATGCCACAGTCGTAAACATTTAAACATTCCCCTTATTAATCACATCAAGAAATGCAGTAATTTTTGGAACTTTTTGACCACATTACTCAATGTACACGCATCTGACTGTCTACTAGTAGAAGTGATTGTGGCTGTTAACTCTAACGTCCCACTAGGGGCTGATAATATAGGGGGGCGGGGTGAGACAGGCGGAGGAGGGCCTGAGCCTGATCAAGCAGTTCAAATGTACATCTCTTTGTCTCTATCGACATAGCTTAGCTCATACATTAACAAGATTAAAGCAGTGCTTAATTTGTGGGGGTGTTTGCTAGGGCTCAGTCCTGGCACTTATTTCTCAGCTACGGCACTTATTGTCTCAGACTCAGAGATTGATTATGAAGTAACGATATCAAAGGCATTCGTGAACCCCAATGAACGAGCTGTAGTTTAACTCCAAATGTGTCAACACTGTGAGGAGCAGCTGTGGGTGGTGGCAGCAATGCTGGGGAACTGCCCATCTGCAATGTCACAAGCATGCAAGAAATATTTAGGCCCTGGCGCTTATTTCTCAATTACAGCACTTCTTTCCCCAGACTCAGATTGATTATGAAGTAATGATAGCAAGAGCATCCGTGAACCCCAATGAACGAGCTGTAGTTTAACTCCAAATGTGTCGACACTGTGGGGAGCAGCTGTGGGTGGTGGCAGCAGTGGTGGGGGGAACAGCCCACCCACAGTGTCAGAGGCATGCTAGAAAATATTAAGGCCCTGGCACGTATTTTCTTACAAATTAACTCCCTGGATTAAAGATTTTCAGTCACCCACTGGACCAAGCCCCCGACACTGGGCAAAGGCAGAAATCACTACTCTCTCGGCCCTACGCAGGCCCGTCCGCAGTGCTGCCAGCACTCCTCCGGACTCTTGGAGAAATCTTTGCGAACCGGCCCCGTAATTTACTAACCATACCGCTTGCTAAAGGAACTCCATAAATCCATAAAGGTCGCTCACAACATATATTTTGAAAACATAATCTTCTTGCATTGTAAAAGACCCTACACGGCTAGCCATCAACCACTGGTTTCTTTATAGGCCTGCACGCTTTTAACGCATCCATTGTGGGGAATTGAAAACTCAGCACAATCAATTCCTATTCCTAAACTATGCGATCCATCAGAATATGTGAGCGGACAACCCTACGGATACCTATTATGCCCCCACTACAAATATGCCTTTAAACAACTATCAGTTCAAATCCAGAAAGGAACATTGTGTCTAGTTTTCTATAGCTGTGTTACTGTTGTGTTATAATTAAATGTAATATAATTTCCGTTGGGCTTCCCATGAATTGGATGGCTACATTCACTGCGCTTGTGGTGTTACAGAATCCTGTGATCAGTATCCTATAGCTTTTTAGCACTTCATATATGCCAAGTTGCCCGGGTCTAAATAATTGTTCAAGTGCAGCTTGTTTTCAAAATTAACTTTGCGTTGTTTTAAAAAATCTTCGTATAGCTGCATCTCAGGTTTGCTTTTCATGACAGTCCAAACAATGTACCAGTCCTCAAAGAAAATCAGCAGGCAAGTTCTGTTTCCATTTCGCACGTACAGCCTTATTCAGTTTGAGGCGGGCACAGAGAAGTTGGCATACAACATGTATTTCCCTGGGGTTTTCCCTCATCCGCTCGATTCTTTAATAGATACCTTGACGGAGCAAGACCAGCGGGAGTTAATCCTCACTGCTGGTTTTTCTGCTTTGTGCAGGGAATCTGCTAGCCTCTCCACGGGTTCAGTGGTGAAGCACGCAGCATATGGCATACCACCCATGAGAATGATTACAACAACACATTTTCTGGTCCGGAAACAAGGGTGCCGGTAAACTCACCGGCACCCATGTTTCCTGCCTTCCTGCCGCGGCTGCTGCGCCCGACAGATCTGACCCTGCCGGGTGTAGTGGCCACGTTAGGCAGACGGTTCATGGAAGCGCTGGCACCATTAACAACAGTGCTGGTGCTGCCGAGTCCCTACTCCCATAGAGTGCCCATTTCTGTAGAAAGGAGACTTACATTTTACTGGTGCCTGACTTCCCAGGTCGCCAGACTTGTAATCTCCCAGTGGCACCGGGAAGTCAGGTGCCAGTAAAATGTTGCGAGTCCGGCAGCAATCCGCTGATAGCACCGGCAGGGTTACCGCCGGACTAGTAATGAGGCCCTTTGCATTGATGGCCGCCATGCTTTTTCAGGACATTCAACAATATGTGAATGCCCTGTCTGTTTCTGCTCTATTAATTCATTCATTAATATGTTGTAGCAGGCTTAATACCAGAGACCAGTCTCAATGTGTTGGACTTGGAATTTGAACCTGTGTTGCTCAGCATTGCCTTTCTTCCATATACAGGAGTCTGGCTGAGAGCAACACGACTGTGGAGGGAGATATGGCAGGGTCTTTCCTGATAGGTTCTCTGGCCTCATGCGAATGAGGGCAACAGTGTAGTTTTTCTTGATAATCTTCATTATCCTTTTTTTGCCAATTTATTTTTGATTTGGTATGTCAATTGATATGTCCTTGATTTTACATGTCATGTCATATTTTATATGTCATTCTTTCAAATTAAGCACATCAGATGGCTGATGGCTGGTCAGTTTATTAGACACTACCATGCAGTAAGGCTCGGAATATAGTCAATCAGAATTAAGTTGTTTTCTTTTTTTTCGCGACAGGTACTAATACTATTTATCCCCCCGTTTACCGACACCTCCCCCAGGATCCTGGAAGAATAATGCCGCGTGCATTGTTATTGTTCATTATAATCCTTTGGAGTTCCTCTTTCAGGACGCGGCTCCTTTGCGCAGTCCTCTTTTTGCTTACATCGAGGGGGTGGGCTTAGCCTCCCTTCCCTCCACGCTCCAGCATTTATGTGCAAGCACACAGACGGTGCAGCGGACGGGCGCAGCGGGCACGCCATCAGTGCACCAAATGCACGCTTAAGGCAAGCCCGTATGTGCCTGTCTGTGCCCGTCCATGCGCGGAGGGAGCAGGAGGTACGGCACCTAGTGGGAACATGCGATACAGTGGGCTCGACCCCACACAACACTTTGCTATCCTATGCCCCAGCTAACACTAAATGGCCTACAGGATTTTTGAATGCTCCCATTACCGGGAAGATAACGTCTTTAGCCTCACTGCAATGCACTTTACTCAATGCACGCTCTTTGGTTGCTCAGCATTTGCACTGCTATGATCTCCTGTCCAGTAAGGACCTTGATCTCCTTTTCCTTACTGAAACTTGGATTAGAGAGACTTCTGGTCCAGCGATTATTCAATCTCTGCCAGAAAACTATTCCTTAGTTCATGAGGATCGCGCCTCCCTCCACCCTGGGGGTGGAGTTGCTTTAATTTATAAGACCAAATATAAGGTCATCAGCACTATCCCCAAGCACTCCCTCAAAATGGAATGCATTCTGACCCGCATCTCTATCTCTCCTACTTGCACTCTTACAGTCTTGTTGGTCTATCAACCCCCTGGAGCTGATAAAGTATTTTATACTGCATTTCTGGCATTTGTGATGGAACTTCAAATTAAATATCCTGATTTAATTACCATGGGAGATTTTAATCTGCCCATCAATACCACTATGGCCAAATTGGTCGCTAAGTTCATCCTGTTGATGATTGACCTGATTGATGATGGACTCAAGGGGTCCTTGTCTCCGCCCACAGGAGCGGCAGTATTCTAGATTTAATTGTTGCTCCCTCCTCCTATGCTGATATTGCTAATCCTATTCCGTTTATCTGGTCGGACCATTTTCTGGTGCCCTTCTGCATTCCTTTTGTAGCCCCTCCCGCTGCCATAGTTCAGCCTGCGATTCGCAAGAGCAGCTGGAAAGCTGTCCCCAAACCTAAACTCATTAATCTGCTTCAATCTCACCGCAACTCCGTGGAGTGTTGCTCCCTTACCACATTACAGGAGGCTTTCACTGCCATGGCGGATGCTTTAGCATCCTATAAATTATGTAAACAACGCAGTCGTCCACCTGAGCCTTGGTTCTCTTAAAAACTCAAGGACAGTAAACTCCAGTGTAGGCAGACAGAAATAAAGTGGCACCGGAGCTACTCCCCCAACTCAAAAACTTGCTATCGCAACACACTAGCTGCCTATCACTGAGAAGTGGTCAATGCCAAAAGAGCATACTTTGCTCACACGGTAGAGGAGGCCATTAACAAACCTAAGGCGCTATTTAACCTGGTACAGTCCCTCTCTACACCAAAAGTAGTTCAAGATGTAGTCCCACCCTCTCAAGAACTCTGTGACTCCATCTCCACCTTTTTTCTCTCTAAAATAACCACTATTCGAAAAAATATTAAGACTGAGGCTGCAGCTATTGTGGCCACCCCAGTTTTTGCGAAGCCTCCTTCTACTGAATGATGTTGGTCGTCTTTTCCCCTCTTCTCCAATGCAGAAGTTTTATCTGCGATCCAAAAGCTTAAATCTGCATCTCCTACAGATGCCATACCACTTGTTCTTTTACAAGAAATATCCACTGACCTGATTGACCATATCATGTCAGCGGTCAATGACTCATTTACTACGGGAATTATCCTGCACTCTCTTAAACATGCATTGGTGATCCCCCTGCTCAAGAAGCCTTCTCTGGATCCTGAAGTGCTGGCTAACTATCACCCGATTTCACTTCTGCCTTCACTGATGAAGGTTTTGGAGGCGCTGGTATCCCCACTGCTTTCTACTTTTTTAGAATCCACTCAGTTCCTTGATTCATTCCAATCGGCTTTCAGCCTGGTAGAGGTACTGAATCTGTTTTTAACTCGGTGATGGATGACCTTACGTGTCTCGTCGATCAGGGCGGTGTCGGTGCAGTACTGCTTTTAGATCTGTCGCTGTGTTCAGCACCGTCGATCACTCTCTTCTGATCTCCCGTCTCTTTGAAGCCGGTATCTCTGGCGAGGTCCTGAAATGTTTCATAACTTTTCTGACCGGTCGTTCTCAGTCACTGTCGCTTCCGCCTTTTATGTTCTGCCCCTGCCTCTCTTTCCTGCAATGTCCCTCAGGGACCGGCACTCTCCCCTATTTTGTTCAATATCTACATAAGATACTTACTGTTTCTAATTGAATCTCATGGGTTTCGCTTTTACTCTAATTGGGATGACACCCAGATATTGGTCCGTTTGGACCTTACAAAACCAGAAACAGCTAATAGGTTAAAAAAGTGTCTGGAAGAGCTGGGTATCTGGATGACGATGAACTGGCTCAAACTAAACAGTTCTAAAACCGAAGTTCTGGTTGGTTGTGGGTACAGCCACCCCTCATGTGCTTTGTACGGACGATGCTTGGCCCCCTTCGCTAGACCCATCCCAATACCTGTTCTATCTGTCAGGAGTTTATGAGTACGCTTTTCAGCCTCTCTGACTATGGATGAGCAGATGGGAGCAATTTGTAAATCGGGCCGCTTTAAACTCAGGGTCCTCCGGAAAGTCCTCCCCTTCATTCCTACGGCCAGTCAGGCACCTGCAGTCAGAGCTCTGGGCCTTAGCGTCCTGGACTACTGCAACTCATTATATTTAGCCCAACCCAGTTATCTCATTGGGCGTTTGCAGCTACTCCAGAATGCTGCTGCTCGCTCCATTATTCATCCACCTTTTGGAGCTCACATGTCACCCATACTGAGACAACTCCACTGGCTTCCTGTCACCCAGCGGATCTTGTTGAAGTCTATGTGCATGGTCCACCGCGCCTTTTATGGAATGGGAGCAGAATACTTGCAAAGCAAATTCACTCCCTATCAACCCACCCGTACCATCCGTTCTATCACCGCCCACCGACTGACTGTCCCTCGGTTCAGGCTAGCCCTTAGGGGTGGCCGTGCCTTCTCTGTTGCCGCTGCTGAAGCATGGAATCATCTTCCCATTTCACTGCAAGACATATCTGATCATCTTGCCTTTCGGCGAAGATTGAAAACTGCTTTTTTAGCTGCTGTATGGTTTTTTGCCTCACTTCCTCATTGCCAAGATGCCTCTGGGTGTACGTGCGCTTACATAAATGCACTTAACATAACATAACATAACTGGTCGTTTTTGAATTAATCATAACCACAGGCATAGAACTGGGTAACGCTCTATAGTCTTGTATTTCATCTTGACAAGCCATTGCAGAAGGCAAAAGACCAGATGCAAAGCAGGTTTTGTTCTTCCCTGTAGGGGGCAGTCCAGACCGAACCTAGACCACATCCCTTCTGCACGAGACTGCTAGCAACCCCAGAAAGCTTTGGGCATCATTGGGCTTCATCAGCAAGATGCAGCTGGGGTCTCTAGGCCCAGCAGACAAGGGACCCACAGCTGGGTATATCCCCCCATTCAGAGGTACTTAAAAGAGCAGGTTGATTGCTGGAAGGTTTTGGATTAGTCATAACCAATGGCATTGCCCTCGGCAAATATCCGGACCATGGTTTTTAGACTTTCCTGTGGACTCTTTATTTTTCTTTTTGTATTATTAATTACACCGCCCAACTTACTAAATGCCAGGAAAGTATTATCTGAAATTTCTTCACAACATATACCATCTGATGTGTTTTCTTGCTCTAAACTGGAGATCAAAGCCAGCTCATGGACGATATAAAGGCAATGGGCAGGTTGATTAATAGATATAAAAGTATGGTTTTACCTCACACTTCATGCCTGGTTCCTCGCACTTCTATGAGCTTTGATGATTCATATTTGATGTTTCTCAATTTTGCCTCCTCAAAAGTATGATTGGGTGTTCCCTTCCTGTATTCAAACGTGCAACGTGCAAGCTTTGGCCATAGGTGAGCTGAGTGCATAGCACGTAAGTAGTGCTATTCTTTGTGCTTCATGTCATCTTTGTGCCAAACCTTTATTGATAAAGTGTTGAGGCCCCAGGTTGCTTTCTACCTTAATTATCAAAACTTTATCAAGTTTGCAGAACAAACAGGTGTGCTCCGATCCCAGCCATTAATGGGACTCTTTACCAGTTCGGTGGTGCAGGTAAAAAGTGGAGGTAATTCTGTTACCTCAATTTTTCCTGTATTGCCAAACTAAAAGTTTGGTGGTATCACTACCGGCGGAATTACTGGGTGGTAATTCCGCTATTTTTGGAGGTAAAGTGGAGGATCTACCTCTACCAGCTGGAGGTAGATCCTCAACTCTACCTACAAAAAATGGCGGAATTACAACCCAATGATTCTGCCGGTGGTAATACCACCAACAATCCTTGATGGACTCCCTAAAATGGGCATTTACACCACCTGCCGCCATTTGGAATCCCGTGATAACCCCACAGGTTAAGTGGTAGTAACGGTAATACCATTTGGCAGTATTGTGGCAGATTTATCATCGGAATACCAACAAACTCGCAATGAGACTCAACTGACTAGTTGGGGGGAAAAGGCAGACCTTTTGGCTATGCCAATACAATGTTGCTGTAGATTTCACTGAATACAATTTCACCTAAGGAGAAGTGGCTGAATTTATTTCACACAGAATGATAGGTAATGTGGTATATGCATAGTGCATAATAGGTGGTGTGGGGTAAGTGTATAGGTTAGGGTAGGGAGGGTTAAAGGGGGCATCCAGGGGGTCACTCCCACATCATAAAAAACAAAAAGTAGAAAAAGTAAAAAGTGATTTTCATTTTTAGGTAAAATAAATTCTGTCACTTCTCCATTAGGTAAAATATTTTTGAAAACATCACGTATATCCCAATACTACACACAGGGCTGAAAGTTACGGAATGTGGATGTATTGGGGAGAGAAAAGGGTTGATCAAATTGGTCCCCACAACCTTTTCCCAACTGCCCCATGAAAAGTGCAATGAAAAAAGAAGGAAGGAGGAAGACTTGGTGCTACACCTGTTTAGATTTAAATAATGCACGCATTTTCTGTAAGAGAAGACCGAGGCAAGGAGACTGGAAAATGCAAGTGTACAGTGCGAGGCATGATGGCGATGGGCTGAGGGGGTCGGTGGGATGACAATATGCATGAGGCAAACAACATTGTGTACTCATCCTTGCTTTAACTATCTAATAGCGCACAAGAACGACAACTGGCCTCTAGTTTGTGGCCTCAATGTGTGTGAATAGAGACTGTTTTTATCATCCATTATATGAGTACCTGCACATTTGAGGGTAATCCTGTACAATGGTGCAAATACCTGGCATTTGATGTCATTGCCAACCAATGGAGTGTCTACCTGTTTTTTAATGGCAATAGCTGGTATGTTATAGTAGTAGCTCCAATACGATGTGAATTGTAGAGCAAATTTTGGTGATAAATGAAATATGGTGAAATCCTGGCAAATTCCCAAAAAAAAGCAAAAGTTTGATTTTCCAGGTCTTGTTTTTGTAACAGTATGAATGAAAGCAAAAACCGTCAGACTGAGAGCTGCAATGAACATTGTGTACTGAGCTATGGTGCATTGTCGTTGTCACTTTGCAGCAGATTGCCTTGGGACACATGGGGATGGGCTGATGATCAGACACTTCTGCATGGTGCTGGTTGTGAAGCGGCGAGAGTGTTCAACTCTGGTGGCAAGGACCCAGCAGAGGAATTGGGTTTGACTCCCACTTCCTTTTATATTTGACCTTTCTTGGAATATATCTGGTGCTGCCCTCAAGTAATTCAAATACACAAAACTGGTAAAAAATCAGACTCTAAATGCAGGTTGTCGCTCACATTACTTCTTATATGCTTATTTGCACTTCGAGCATCCATTGCCCTTGACGCTTGGTTAGCAAGTGGCTCTGTGCATTGACATGCTGGCTAATGATAGTCTCGCCATATATCGAAATGGCAGGACATACTAAAATAATGAATCCACGAATGAAATAGCACAGTTTTGGCACTTCTTGGCAACAAACAATCTTTTTTTGTTTTTGGCTAAATAAATAAAATAATAATCCAAATTGTGACATCTTTATTGAAATGCGTGCTACCAGGTGGGCCACCTTTTGTATTTCTGACTTACAATACCACTGGCTGTGAGGTGAAGGTACAGCACTCTTAAGAGGATGTTCCCTGCAGAGTGCTTGGTGTTGCCTTTGGACACTTTAAGGAGCCTGACCCTGTACCATTTCACTTGCCGTACAGTTGCTACCAAGTGCCAATGGCTAGGCAAGGGAGGTGAGCAAGAGATAGGTATAATTAACTTAAACCTGAACAACGCGTTTGAATAAGGTGATAAAGTGGGGAGGGGTCCATCGCGAAGTACACTAGATAGTGTTTATGTTTCTGTTGACGGTTATACATGTCAATACATATACTCCATGCATTAAATGAGCACTGCAAAACTGGAGGGGATACATACAAATGAAGAATAATAAACAAGCAACACTGCACACATTCACCAGCACTTATTTGCAGCACTTTTTTCCTGGACCCACGGTCATGGGTGTTGGGTGTCCCCTGTGGTGTAGGATGCCTGTGGGGCATGGTCACGGGTGATGAGCTGCCTGCGGGGCATGGTCACCGGCTGCCCGCGGGGCATGGTCACATGTGATGGGCTGCCTGGGGGGCATGGTCACATTTGATGGGCTGCCTGCAGGGCACGGTTATGGGTGTTGGGTGTCCCCTTTGGTGTGGGCTGCCTGCGGGGCATGGTCATGGGTGTTGGGGGGGTCTCCTGGAGAGTGGGCTGCCTGCGTGGCATGGTCACGGGTGATGGCATGGTCATGGGTGATGGGCTGCCTGCGGGTCATGGTCATGGCTGATGGGCTGCCTGTGGGTCATCGACAAGGGTGTTGGCCGTCCCCTGTGGTGTGGGCTACCTGCAGGGCATGGTCACGGGTGATGGGCTGCCTGCGGGGCACTCTCATTGGTGTTGCTTGTCCCCTGTGGTGTGGGCTGCCTGTGGGGTACAGTCAAGGGTAATGGGCTGCCTGTGGGGCACGGCCATGGGTGTTGGGGGTCCCCTGTGGTGTGGGCTGCTGCTGCCACGGGGCATGGTCATGGGTGTTGTGGGATCCCCTGTGGTGTGGGATACCTGTGGGACATGGTCACGGGTGATGCGCTGTCTGCGGGGCACAGTCATGGGCGTTGGGTGTCCCCTGTGGTAAAGGCTGCCTGCGGGACATGGTCATGGGTGTTGGGCTGCCTGTGGGGCATGGTCTCCTGTGATGGGCTGCCTGCTGGGCACGGTCATGGGTGTTGGATGTGCCCTGTGATGTGGGCTGCCTGCGGGGCATGGTCACAGGTGATGGGCTGCCTGTGGGGCGCAGTCAAGGGTGTTGGGGTCCCCTGTGGTGTGGGCTGCCCGCGGGCAATGGTCATGGGTGTTGGAAGGTCCCCTGTGGTGTGGGCTGCATGCGTGGTATGGGCATGGGTGATGGGCTGCCTGCGGGGCACAGTCATGGGTGTGGGGGGGTCCCCTGTGGTGTGTGCTGCCTCTAAGGGGAGTCCGCAGCTGATGGCAGGACACTGCAGGCTTATTCACGGAATTTGCAAGCGGGGTGCGCGATTTCGGGGGTTAGGTGAGCCAGTTTCCATGCGATTTGGCATGCAAAGGCGTTTACATGCGATTTTGCTGACACGCATAGGGTGCACGTTTTTGGGGGTATGTGAGCCTGTTTCCATGCGATTTGGCTGGCACGGGTGTACGCAAGGGTGTTTCCACATGATTTCACTGGCATGTACAGGGTGTGCGATTTTGGGGGTTATGCAAGCCAGTTTCCACACGATTTTGCTGGTGCAGGTGTACACAAGGGCATTTGCATGCAATTTCGATGACGCACATGGGATGTGTGATTTTGGGGGTTATGTGAGCCAGTTTCCACGTGATTTGGCTGCCGCGGGTTTACGTAAGGATGTTTACATGCAATTTCGCTGAAGCGCGCGGGGTGCACAATTTCGGGGTGTACGTGAGCAAGTTTGCACGCGATGTAACTGGTGCAAGTGTACGTGAGGGTGTTTTCACGTGATTTCACTGGCGCAAGCATGCAAGGGCCTATTCAAACGATTTGGCTGTGGGGTGGACCGCCCCAACACCTATGTCCATGCCCTGCAGGCAGCCCACACCACAGGGGACCCCCAACATCTATGACCATGCCCCGCAGGCAGCCCACACCACAAGGGACACCCAACACCCGAGTCCATGCCCCACAGGCAGTCCATCACCCATGGTGATGTCCCACAGGCAGCCCACACCGCAGGGGACACCCAACACCTGTGTCCGTGCCCCGCAGGCAGCCCATCACCATGACCATATCCCGCAGGCAGCCCAAATGGCACCATACCCCGCAGGCAGCCCAAATGGCACCATACACCGCAGGCAGGCCCGACTCATGTCCCCCCAACCCCACCATTGACAGCAACCTGCAGGCAGGCCCTGTGTAAGCGGATTCAATTCAACACTACAGCTAAATCAATGCCTAGTCTGGGATGCTGAGGGAAACCCTTATTGATATATTTTTATGTCCAGTTCATTTACTCTGGATGACAACCCTTATATACCATCCCTCTCTTAGAATCCCCCTGACCCCACTGAGCCAAGAAGTAGGTTTGTTTTGCAAATTAAAAGGTTTATTTGAAAATTAAACAATATATATATATATATATATATATTTATCACACTTTTATAATAAATTAATGTTTGATAGCACACTTGTGAAGATGATAGTGATCAACAATGGATAATGTTACAGTGGTACACTCTTTTTGATGGCTTAGAAGTGATACATAGAGGATAAAGTAGCTGAGGATGCTTTTATGGCTTCAAGGACAATGCAATGATGAATGAAAATGCAGGACAGAAAATAAACTTGATATGACTTCAACAAAAGACAATGTAATCACTTTTCTTTGACAATTCACCCCCCCCCCTTTATGCAAGGTAAAGAGATAGGAGGAAAGCACACAGTTCTCAGGAATGCAATCAAATTTAATTCAGTTCCCCCCTAGCAAGCTTAGAGGAAAACAGGTAGGAGTTTTAAACACAGGCAAGATACTTTGATGTGGTTGCAATTAAGTGAAAAATATGCTAAAAAGGCTTTTAATTCCCTATACGGGGTTCAGGGTAGTTGATAGATACTTTGAATCAGTTCAGGATCACTTTAGCAATGCTCTATGAATGATTGTCAGGTTGCAAACGAATTTCAGCAAGGAAAGCAAGGACAAATATTTTTACACGTGGCTGAAATTAAGCAAAATGTCAAATCGCGGCAATTTCGTCGCGTGCATCAAGCGCAATTATGGCGGCACTATAAGGAGTAGGAAGTCAGTTCTAGGCTTGTTGGAAAGCTTAGAATCTTAGCTTTAAGATGACAGTTAAAACTCGCTCCTAGCACGGTTCCGGAGATACGGCCGATTTAGTAAAGGTAGTTTTTCGGATTTAAAATTTTAAAGCTCAGAATGACAGATGACAGTTTTCAGTTTTAAAGATGGCAGAATGACACGATTCTAGGAGGCAGTTCTAATAGGCTAAAATAGTTTGGATTAGATTATTTTAAACTAAGAGATTGGTTTTGACACAGTGCTAGCTGGGTACTCACACTAGATTTTGGACAGGAATGCGACTTCGTCACCGATCGGGTCAGGATTGGCTGGACTTCTGCTAGTGGTTCTTCACAGCGATCTGGTCTCTGGGTCTCCGGTTCTGTTATCGGTTCTGCTAGCGGTTCCGGATACAGCGGTCTCTGGTTCTGCGGGTCTGGATCAAGTGGATTCTTAGCAAGCAGCAAACCGCACAGCCCGGCGGTTGAATAGTTTGCAAATGATTTTTGAGGCCTGCTGAAGAGAACTCAGCTTGTGGGTTAGCCTCTCTGCTACAAGTTTTGAAGTAAAGTTCTGGATCCCTGGAGTTCTGGATTTGAAGTATGGAGTCTCCCGGCAAAGCGTCCCGCAAGAAAGTGGAAAGTGAATGTCTCTACCTGGGTTTCAATGTTCCTTTTATGTGTTTTGAAAATGGATGTGTGCCTGGGCCTAGCTAAGCCTACCCCTCTCACTTATCATTGGCCAAGCTTTCCTCTCTCCCTTGATTGGGGGAACTGGGTTGTGAGTCAGAGTGATGAGGTAGGTTTATGGTTAGAGGATCCTCCCCTTGTCAAATTGCACACAAATCTATTTCTGATCCAAATACATATTTATCTATGTACAATTTTTCTGATATTATATGTCCAGTTAACATATTTTCTGTAGCACCAAACCATCCGATCCCTGTCTTTGTAAGATGTCGTGTCCACTTATGACAGAATTCTGCCCTTTTCATCAAGATAACAACCTCTAAACCTTTCCAGATTTTACACAAATGTGCACCAGGGATATGGGTTTCAGATGATAAAGTGTCAGATTTTTAACATGCATACATTTGGAGTAACAACCTTTTTTCCGCTACTATCCCCAAGAACATACCACAGGGTCCTAACACCTCAGAAAAATCACAAGAATGATGATGTTATTTATATAATTTTTACAAGTCCGCACTATGAATTATCCATCTTTTTAAAATCATGCTCTGGCCCCAAAGGGGTGTGGTTTTCCAAAGCACATGGTGGAATTTCTGGTTTATCCACTTCCCCCAAGCTCAGCTTGCTCTCACAGGCACTGCCCCTCCCAGTTTCTCCCAAGAGGAAGCCATTTTACGACCCCCCCAATATAACATTTGCCTGAGTCCAGGATAGGGCTTTGTTCAACTTCCTGCAGTCTGCAGGTACCACTCCCCTAATTCAAACAGAGAGGTGTCACCTCCTTTTGGTGGGGGCAGCAGGATGCAGCCAGGCCTGGGAAGAGTTGTTGAGCCAGTTCAACTCCTGTCGGGGGTAGTTGTCAGGCAGAATTCAATCTCTTTAAGCCAAGCTTCAGCTAAATGTCATGTTTGTTCCCAGTTTTCTACATTCAAATCAAACTTACAATTTTTACACATGCAGCTAGAATGCTGATTCTAAGTTCAAAACTATGACATTTAACAGTTGCAAACTATGTGACACTCAAAAGTAGGTCACTCATTTAATTTAAACATTTCGATTTTAGTGGTTTTAAATCCAATTTCAGTTTAGCTGCCGACATCCACAGCTCAGCCAGTTTTGTTATAAACATTGTTTTGGGCTCTTTCTATTTCCAGATTTAGTATGCACACAAGAATACATTCTGCCAAATGCCTGCTGGTGTTCATTGAGATTTTTGAATATCTTGTGATGTTTAAAATAGCCATTTTTAGCTTGCATTTCAGAGAAACAAAGGTGATTTCAAAGCGCTTTTTTTTTTTAGCCACCGGCACTGCTGTTTTTCCTTTGGCACACATTTCACTCATGGCACTCCTGGCCCATCATGCTTGCACTGGTGGGTGGCAGGTCAGGGGACCACTTTGCTGTGCGCAAAACTGCACGGTCCTCTAGGATTCTGGCGCAAATGTGGACTTTTCCGCCCTCTTGGATTTCCTAAGCACACAGCACCAAATGTTGCAGCATAATAGTCCAAACGTGGGTCAGGACACCCAACAAACCCCACCGCCCGACTGAACTTTGATTTCGAGTCGAGATGGAGTCGGGTGCAAAGGATGTTTTGATCCACGCGCTGGGATGCCGCATCATCTTCTTCCAATTCCGCAGATGGCACAGTTCACCATCTTTTCCTCCATCCGATTGGATCGATCGGTTCTCCTCGCCTTTCCTGATGGGAATATTGGGCGGTACCCCGGACCCCTCGGATCCCTGCTCCCGGTCCCCGGTCGTCCTCCTTGGTCAGTCTCCATGGTTTCATCTCTCCTAGGATGAGAAAGCAAAAGTGGCAATACCTATTGGTAGACATTTCTCCCCCACTATTGATCTAGTGGGGCGGCATGTACATTTTATACATCAAGAGACATAGCATTCTTATTTTGAAAAACAAGATATAATTCAAAGACAGTTGCATACAAGAATCATAATATTTTAGAGACTATATGTGTGATATTTTATGGTGGAACTGAATAAATCTGGAGCGGCCCCCTCTGGTATTACAGAGGACTCCTCCAGTTGCTGCAGAGTGTGCCTGAGATGGCAACACTTTAACTGATTTATATGTACCCACTTGTCTTCCCCTTCCGCCAGACTACCTTTGGGGATGCAGATCTTATACGCTACCGGGGAGACGTTGTCTATAATTTCAAACGGTCCCTTCCATGTAGGCAAACATTTTCGCTGTTTGGCCTGGTTCCTTTGGAAATTATATAGATAGACCCGGTCTCCCACAGTATATTCCTTCCTGGTGGTCTTCAGGTCGTAGTGGGTTTTCATGCTATCAGCTGATCTTTCTAGATTCCGATGAGCATAGGCAAAAGCATGCTGAAGCTGTTTCCTTAAGTTCTCCAGATACTCATGAGTTGTGGAGGCATTTATCAACGTCTGCTCTTGGGTCCTGTAGAGAAAATGCTGGGGAAGCACCATCTTGCATCAGGTCATCAACTCAAATGGTGACATTGTAGTTGCAGATGAAGGGGTAGGACTGATAGCCATTAGGACCAGAGGTAATCGGATATCCCAACTTGGCCCAGAATCTGCCACAAACATTTTTAAGATGCTCACAATGCTTCGGTTATATCTCTCCACTGCTCTAGAAGAAGCTGGCCTGTAAGCAATGTGTAGCTTCCTTTTAACCCCCAGTATCTCCCACATCTTTGTCATCACTTCACTGGTGAAGTGGCTACCTCTGTCTGACTCAATCCTTTGAGGTAGACCAAAACGGGAAAAGATGTGGTTAATCATCAGGACAGCTGCTGTTTCTGCCTTGCAGTTTGGGGCCGGGAGACATTCCACCCACTTGGTAAACAAGCATGTGACGGTCAACATGTACTTGTTTCCTCTAGACGAGCGAATTACAGGGCCTACGAAGTCGATTTGCAAATCTGACCATGGCAGTGTCATCCCCCTCTTTTGGAGAGGCGCATTGTGTGTGAGGGATGATGGCTGAAATTGTGCACACACCAGACACCCCTTCAAGTATTGGTCGAGGTCTTGCCCCATGTGTGGCCAGTATGCAACCTCTCTTAAGATCTCAAGTGTTGTGTGAAACCCCCTATGACCGGCGGTGGCCGCATCATGGGCGTGACTTAACATCAGGCTTCGGAATGAGGTAGGGACCACCCACTGATGATGGCCAGCTTGGGATTTCCTTACCAACAAACCGTCTTGGATTCGGAACATCTTTGGACATTTTATCAACACTCCAAGGTCCTCCTTCCCAATGTAATTGGTATCCGTCATGGGAAAGTTCTCAGGGTCCTCAATGTGTTGGTAAAACTTACCAATTATTGGATCTCCCTTTTGAGCCGTAATTAAATCAGCATCAGGGATCTCCTTACTCCATTGTGCAGTTGAAAGATCATTGTGAGCATTTGTCTGGGACCTAGTGATAGCAGTGACCTGGATTTCCCCCAACAGGGACTCAATCTCTTTTAGATCCCCTTGTATGGCCCTGGTTTTGGCCAGCTGATCAGCTAAGTCATTTCGAGTTTTGTCTGGTCCCTCTACTTTGGAATGACCCTTGATCTTCTTCCAGTAGATGGTCATCCCATTTGAGGTCACCAGATCATCAATGTTTGGATTAACTTCCCATGTTTCAAGGGTTTGTTATAAGCACATAACATGCCTCTGGTTTTCCAATTGACCAGGTGCTCCACAAACCCGTTCCGTACATAATCCGAATCAGTGATTATGACCAGTTTGTGGAGTTGATGTTGGACAGCAGTGAGGATGGCCTGATGCACAGCCATCAACTCTGCCACCTGACTACTTCGGGGACCAATTTTGTACCCAGCGGAGGGTTCTGGGGACTTCTTCACCCATGCATTCCCTACGCCGGCCACCAGTTCTTTCTCCCGTTGTTGTCAACATGGTACGAGCATCCATCCACATAGACAGTGGGCATTCCCTCACACTTGTTTTCTTCAAAGACTTTGTGTGGGGAATTAAGGTATGCCTCCATGTTGTCCTTGATTTTTAGACTTTCGTCCTCGAGACAGTTTTCTCTGGCACAATCATGCAAGTCCGCCAGACCTTGCGCGAGGGGACTCTTCTTGTTTTGGCCATATCTGACCTCCACAGGAAAGCCTTGCATTGACAGAATCCAATAAGTAATTCGGGAATTACTCACATTTCCGGCCCGGATTCTGTCACTTTGGAGATATAGCAGAGGCTGGTGTGGAGTCTCCACTATGATGTGTTCCCCCTGGATGAACGGGCGGTAATTCTTCAATGCCCACACCGTTGCCAGGAGTGCCTTCTCACAATCATTGAATTTTTCCTCCACAGAGGATAAAGTTTTGCTCGCATAGGAGATTACTTTATTGACCTTGTCATGCTTTTGATATAATACTGCAGTCAAGCACGTATTAGAGAACCCTGTCTCCAGGAAGAACTTCTTGTTTCTGACAGGGTAAGCTAGGCAAGGCGCTTGTGAGAGGCTTCTCTTGAGTTGTCTTACTACCTCGGATTGTTCTTGACCCCATTCCCACTTGACCCCCCCTTCAAGAGATGAATCAGGGGTCTAGTGATCTCTGCGTAGCCTTCAATGAACTTTCTGCTGTAATTAGTCAGTCCAAGGAGGCTCCTTAGTTCCTGCAGAGTTGTGGGATCCTTCAGTTTCTGAAGTGCTTCCACTTTCTTTTCTTGGTGACAGAGACCCTGAGGAGTAATCTCATGCCCCAAGAAATTAACACTGGTTCTACACCACTGTGCTTTCTGAAAACAAAGTTTTGCTCCAGTGGCCCTCAACTGTGTCAGAACATAACGGATCTCCGCTATGTGTTCTTCCACAGATGAACTTTTGATGAGGACATCATCTGCATAAGCCAGGTTACCCCTCGCACCCAGGTCGGGCCTGGCCTTATGTAGGAAAATGTTGAATTCATTGCCGGAGTTGAGGTATCCGAAGGGAGTCCGGGTCCAATGGTACTGCTGGCCCCCAAAGGTAAAAGCCAGTTTGTATTGGTCCTCCCTACTGACAGGCACGGTCCAGTATCCATTGGTCAGGTCTATTGCAGTGAATACCTGTGACCCCTGGATCTGGGCCAGCCCTTGGTCAATGTAGGGCAGAGGCCATCGGGAAGCATGGACCCGTTTGTTGAGCTCCCTAAGGTCGGCGCAGAGTCTCCACTGGCCGTTTGGCTTCAATATTCCCAGCACCGGATTATTGAAAGTGCTGTGGACTAGATGGATTATTCCCCGGGACTCAAGGTTCTTAATTATTTCCGTAAGGGACTCCATGGATGCGAGAGGCAAACAATATTGCTTCACAAACACTGGAGTCATTCCAGGGTCCGTGGGAATTGTTGTTGTGTGGATGTCGGTGCGACCACAGTCATATGAGTCTACCGCAAAGAGATCTTGGAAATCCAAGAAAACTTGTTTCAACTTTTGCTTCTGTTCCAGAGTCACACAGGCATCAGCTAGGTTGACTCTCTCTTCGACCATCTGCCTGAAGCCTGGAAAGACTTCTGGTTTAGCTATCTCAGCGGCCTCCTCCAGCTGGGTGGAGAAGTCCCTGGTCAGAGTGCTGATTTGGACTGAAGGCTTCAGGTGGGAAAGGCAGCCCTCATGGACCTGGAAAATCACCTCATCCCTCCTAAAGTCACAAGTCCCATCTTCCTTACCATAAGGGCAAGAAGTGTACACCAGGAAGTTCCCCCCATGCCGGGTGAAAATCCTGTCTGGTGTTGTATTGTCCTCACTGTCACTGTGAAAACAGTCCTTGGGGATTGGTCCTGACAGTTCATTTCCTAAATCAATGAAGAAATGTTGGTCATCAACCGCCATTCCAATAATGGTGCCTGCGGCTAGAGTAATACTCTTTAAGTCACTGTTCTCCACCTCTATTGGAATGGTGTCATGTTCTATGTTGATGAATGGTGTTGGGTTTACCCCTAACCCTTGCAGTTGGAGAGAAGCATTTAGATGAATATAAGCATCAGGGTTTTTCAATTTTTGTCCTCTTTTAACTTTCACTTCCAGGGAGAATTGTCGGGTCCTTTCTGGGATGGTGACTTCCTCTTTAAGCTGAATTTCAACTGCATAAGGTAGCAATTGAGCTGACCTAAATGCTTTTTCTTGATCATCAAAGCCCATGGGATTATCCGCTAATCGGGACCAAGCTTTGAAGTTGATTAGGTCCCAACTAATGGCAAAGCGATTGAGAATGTCACTGCCTGAGTAAAAGGCGGCATTGACATCTCGAACGACCCAACAATTATGGACTATGCTCTTGTTGCCAATGGAGATTTTGAGCATATACCTGCTTGGCAGGAGATGTTTGGAATTGGGTGTTTCCAGATCCATTTCCCATTTGTCTATCAGTTTGAATGTGGGAATGGCTGGATCTTTTGGGAGTTGGCGGAACATGGCTTCGCTGATGAAGCTCTTACCGTTGTTCACACACACTCGAGCGAGTCCTTCCCATCATTTAACTGAACAGGGATGAACAACTGCTCTCCAATTTTCTGAATATCAGCCAGGCTCTGAGCTGATTTCACATCTTTCTGGACCATAGGAGTGGGAGTGTCTGATTGTGGATTGGTAAAGAATTTCAGAGTATTTCCTTCCAGTGTGGAATACCACCTTTAACTGGAAGGAAGGTTGATTTTCAGAAATAGAGAGGACCCTCCATCACCAGACTGTTGTCTGACTGCTATTACTGTCACGTCTGGAATTTGGTTGCTCTGGAAGTAAAATTCTACTTGGTCAGATTTTTGTTCAACCATGTGGCAGGTGCCATTTAAACTAACATGGTTGACACTCTGTTTTAATTTTATTGGTCGGCTAGTCTGGGTCCAGAGGACCTTGTTTACACAATCTATTAGGGGTGACAACCTTCTCAGGAGGTCATTCCCTAGTAAACAAGGGGTGCCCTCTGGAGTCACTACTATGACCGGGTGTTTCACCTTGTGTCGCCCAATTTTGATGTCCAAATCTGCAGTCCCCTCGACAGGAATTTCCTTCCCGTCAAAGTTCTGCAGTTGTCCAGGAAGAGAGGTGAGAGGAATACGGTAATTCTCCCCCCTTCCTGCATTTAGTTCATCAAAGGCCCTTTTGGACAGAAAGGTAGCTTGGGATCCAGTGTCCACCAGTGCCAAAATTGTACCCTGCCCCTGTACTTGTACCGGGGCATAGTATCTTCCCTCCTTCTCCTCAAGGGGGCACAGATAATGCACATTTTTGGACAACTGCTGGGCGAATTTTCTGGTTTTGGACATTACTAGCAAAGAGATTTGGGCAGAATTCTGTGGAGAGCCTGGGGAATCTGAAAGAAAAAGTTGGCAACTGGAAATGGTTTCGGGTTCTGGGCCGCCCCCCCCTTTTCGGAGGCAGTCATTCGGATGGGTTTGACCCATGGGATTTTGGTATTGTTGGTTCTGGGATAGAATGATGGGCGGCGACAGCTCAATCCCCACATCCACCCAGTCTGGATTGGAATCTCTTGGGACCCATTTTTCCTTGGGAGGAGTTCCCCCATCTCTGAAGGAGAAGATCCTTTTCCCAGGATCCTCTGAGGATCCCTCTCCCTCAAATTGGAAGTCCTGTACCTCCTCCACAAAGTGGGTCTGTTTGGGTCCTTTGTTTCTCCTACCTCCTCTCTGCTCCTTGGGTGGCAGACTTTCAGGGGTAGGAGATTTTGTTTCCGGTTCCTGGTTTTCCATGGGCTGTTTACAAGTTGGGAAGGAGGCTTTACACCCCCCTTCCCCTTGTGCCTCCTCCCTGGGAACCGGTGGGTTATCGGGGTGCTGCCCCCGTCATTGTTCTGGAGCACCAGGCCCAGAGTTTGGGGCATTCTGCGGTGGCATGCTCATCTGAGGGTTCTGTTGAGCCCTCAGTATGTGACCCAGATCCCGTGCCATATTTTGGACCTGGCGCTCAAGTTGTGAAACCCGCTCAGGCTGATACGGGGCTCTATTTTCTCCCCTGGGCTGATCCCGGGAAGGGTAGCTATCCCTTCTCTGGTAATACCCCGGGTTGGGAAGATTTGGGTACCCCTCCACCCTTGGCCTCCCCTCTACTGGTTTAGGTGGTCTGGGCTCAGGGAATTTGGGAAAGAAGGATGGAGGAGTTTGGGGCTGGAAACCTTGTGGATACCTGAGGAAAAAGTTCGGCCCAGGGTTTGGTGAATTTCTGCCCTCTTGTGGGAAGTTTGGAGGGAAGTTCCCTGGGTTAGGTGCTTGACTGTATCCCCCCCCTTGGGCTGGAGGAGTCCACACATAACCCAGGATGGGTCGTTTCCCTTGTAGCGGGGACTTACATAATCAGGGGAGCGAGGGACCCCATTTGTGGGACTACCTCCTTGACTCCCTGCCTGTGACTGGCCCGAGGGCCTTCTGGTGTTAGAGTTATTCTGCGCAGGCAGGTTTTTAGGCCCCCCCCCATCTCCAAATCTAAAACGGGGGCAACCTTTACCTCCGCCACCTTGCCAGCAGCAGGGGTGCTGTTGGTTTTGGGGTTTTTCTGCGCATTACTTTTATTTTCTATGGGCTTCTGCACCTCATAGATCCGGGTGACTTGCACAATGACCCAGTCTAAAGATCTTTTCTCGTGAAAATCTCTCACGAGCTGGGTCATTATGTACTTGGGAAGAACATGGAAAAATGTGTTGATGAATTCTCTGCTGTCCGTGCGCACCCTTCTGGTGGTCTGCGCAAAGGCACGCTTCAATTCTTGCACAAATTCTTGTGGGGCCTGATCCTCCCCACATTGCAAATTGTAGGCTGCCTTGCGAGCCTCTTGGGGATTTCTATGTACAGAAAAATGTTTCAAGATGGCCGCCCTATATGTGGACCATCTTGAATGGTTTTGGTCCTCCAGCCCGGCAAAGAAACTGGAGTATTCCGGGGAGAATGTCCATTTGACGTACTGGATGCAGCTACTGCTGTCCTTCAAATGGAAAGTCTCCATCATTTGCTCATAGATCCCCAAGTGTTCCCAAACAGAATACTTGGCATTCTTATGATAAGGCGTGATGACACTCCTGATTGCCTTAATCTGTTTTAAGGGGTCCTTAAGCAAGGCCCTTTTCACCTTATTGGCCTTTTTGGTTCGGGTAACCCTGGTCCATTCATCCTCTGATTCAGAAGCACTGCTCCCAGAGGTGCCCGTCTGATCTTCCAGGTTTTCCCGGATTCTGCGAGCCTGGAAATAGCTGGCAGAATGTGGGGACCTGGTCTCCTGTGTCCTGTGATGCTCAGAGGAGTCTTCAGATCCCTCCTTGCTACCAGGATTTGATGGGTACCCCCCCACTGACCAAACTGGGCAGAGGTTTTCAGGATGCCCTTAGTGGGCCTACTCTCCTGGGGTTCCCCACTAAATTGCACTGTACTTAGGTGCCCATACCCGTATGCCCGCCCATCCATTCTTGGGTGGTACTCGCCTATGAGCCCCATCCTTTTGGCTGGATAGTAATCTGCCATCCCTATGGCCCTCTGCTCATGTGCGCCATGGGACATGGGGGTGGCAGAGTCCAGGGACTGGGAGAGATGAAGGCCTCTGGTACCAGGGCTCCTGAGGTTATGCTCAGGCGTTTCCCTTTCCCAGCGAACCTCATCTCTATCAGCCCCTCCTCCCTGTTGCAATGCAAGAGCCTGCGCTTTCAGTTCCTCAGTTAAGGCTACCTGTTGCTAGAGCCTATCAGTGTGCTGGCAGAGAGCCTCATTCTCTCTCTGTGCCTCCTGATTCGTCCTGGAGTACTGGGTCAGTCTTTGCTGCAGGAGGGTTACCTCCTGAGCCCCATCCCTACTGGCCTGCACCTTTCTCACCAGAGCCTCTTCCACCCTCCTGGTGTGCTCTAACAAGTTCTGATGCTCTTTTTGGAGGTCACCCAGCCCCTGGAGGGCCAAGTGATTTTCTTCAGTTTTTCTTTTTAAATGGCAGAATCCCTGGCCTAAGGTATCCCTTTCCTGACCAAGAGCCTGCATTTGTGATGCCAGGTCGTCCCTCTGCCTTTGAAAGGCACCAGCTTTCTGGCGTTCCTCATCAAACTCTGCCTGGGTATCCAGGTCTTTCAAAATCAATGTATTGCTTTCCTCTTTCTCTCTGTCTAGTTGGATTTGCAGGGTGGCTACCTGCTCTGTGCATGCCCTGTTGAAATTGATCTGTTGCTCCAGATTTTTCTGGCTCTGCAGTAAGGAGTCCAAACTGTCTTGGTGCTCCTTCTGCAAAGCCAGAATTCTGGTATCCTGGTCTGTCTTTTCCTGTTGCAGTATATCCATGTCCTCTTTTATTTTAATGATATACTGCCTACTATCATTTTCTGACTCCTGGCTCCTCTGCAGCCTCTGCTCAGAAGAGACCAGGTCAGATTGTGCCTTCTCTAATGCCAACAGTTGCCTACTTGCCAGATCTTGGCCTTCAGCACATTTGTCCTGCATGGCTCCCATATATAGATACAAATATGCTGCTATCCTAACCATCTTGTCGTGTTCATCTTTAGCTTTAGGAGCCATGTATAGTTCGCTCAGGGCCACATGTAAGGGACCCTGACATCTCCAGATATCTACCCCAGTTGCAGTGACCTGTTGTGTGATTGCCTGCAACCACGCATCCTGGCCCTGCTCAGTCCATTCACCTCTCACAAATAGCTTATGTAAGAAGTGCTCTCTGGCTATTTTGATGTCTACCAGTGTCGTCATTCTGGAATTTTAGTTCCTTCCTGACTTACAGAAGTTTGTATTTTATTTTGCAAAACAGACCGTTTCCTTGGAGCGTTGCTTTAAGGAGTGCTTTCACAGTGTAAAACAGCGTGGTGATCTAACCGGATATGTGTATCCGGTCAGTTGGCACACTGTATTAAGCTGCACAAGTGGTAAACCTAATCCAGAATCCCCGGCTACGAGCCCCCACTTTGTAAGCGGATTCAATTCAACACTACAGCTAAGTCAATGCCTAGTCTGGGATGCTTAGGGAAACCCTTATTGATATATTTTTATGTCCAGTTCGTTTACTCTGGATGACAACCCTTATATAACACCCCTCTCTAAGAATCCCCCTGACCCCACTGAGCCAAGAAGTAGGTTTGTTTTGCAAATTAAAAGGTTTATTTGAAAATTAAACAATATATAAATATATCACACTTTTATAATAAATTAATGTTTGATAGCTCACTTGTGAAGATGATAGTGATCAACAATGGATAATGTTACAGTGGTACACTCTTTTTGATGGCTTAGAAGTGACATAGAGAGGATAAAGTAGCTGAGAATGCTTTTATGGCTTCAAGGACAATGCAATGATGAATGAAAATGCAGTACAGAAAATAAACTTGATATGACTTCAACAAAAGACAATGTAATCACTTTTCTTTGACAATTCACCCTCCCCCCCTTTATGCAAGGTAAAGAGATAGGAGGAAAGCACACAGTTCTCAGGAATGCAATCAAATATAATTCAGTTCCCGCCTAGCAAGCTTAGAGGAAAACAGGTAGGAGTTTTAAACACAGGCAAGATACTTTGATGTGGTTGCAATTAAGTGAAAGATGTGCTAAAAAGTCATTTAATTCCCTATAGGGGGTTCAGGGTAGTTGATAGATACTTTGAATCAGTTCAGGATCACTTTAGCAATGCTCTATGAATGATTATCAGGTTGCAAATGAATTTCAGCAAGGAAAGCAAGGACAAATATTTTTACGTGGCTGAAATTAAGCAAAATGTCGAATCACAGCAATTTAGTCGCGTGCGTCGAGCGCAATTACGGAGGCACTATAAGGAGTAGAATCTTAGCTTTAAGATGACAGGTAAAACTCGCTCCTAGCACAAACGGTTCCGGAGATACGGCCGATTTAGTAAAGGTAGTTTTTTGGATTTGAAATTTTAAAGCTCAGAATGACAGATGACAATTTTCAGTTTTAAAGATGACAGAATGACACGATTCTAGGAGGCAGTTCTAATAGGCTAAAATAGTTTGGATTAGATTATTTTAAACTAAGAGATTTGTTTTGGCACAGTCCTAGCTGAGTACTCACACTAGATTTTGGACAGGAATGAGATTTCGTCACCGATCGGGTCAGGATTGGCTGGACTTCTGCTAGTGGTTCTTCACAGCGATCTGGTCTCTGGGTCTCCGGTTCTGTTATCGGTTCTGCTAGCAGTTCCGGATACAGCGGTCTCTGGTTCTGCGGGTCTGGATCAAGTGGATTCTTAGCAAGCAGCAAACCACACAGCCATGCGGTTGAATAGTTTGCAAATGATTTTTGAGGCCTGCTGAAGAGAACTCAGCTTGTGGGTTAGCCTCTCTGCTACAAGTTCTGAAGTAAAGTTCTGGATCCCTGGAGTTCTGGATTTGAAGTCTGGAGTCTCCCGGCAAAGCGTTCCGCAAGAAAGTGGAAAGTGAATGTCTCTACCTGGGTTTCAATGTTCCTTTTATGAGTTTTGAAAATGGGTGTGTGCCTGGGCCTAGCTAAGCCTACCCCTCTCACTTATCATTGGCCAAGCTTTCCTCTCTCCCTTGATTGGGGGAACTAGGTTGTGAGTCAGAGTGATGAGGTAGGTTTATGGTCAGAGGATCCTCCCCTTGTCAAATTGCACACAAATACATATTTATCTATGTACTATTTTTCTAATAATATACGTCCAGTTAACATATTTTCTGTAGCACCAAACCATCCGATCCCTGTCTCTGTAAGATGTTGATGTGTCCACTTATGACAGAATTCTCCCCTTTTCATCCAGATAACGACCTCTAAACCTTTCCAGATTTTACACAAATGTGCACCAGGGATATGGGTTTCAGACATTTGGAGTAACAACCTTTTTCCGCTACTATCCCCAAGAACATACCACAGGGTCCTAAAACCTCTTAAAATGTGCACAGAAAAATCACAAGAATGATGATGTTATTTATATAATTTTGACAAGTCCGCACTATGAATTATCTATCTTTTTAAAATCATGCTCTGGCCCCAAAGGGGTGTGGTTTTCCAAAGCACATGGTGGAATTTCTGGTTTATCCACTTCCCCCAAGCTCAGCTTGCTCTCACAGGCACTGCCCCTCCCAGTTTCTCCCAAGAGGAAGCCATTTTACGACCCCCCCAATATAACATTTGCCTGAGTCCAGGACAGGGCTTTGTTCAACTTCCTGCAGTCTGCAGGTACCACTCCCCTAATTCAAACAGAGAGGTGTCACCTCCTTTTGGTGGGGGCAGCAAGATGCAGCCAGGCCTGGGAAGAGTTGTTGAGCCAGTTCAACTCCTGTCGGGGGTAGTTGTCAGGCAGAATTCAATGTCTTTAAGCCAAGCTTCAGATAAATGTCATGTTTGTACCCAGTTTTCTACATTCAAATCAAACTTACAATTTTTACACATGCAGCTAGAATGCTGATTCTAAGTTCAAAACTATGACATTTAACAGTTGCAAACTATGTGACACTCAAAAATAGGTCACTCATTTAATTTAAACATTTCGATTTTAGTGGTTTTAAATCCAATTTCAGTTAAGTTGCTGACATCCACAGCTCAGCCAGTTTTGTTATAAACATTGTTTTGGGCTCTTTCTCTTTCCAGATTTAGTATGCACACAAGAATACATTCTGCTAAATGCCTGCTGGTGTTCATTGAGATTTTTGAATATCTTGGGATGTTTAAAATAGGCATTTTTAGCTTGCATTTCAGAGAAACAAAGGTGATTTCAAAGCGCTTTTTTTTTTTTAGCCACCGGCACTGCTGTTTTCCCTTTGGCACACATTTCACTCATGGCACTCCTGGCCCATTATGCTTGCACTGGTGGGTGGCAGGTCAGGGGACCACTTTGCTGTGCGCAAAACTGCACGGTTCTCTAGGATTCTGGCGCAAATGTGGGCTTTTCCACCCTCTTGGATTTCCTAAGCCCACAGCACCAAATGTTGCAGCATAATAGTCCAAACGTGGGTCAGGACACCCAACACCTGACTCATGTCCCCCTACCCCCACCAGTGACAGCAACCTACAGACAGGCCCTGACTCATGGCCCCCCACCAGTGACGGCAACCTGCAGGGAGGCCCCGACTCATGTCCCCCCACCCGTGATGGCAACGTGCAGGCAGGCCCCGACTCATATCCCCCCACCAGTGATGGCAACCTGCAGACAGGCTCCGAGTCATGTCCCCCCACCAAACACATTGTACCAACATACAAACCTGTATCAAATGTCCACCCAAATGCCACCACATGTTGCCCCCCCACAGTGCAATTCAACACATATTCATTGGCCCCACTCCCTAGTACATGCCCCATGAACGGGAATCCCGAATGCACACATACATGCAGCCAAAGACATGACCAACAATGATCCCCAGCATTGACACATTACATATGCAATGAAGAATGACACATGCACCAAACCATAGAGACAAACACCACTTAGATATGTATGAATGAAAGTGTATTGAAAATACAAAAAGACACAAAATGGAAATCAAAAATGAAAATGAAATTGAATTGAATGCAAAAGAAAATGCAAATCCAAAAGTAATGGGAAATCCAAAATGAAAAGAAATCCAAGAAAGTGGTCCATATGCATAGTCGGTCGTCCAGTTCCAATAAAAACAAAAAAAAAACATTTCCTCGTGGCTTAAAACAAAAAAATCAAAAATGACAACAAAGTCAAACTATTTACAAGGATGAAGGGTCCATGATCCCAAAAGTCAAAGAATTGCACACACACCAACTACACAAAAAAATAACTATATACCAGAAGTGGAGCAATGTCCATGTACTCCAAATTAAAAAATAAAACAAAGGAAACCTAACCCTACAGAACTATACACAAGGGCGGCGGGCTAGTCCTACGACTCACCGTTGTTACCAAGAGTCTAGGCCAGGGCATCATCGAACTCTGTGTCTATGTCTCGGAGGCAGGACTCACCTCTCTCCTCAAAGCTCGCACGGAGTCCGCCATGCTGCTCTCCAACCCCTTGCAAGTCTCCTCGAGGAGCTCTGCCCGCCTCTCTGCCCGATGCATGGAGTTCTCCGCCCTACCATGGTGAGTCATGCCCTCCATGCCCGCCGCCGCTCTACACCTATTGCCTGACCAATCCGCTGCCACACGGAAGAAACACTTGTTCCAGGGTCCTCCTGCCCGTTGGCCCATGCCTGCCCCTGTGATGTTGCATGCCCTGAGTCCTGACACCTCCCACATTGAGCCTTCCACTGCCTTGAAGCCATGTGCCTGCGCCACCATGACTTCCACTGGGACGACGACAACCCCTTGGGCTGTTGTGCACGTGCCCTGCTCCAAGGTGCCTGCATAACTTCCATTGCCAGGGGTCCTGTTGCTGGGGTGACCACCTCTGCTGAACCTCCTGCTCCCGACTGTGGCAGGGATGTGATCTTCACCAGACTGGCAGCGGTGGCTGGGGCAGGTCCACAGGGGGCACTGGTGGCATGTGGGCTCGAAGACGGCATGAAGTACGACTGGCGGATAGTGGATGAAGAGGAGGAGGGGGTCGCAGCAAGGCCCTGCACATCTAGCAAAACCGCGACAATGAGCCCTCCTAGCCAGTCCTGGATGGCACAGACCTGTTCGTGATGACGTGCGTTGTCCTGCCAGGAACCACGCACGTCATCACGAATGACACATGTGAGCATCGCGACACCGACTAGCACAGGCTCAACCCTGTCACGGAATACCTGGCCCGAAGGTACAGGAAGGTCAGTTGACATGGACGCATCCTCTACCTGTGGAACAGTTTGGCCTGAGGCATGCCTGCTGGTGCACAGCGATGCAGTCGCAGGATCAGGGACAGGATTAGGCACAGGCCCCTCTGTGGTGACCTGCACTGCCTCCTGCCCCTGGACTGCAACAATAGCACTGGTGGCATCACCCCCTCCAGGCCCCATGTGCGGGTCTGAGGCAGCCTCCTCCTCCACCTCACCCACCACCGACCTGGATGCCTCCACACCATCTTCCGCATTGGATTGCCCCTGTGGGGGCTCATCTGCCCCTTCCACTGCCGAGGAGCCCACGTCCAACCTCACCCTCTTGGAATCCCCTCGGCAGCTGCAGCCGTAGTTGCGGACGCGGCACCAGTCCCCTTGCTCCTAGATGATGTTGCAATGTGGGAAGGTGACTGGGTCTTGCATCTCCGCCTGGTGGAATCATCCCCACCACTTTGCTCCACAGCGCCATCTCTGCCCTCTTCCTCAATCGCCACTGTAGACATGGAGACATTAAACACAAGCATCAGGGTACTGAACAATAGTCTGCTAGACACAAAGCAAATGCACATGAGTGGCACTGTCAAATGTCATAACCATCATTACTCTCAACAACACACAGGTCAGTGCAAGCAACACACATGCACAAACAAGTATGGCACATGCAACAGACATTTGCATCCATGTCCAAGGCACTGTTGGAAGATCAGAAGGGGGGCTGAACCTCACATGTATCATGGAACATGCACATCACTTGCACACACAGCACCGGACAGTCATGCATCTGGCCATATCTACCTCCTGTCACAGAGCACTCATTGGCAACTGTGCCGCATCAGTCAATCAGGCATCATGATTCTCATGTGTCATGCATCCATGGCATTTTCCAGTCACACACTCACCACTCAGACACACGCACAGGAACACCATGCACGTCCACGAAGGTGACATTAGCATCATGTCTCACACCCCAAATATGGGCAAGTCCAGACACAGGCATGCAAACATGTGTGCGTTGTCACATGCTGGTGCACATCATGCATTGCAACACAGACACAATTTATGTGGAACACGCTTGACTGGACTCACATGTAGCACTGTCATGGCCCTGCACACAGACATCCATACACGGGGCATGCCAGACATAAGGCCAAGGTGCACACTCCACCACACCTCCACATGCACTACGCTGGACAAGAACACATAGACCCTTACCACTCGACTCCAGATGGGTCTGCAACAGTAGGACCTGGTGGTAATGCGCTGGGTGTATGCGCTCCAGGACCCTCATCTGGTTGTTGGCCCCGGCACCCCACTTCATCCTCTTCCTCGACGAGGTGCTGGGCCTTGTTGAGGGTCCTGGACCTGAAGTCCTCCCAGAGCTTAAGGACATGCTTGTAGTCACAGGGTGCCACCCCCTCCTCGTTGATGGCACCCATGATGTCCTCCCGGATCCTCCTCCATCCTTCCTTTTCAGTACACTATGTTAAGAAAAGGGCTTCATAATGTCCCAGGACTTGCTCCACCAGGATGCCAACTTCATTGGCAGTGAAGCTGGCAGCCCTCTGCCTCTCTGCCGGAAGGTTGCCACTGGCCCCAGATGGTGTTTGGTCCAACATGGCAACCCCCGAGGCAGGTGTGGGTGGGCAACTGAGTCGTAGGGCTGGGCTGTGGAGCGATGATACCGCAGTCGGGAGTCTTCTGTTTCAGCAGAGTTGGTTTCAGCAACAGGACCTCTGGCAATGTCTTCTGTGCAGGCACCAAATTGCAGGGTACGTTGGCAGCAGGCACACTGAGTTGGCTGGCAGCAGCGAATGGCTCATAGGAGGCAGCTCGGGATGTTGGGGGAAGGGTAAATGTCCTTGAGGACAGGAGCGTGGTCTTCTGTGTGTTTTCGCATGGCCAGCTTGATGCAGAGTGACTCCTCAACTGAAAAAACAGCACATTAGCGTGTAATTCTTGGAAAGTCCCTTAGCGCGTTAGCGCGTAAGTGACATGACATGCATGGGCATTGCCTTCGGTATGGGTTAAAGGTCCGCATAGGACACCAGTTCGCTGTACATGCTTTACATGGGGACCGACACGTGTGTGTTTCTTCTTCTTGTGGGTTCACATGTGATATCTTCACTGCGGTTACAATTTGTACTTCTTGTTTTGGCGGGGGGAGTGTGCACGTGTGTTTTTCATTTTCAAGCAAGGCAGACGGTGAGTCGCGCATGCTATATTTCCCGCTGTGTTTGCCCCTGTGTGTCGCATACCCCATTTTTGAGATCAGACCCTGCGTGTTCCATGTGTATGCATTTTATGTGTTCCTGGGTGCCACGGCGTACTGCAGGATGTTTATTCCACGCATGTGGGATAGCGAGAGGTCGCATGCACTTTTTTTGCCCAGGACAATTGTTGTGTGCACCTCCCATTTGCACTAGTCCATCAGTGTCATGGTGGGAGGCCTTGAAAAGGTAAGGGCTGCAAAGCCGGATGACCTCCAAGAGTTGGGCATGTTGGAGCACGTGGCCAGGGTGGCCAGGAGTCCAGGGAGTTTACGGAGGCCAAGGTGGCCGCAGAAGGAGGACGTGGCCAAGGTGTTCCACAGTGGCAGGATGTCCAGCCACATGCTGGGTCAGCCATGCCACCACCCCCCATGGCTCAGGGCGATGCTGCTGCTGAAGATATCCCTGGCGCCCATCTGACCCGACAGGCAGTGTTATCTGCTGTCACGAGCCCCAAGGTAGTGGAAGCTGCAGGTGCTGCTGCGGCTACCACCACCCAGGCTCGGGGTCAGCCAGCGCGGGCTGCATTGGCACAGGAGGACTCCCAGGCAGATTTCCAGGTCAGGAAGGTCAAGCCACATGTGTCTAAGGTTGCTGTGACCAAGCCACGTGTATCTGGGGCAGTGGTGACATCTGCTGCCGAGCAGCCAGGTGGTGAAAGCAGCAGGGGCAGATGCAGCCAGCACGACCCCGGCTGTGAATTTGCCAGCCAAGACTGTGTCGGTCACAGCCCTTGGCACCGAGGCAGTCTTGCTGCTGGGTCCTGGTGACAGCACCCAGCAGCCAATGACTCAAATCAGGCCTTCCGTCCTCATGCCATTGCCTACTCCCATTGGCCAGTCCACCAGTGCCCCTACCCCTACTGACCAGAGTGGCAGTAGCCACTCAGGGTCCGCACAACCCACCAAGAGGAGGAAGCATGTTTCTGCGCAAGAGGCTGGTACCCCAGACACAACTCGGACTGCGGCATGTCAAGGAAGAAGAGTTTCAATAAAGTGGAACTGGATGCATTTGTGGGCTACGTGTCCGGACACGACCGCCATATGCTGGTGGGGCCAGGGTGCCAATCTACGCCTACTTAGAGTAAGGCCCACTGGCAGTGCATCACAGAAAGTGTCAGTGCCATGGGATTTGAGAGGCGCACAGCTGATGATTGCTATAAGCATTGGCAAGACCTCCGACGCCGAGCAAAAAACAAGCAGGCCTCTAATTACGCCTCAACTCTGGTGACTGGCAGTGGGTCAGCACCAGTGGATGATCAACTCACTACTCATGAGGAGATAGCTTCAGGGTTCATCGATAAGGGTAAAATCCAAGGAGTGGGAGAGATGCCATATTATGATGCAACGTCCGGTAAGTGTTGATGCGTGTGTGTACCGCTCATGTGTACTTTGCCTGGGTAATGTGTTGTGATTGACTGCCAGTTTAGGCTATGTATTCATGACTGCCATGTGTGACCCGTGCGATGCTTGACTGATATGTGCTTGTGGTGATGCAGTCTGCATACAGGCCATGTGCTGCACACAGAGCCAATCCCCCTCAACCCACCTGCACCCTCCTTACATGCCAGACACTCGGTAGCCTCTCTTGTCCATATCCTCGCTCCCTGACATGTTTGCTGATTGCCTCTGCTGATCCTCCACTCAACACTCGGCCCTTGTCATCACATGACTGACGTCTCTATGAGGTCATCCTGCAAGCTGGTCCCCCTCAGGGGCACGCTTCCTTTCCTCTCTATCCCCCAGCAGCTCAATGTCTCCATGAAACTGGTGATTCACATCTTGGACTAAAGAAATGGCCTGTACCAGAACTCTGTGTATATGCCCACTTCCCTCTGCAACTCTGCCAGACCTGTATTGTGTGCTCCATCCTTTGTCCTGGATGCAGGGTGCCTCACTTGCACTATGCAGATGGCCCATGTACATTCGCCGCAAGCCCCTATGGGTATGTGTGAAGCTACTCATTCTACTCCATATCCGGTATTTCATATGTCTCACGGCATTTGGTCATCCCTTTCAGGTTCACTCAGAGTCTGTGCCTCATCACACCCATTTTTTGGGTATCCTCGACTGTTTCGAGTGTAGGACTCCCTCTGGTACATCCTCCATGCCTCTATGCAACTGGTGTTGTAGCTTCTCCGTATCTTGGTGAACTTCTGGTGATTACTCATGTGTTGTGCTTTCTGTTCTCCTCTCATCTGCTGTAGTCTCAGATGACTGAGGGGATGCAAAAGACAGCTGCCCACACTGCCTGCTACAACACAGTACTCTGATCCAGCATTCTACGACATGCACTGTCTCACAGCCATTCCCCAAATTGGGGGGGGGGTACCGTATCCCAACAATCCACAGCCAACACTTTGCACATGATGACTGCAATTTCCCTTGCACTGCCATCATCACACAACATTGACATGACTGTGTTTGTGTTTCAATTGACAGTTGAGATCATATACATGTACTGCACTGCACCCACACACTTCTGAGCCCTGTTTCAGCCTTCTACATGCCTATTCACTTGTATGATGTCAAGGTGACCTAGCATTTATGTATCCATGTGCCTTCCTTCACTGTATTGCAACACACTGGCATTGTTGCATCCTGTGACATATGTGTGCTTTTTGTCGTAGTGATTGACATGTAATGTATTGTGACATGCTTTCTACATGGGCCACGGACAGTACTATTTGACTTCCATCTGGGGCTGGTTGACAGTTTTGCCATGCCTATGCTACATGGCATTTGTTTGTTGGCATCTGTCTTTTTTTGCGTAAGGTCTATGCAATGCAGAAGCTTGTGTATGATGCAGGTGTTATGCAACATGTAGGACATGTGTAGGCTTCACATTTGACACACATATATGTCTGCGTTTAGGGTCCTCTTCCATTTAATTTCCACTGCATGCATGCCACAGTTTGTGTCATGTGTGACATGGCTGCTTCATGTGTTGGCTGTCAATATTGTGATGTCTATGTGTGTGGTATAGGCTGGTGACATGTGTGCTCATGTGTGTTTTTGTTTTGTTACAGGTGATGAGGCACTGGAAGCAGAGGAGGAGATGGCAGAGAGGGTGGAGGGTTCAGGGCACCAACCAAGCACCAGTGGAGGGAGTGGTGAGATAGGCAATGAGCATCCTTTGGTGCTCCAGACCATCCTGTCCCGGACTGGCGCTGGGTACACCTCTGAGGATCTCTTTGACTCTGATGTTGAATTGGATGTTCATCAATCCATGCTGTCGCAGGTGAGTGGTTCTGCAGTGGATGCTGTTCTGTCCGGCATACCTGTAGTGGGGGTAGTACCCTCAAGGGGCTGGTCATTGTTGGAATGTCTGCCTGTGGTGGTTATGGGTGCAGGGTCACGCTCCACACCAGTTGCTCCTGTTCCTGGGGCAGCAGATCAACAAAGGAATGCAGTTCTGCAGCCACAGGCAGTGCTAGCGCAGCAAGGACCAAGGCTCCTTGGGCCAAACAGGTGTGGTGTCTGGCAACGCGTTGCCCGTGTGCCACCGGGGAACACTGTGTGGGAGAATTCCATGTATGCCATTGCACAGCAACAGGGGGAGCTATTGAAATGATGGCTCAGGACATGGAACGTGTGGCTGATTCAATTCTCCCCCCTGGTAGGCAGGTGGAGCTCCAGCACCAGACAACGCGGTCCGTGTGCCGCTCACACAGGCTGGACACATTGGCCTCCACGCTACACGCAAGGCCTTGCAGGGGGAACTCTGTGCTACACGTGTAACGCTCACCTGATTCCCGTAGAGGCGCCGGTCTTGACTGAGCGTATACCGTATCTTCAAAGGTGATGTGTAACACACGGCTGGCTCTTTGGGCTGGACCTCTGTGCACTGTATGTCTGACTCGAAGGGTAAGATGTCTGCAGATAGAAAATATGGGATTAATGAACTGGGTTATTGAATGTCTCTCTCTTCTTCCCTTTCTCTTCTCCTGTAGAACCCCAAAGGTTAACGCTCTCACCTTAGGTAAGTGAACGCCGAGCTCTCCATCTGCCTCGGGGCAGGGTGCTGTAACCAGTTTCTTCACTGGATAAGGGGAGCAGGCCTCTTGACTTCAGAGGACTGCTGTCCGTCGTTTACTGCACGAACGGTAAGTTTCGAGTAATTCTAATGTCTTTAAAAGTCTTTAGTAATGATGTCTCTTGTTTTGCAGGGTTCCGGCGATGGCGGATGACGGGCTGAAGTGAGTTGAAGATGGAGCCCGTGTGATGAATAGAAGCGCCTGGAAGCACGTAAGTAAGCGCTTGTTGCCTGCTTCACGATGCGCTCTAACTGTCTTTTTATTTTGCAGGTACAAGTTCGGAGCGGCTGCAGGGTGCCGGAATACCCACTGGGTTAGATGTGGAAAGGAGTAATGGCACGTGAGTATTAAAGTTCCCCAATGTCTTTAAACACACCTTGTTTTGTCTTTCAGATGCGGGATGCAGCGCCGAAGGCCTCCGGAGCGTGCAAAGAGTTGGTAAGCTTTTGTCTTTCAGATGCCGGAATGCAGTGCGAAGACCTCCGGAGCGCACGAAGAGTAGGTAAGCCTTTGTCTTTCAGATGCCGGAATGCAGCGCGAGGCGTTGGTGACAGCCGATGGACCAGGTAAGTGAAGCGCTGTCACTGAAGACCGTAATGCTAACCTGTTCTTTCTTGTCTTTATAGGTGTTGCTGAAGACTGGATTCAGGATGGTAAGCCTTTTTCCTTAGGCCCAGGATCAGATGCAGAAGACACGATGAGCGTTCTGCTGCCTGCAGAGGATGCAGAATAACGCAAAGCAAGATTCATCCATCGGGTGTGGTTTAAATAGCCTCCTGTAGTGCTTAGGTGTCTCCTTCCACAGCCACGCCTAGTTAAGAAAAGAGTTCCTGCTTTCCAGAAGAGTTCCAGTGTTCTGAACCTAGGGAGTGGCTCCTGCCCCACCCAACAGGAAAAGTAGTTCCAAACAGAAGAGGATCAGAGGCTCAACTGGCAGGCAAGTAAGCAGCATGGTCTGCTGCAGGTAAGTCCACCCAAGCATTATGAGCCCGGCGCTTCCAGCGCTGGGACTGGGCATATTTATGAGCCTGGTGCCACTGGCGCCAGGACTGGCTCCAAAAGGTCCCAATTGGGACTGGTTGGCACTCGGAACCTGGGTTATGGATCTGCTTCCAAGGGAGTTGGGAAAACCCTGACCTTTTGGAAGCAGAGATCATGACACACGTGAGGTGCTCCATGGGGACCTCCGTGCCATATTCCTGCAGGACCAGGCTTACCAGATCCGCATGCTTGCTGCCATGGAGGGGCATGCCGGGGCTATGCGTGGGCAGGCACCTTTACCACGGACACCTCCTGATATTCAACCAGAGGGTGACAACAGCAACAACTGATCTCTCACTTCGGCCTAGCCATGCAGACCATGAGCCATTGGAGGATTTATTTTTTGTCTCAACATCAACACATGTGGGTGTTGAGGTGGACCCTGCACCTCCCCCCTCCTGGGTGGCCCCCACCTCCTGGTCGACAATGGCAATTTTTAATTGTTTTTCCTTTTTTTCGTCTATTGTGCATTCATGTCACAGTGTGTTGCTTTGTGGCATCCAAAGGCATCCACTCTGTGTTCCGGCTGGGCCCATACAGGCTTTTCTCGTGTTCGTGTTTGTGGCTTGGTGTCCGGATACATATGCCACTCCTGCTTCCCCTTTCCATACGCTCACAAGGATGGCACCATGTGACAGTAACTTACACAGAGGCATTGGGCTTCCGTCATATCTGTGGCCAGTCTGAAGCCCAACATGTGTATACACCCCTAGTGGGGATTCATGATCGTTTCTCCAGTGCATGGTTGGCCTGCATTTTCGTGCGTATATTGTTAACTGTGCATTTTTTCATGTTGCTTATTCATGTATTGCCTTGCCTGTCTACATTGTTGATGTACTTCATGCTGTATGCGGTACCCTGGCCCCTTTAGCTGTCAGAGCCACACTCAAGATAGAAGGGGGCCATGTGGTGGCAATGTCACATAGAGACACTTGTGCTATAGTGATTGGTCACTGTCTGACATTGTCACTGTTGGGTCCAGTGTTCCTGATATGTTTTTCTGGTAAATAGATAGTCCTGTGTTGTGTTTCCTTTTGATGTGTCAGGGAATTGGGGAGATTTTCCCGTTGCCAATGAGTCCACAATGGAGTAGTTCACATGGAAAATGTACGCAACACTGAGGCTTCATACATTTCACATGCAAACATGAATTGAATACCCCTGAAAACCCACCCCACCAACAGGTACACAAGACAACCCCACCCGCAACTCCACCCCAACATACCACCATGCACACACTACTTACCGTCAGGGACATGCTGTGTCCCTGCTGCGCAAGTTCCCTTTCACTTTCATGATCGGGAACTGGTGCCACAGGTTCGTTTATTTTGATTATTTTTTGTGCAGCTGCAAGGGTTTCAGTCCATAAACAACACTCACTATACTGTGTAGTGTGGTGAGCAGGGTGTTGCGGGGGACACCCCCGCAGCAGCCACAATTTAAATTTTTTTTAATTGCCTGTAATGCATGCCGTCAAAGGTTTAAACTTTTGGTGTTCTAACTATTGGTGGCATGCATTTACATCCTTTGGTATAGGTTGGTATAGGTTCGATATTTTGGATCAGTCTTTTCATCGTATTCCTTGTTTGAGGGTATTGTCTCTGGCCTGTTTCCATTTGTCATGGTGCACTTTGTGTCAGGTGTTGTGAATTTATTTTGGAGTGTTCACTTTGCATGCCATGGCATGATGTCTCGGGCGATTGACATGGGGTTGGGGGGGGATTAGGTGACATACCAGGATTTGGATATGCGGTTTTGCATGGGGGTGGTGGATTCTGTAGCTTGCATGTGTGCCATTTGGTCACACAGGATTGTGTTTGTTTGAGTGTTAGGGATGCACACAATGCTGCAACTCCGAGGACACATTCAAAGGGTGGTATGGTTGTGGCAGTTGACTGTCCCTTTGTCATCATCGTTTGTCACCTGGAATGTGCCAGGCCTGTGTACACTCCGCAGAGGTGGGAGTTTAGGTGAAAAATATAGCCACAAGCTGGGTACAGACTGCCTCACCACGTGCCCTTTCTCCTCCCATGCGCAGCAGGCATGCATGTGGTTGGGGAGGTGGGGGCACCACTATGTCCACCGGTATGCCCCACATTGATCCTGCACACTACTGGGGGTGCATATAGTAGCTACCCACCAGAGCGGTCAAGGGAGCAGAAATGTGACTTTAGCACTCCGAATGTGTGCTCCACTATGCCCCTGGTTGCAATATGGGCTGAGTTGTATCTTATCTGGGGTGGTGTGGTGGGGTTCCGTATTGGCGTCATCATGTAGGTGCTCAGAAGGTAGGCACTGTCCCCTGGGGAGGTGATAATGGTTGTCATTAGTTGGGTTTGTGTGTTTGTCTGTGTGTGACATGCATGCATGTGCACAGACATTGGTACTCACCAATGAGCTATGTGTTCCTATGCCTCCCAGCTTCCAGGTCCCGGTTTAGGGCTGACATTATGAATATGAAATTGTCATGGGTGGACCCAGGATAGTTTGCATAGACAGAGGTGATGATTCCCTTGGCATCGCATACATCTTGCACGTTGATGGTATGCCAGTGCTTGCAGTTGCGATAGATGTGCTCAGTGGCCCTAGGTGGATGTATGGCCACATGGGTGCAATCAATGGCAACAAGCACTTTGGGGAAGTGTGCCACCCTGTAAACGTCCTGGACCACGGCCTGCCTTTCTGCAGGTGTTCTGGGCATGTATATGTGCCTGCGGACTGAGGGGCGTGCAGTCATGATTGCCAACACCTGGTGTAGGCAGTGTGACTGCGTGGGCTGTGAGACGCCCCCAACTATGGCAGTTGTACACTGAAATGATGCAGTGGGCAAGAAATACAGTACATTGAGCACCTTTTCCAAGAGGCTCAGTGCTTGAGAGCACAAGGTGGGCGATGTGAGGTCATCCTCCCACTCAGTGACCAGGTCTAGGATGATATGAGGAGGAAAGGCTGGTCCTGGGTAGAAAAATGCAGGGCCTGGCTATCCTCCTCCTTCTGCGGTGTCCCACGATCACTGCAGCGAGAAATGGTAAATTCATCATAGCTGTATATGCTTGATTGTTGTTTGCGCGCACTTTTATGCTGTGCGTGGGTGCTTACACCTGCTTTCGCCTGCCGTACATGTTTCTGGCTTTGCGTGTCTTTTGGCACACGCGGGTTTGCCCAGATCAATTCCATGAATACGTGATGTTAACGCGCGTGTGGGCGTTGCATGGATTTCACAGTGGTACTTCCCCCGTAATGCCCACATTTTTGCAAGTTGTTCCCCATTCCACGTACTCCGCCCCCTTTTTAGGTGTGTGCACTGGACGGTGTGCGCCTTCACTGGGCATCTCGCGCAAGGCGTTCGGGATGTCGCAATGACATGTGAGACATGTGTGGATTTGGCAAAGGTCGAGGGTAAGCTGCACACAATGTGTTCCATGAATAGGGATATGGGTGCTTGCGACCGTTAAGCACACGTGCGCTTCGATTTTCATGCTTGCGCACCCGATTTTGGCACACATTTATTCCATGAATTACCCTGTTAATCAAAATAATAAATGCAAAATCGAAGAAGTTGTAAAAAATACAATGTACTGAAATCATTAAAAATAACAACCATGGGGAAGATCAAATCCTTGGACCCGGCGAATTTGGGTGTCACCCAGTGATTGATACTTTCGCCCAGTTGATAAGCCTCAGAACCAGCGTGGAACCTTGTCCCCAGTTTATCCGAGGTGCAACTGGTAGGCTTTTAAAACTGCAACCACTGCTGCTAAGAGAGCCATGGGCACCATATGTGCTTAAAAGGATGCCCGTGTCACACTGTCCTCCCCCATCCAAGCATCCACCATCTTGAATGGAAAGGTGCACCCTAATGATGAAATGACAAACAATCTCTCAAAGGGCTGGGTGCAACCAGCATCGACTATACATTGAATAAAACCAGTGTTGAGACCTGTGGATGACGTGGGCAATTTAGCTAGTAAAGAAAAGGTTATATACAAAAGTCTCTGACAGGAACAGTATCACACAGCCCACTTTAGTGGCCGTCTAGTTATAGTTAAGTTGCTAATCCCATTGGAAGAGCACTTTCTGGGTGGCTTATAACCGCTCCCCGTGGACAAATCCACACCAAACTATGCATAAAAAGTATATGTCCCACTCTGAATTTTCTTGCAAAGTTTGGTCCAGGGGAGGCAAAGTTATAGGGGGGCTCCCAAAATTTCTTTTTTTCCCATAGAGTGAAAGGGGAAAAACCTTTGCTCACGCCTACAGGATTTCCACCAAATTTGTGGCAGGAGCAGCGGCTTGATCCCAAAAGCAGGCTTTTGTAAATTTGGTGGAAATCCGTTCAGTAGTTTTTGTAAAATGATCAAAAAGTAGGTGTAAAAAAATTTGCGACATCTATGTCCGCTCCGCGGATTGGCTGGTATGAAGCGTGAGGTGCGTCATATTGTTTTGATGCATCCGCCATCTTTGACCCGTGGACACCCGCGGACAGCGCGGCAATGAACATGGGACAAATACAAGTTTGGGGAGTGTGTTAGTGTGTAAGAGTGCTGGATTTAAAAAAAAAAACCTTTTTTTGTTATGCTACAATACATTTATGTCTTTCTTTTCAGTGATTATTTGTTGTTTCTGGCTAATGTTCTATCTGTTGGCTTGTTGCAGATTGTTAGATACCTGTTGGCAAATTCTAACTGGTTATAGTTTTTTATTTATATTTTCAAGTTGCTCATCTATCTGTTGGGTTGTTTCAGTTAGATACCTGTTGGCATATTCAAACTGTTTATTTTTTTATTTTTTATTCTTTCATTAGTTCATTACAAACTTTTAAAATACAGTTTATCCTAAGAAAAAAAAGAAAACAAAAAGCAGAGAAAAAAGAAGAAAAAGGAAACATAAAAATGTATTAATCGTCATTCTTTTTCTGTTTGTTCTTCAAAAGAAAAGTAAAAAGAAGGGGCTCCTTCTATTATTATACGTTCTTTCCATCCTCGCTTAAGGTCTTTTCCATAGCTCCCAAGAAGAATGTTAGGGCAAAAGTTACTTGTTTAATACTTCCTTCATGGAGTTTGCCCCACGCCTCCTCTATACTTTGACATGACGTTAGGGCGTTTACTCTCTTAAGAATGATTTGTCTTATTTCTTCAAAGTTTGGGCAGATCAGGACCAAATGTTTCAATGATTCTTTATCGTTTTTACAGAATCGACATTGTTCATTCATTTTTTGTGTTTGCTCCAGATGTTCATTTTTTCTTTTGTTCGATACAGATTTAGACGGAACATCATGAATGATCTTCTTTTATACTTAGAAGGGAATATTTCAAGATATTTTGGAAGTTTCTGGCATTCACATGCTTCTATAGGAGCATTCTTCATACAACGATGTGCTCTTCGCTGTTCTGATGTTTCGAACCAATCCTGGTCCCATAGCTTCTTTTTGATGTTATTAGGGTTATGGATTAGTGTGTCAAGGTCAGAGGCCAGATCCCTCAGTATTTTTGCGCAAGATTCCTTCCACATACCAAATATGGACCTACTCTGCTCCGTTTTTCCCAGATTAAAAATTTGGGCTTGTGGGAGGTTGTTAACGTACTCCATTGAATTTGCGCGTTTATTGAGATCATGCCAAGTTCGTATCAGATGCACGCAATCGGTGCGCCTTTCGGTAATTGCAGAATCTTAGTCCAAAAGGTATTTTCGCACCATGGCCAGATTATATATGAGCATCCCAACATCGTTTCTTCTCCAAATATTTATGATGGAATGACTTTAGTTCGGTAAAACTCCAAGACCGGTTTTAAGCTAAACTTCCCATATTTTCTGTTGATCACTGATCCTTGAGCTGTTAACAGTCTACATTTTCTTCTTATTCTTATTTCTTATTCTTATTTCTTGTTATATTTTAGTAGTATTGACTTATCTGTTTGGTTGTTGCAAAATCTTGGAGCAGTTAGATACCTGTTGGCGTATTCTAACTGTTTATTTCATCTTATAAATTAGTGGTATTGATTTATCTGTTTGGTTATTGCAGGATCTTGGGGAAGTTAGATACCTGTTGGCGTATTCTAACCCTTTATAGTTTCTAATTGAAGTTTTTTTTATTAATGTTTATGCACAGATTAGTTATAAAATTTTGTTTTAAGAATATTAAATAAGTTTTTATAAGATTTGCTGGTAATCTCTGCTTTGGAGTAATGGTATTATCATTACATTTGAACCATTCACAATTCTTGTTTATATATGTAGTGTAGTGACCTGCATTGGTTGTGGCTCCTTTGTAGTAGATTATACCTATCGTTGTGAAGGTTTTCTTACCAAGTGATACTTTACCATGTGTGAACCCAGTCAGCTTACAGTTGTTTTTGGTACCGTCTGCATTGTAACGTAGAAGCATTAGTATTACGTATTTACTATGTGTTTGTATTTGTAAGGTGGAGCGATTATCTGAATTGCAGGTAGTACATAATCTGCCATGGTTTGCATTTTGTACAAGTTGCTGAAATGGGACGGAGTCACAGTTAGGTATGGATACATATACAAAGTGTTCATTAGGGGTTTGTTCCTGTGCTATATTGTTGCAGAGAGTGCATGTATGTTTCCACATGTATGAAATCTGGAAGATTTCATTTATAGGTTTGTTTTTGTTTTCCAGTACTTGTAGTAAGTACATTAGACATTCTTGTGGATCTTCTTGTGAGTTTATAGTGAATTTGACAATTCCAGAACAGTAGTCCAATTCTCTTCTTATTCCATGAAGACTGTAAGCATTGTCAGGATTGTTGGTTGCATTTCTATGAAGGACTAATATTTGCAAACACAATTGGTCTGTACTGTGTAAGTAAATGTTGTCAATAATTGGTGGCAATTGGAATAGAATATTTATTGCTACATTTGCATAGCAATTTACACCAGTTATATTTGAAAATTTGAATGGATCAGATAGTTATGTGTCCAAGTCATTTCTTCAGAGTGTATGTTGCTTCTTTGAAGAAATACCTGAGTTACTTTGAGTAGTAGTTTCTTCTTTAGTTGTAGTAATTGATGAAGTATTAGCTTCTTTTAATCTCTTTGGAGGATTTGCAGTGAGATCCTGTTGCATTTCTGTTTGAAGTAGTTTTCTTTTACCACGATTTGCTGTTTGTGCAACAGGATAGGTTGTTGGATGGGGGGTGTATAGTGAACGTAGTCTAATGTATTCTAAAATGAAAGGAATATCAGTGTTTACTTTACTTGCATCAAAGTTGATTAGAAATAGACCATCAAGTGTACGTGAGCGTGATAGAGCTAGGTAGCTCATGCCTTCTTTAAAGACTGTGTTCCCAATATCTATCAATGCTTTACCTAGGGTAAGACCTTGTGATTTGTGAATGGTTACTGCGTATGCTAGAGTTAGAGAAAATTGTTTTCTGAGTACATACATGTCTTTGAAAAGAAGGAATCAAGCTGTTGAGCATCCTATCCTATTTACTTCTGATAGTTTGTCAAAGAGAATATTGAAAAACAGAATGTTGTTGTTACAAGGGTATGTTTGAAAGCCAACAACTGTAACAAGTGCTCCATTAACTAGTCCTTGCTCCACGTGAAGGTTACGTTTAAGCATTATTCTACAGTTTAAAGATAATTTTAATATTTTCTCCAAACCAGCTATGTTGGAGATATTGTTTTCTAAGGTATTTAGTCTTGTTGAGGCTTGTTGACATATGGGTAGTGTCATACCATGTGCGTCCAGTTTGTCTGTGGATCAAGTTTCAATTATTGGTTGCATTTCTTTTTTCAACATTGTTTCATTGAATTTGGAACAGCTTGCAAGAGTTGGCATCAAGGATATACAATTGACATTTTTATGTGCTAATTGTTCCATGACATCAGTAGCACATGAGTTATGGCCATAGTGCATGAGTGCATGGATGTGCCAGGTTTTTAATATTGCTTTTGCTTCTTGAGATAGTACACCAACTCTAATACTTTTTAAAATGCTGGCGTATGTGAGGTCTTCAGACTGGCGCATGTTTTCTGTTAATTCTCTGTATTGGAAATGTTGCCAAGGGTTGACATTTCCTATGCTGCCAACAGTTTTATGGCAGAGTGTGTGTCCTAAGGTTTTAAAAATAGGTTCACCTTGCACTGTTGTCAATTGAAGATCTCCAAAAACAATAATGTGTTTTCCTCCAAAGAGCTCTTTGTAGTTTGTTTTGAGTACTTCTTGTAATCTGAGGTGAATCAAAGCCAACATTAGGTTGGAGACCATGCTCACATCATCAATTAGTAGCATTTTCATTTGTGTCATGATTCCTGCCCCTCATGTGCCCAGCCCTCCAAGATGTCAGGCTGGAGCCAGGCCACGATCACCTACATGGCCCTCAAGGGCCTCTCCATCCCTCCAAAGACCCACTTGGAGTCAGACTTGGCGCTTGTGGCACCAGACTCACTCACTCACTCCCATAGGATAACATTGGGAATTGGACTTGTAGTGCATTGATGGGGACAAGATGGATGCCCCCACATATTTCGGTTCCCAGAACTGCATGTGCGGTCTAGTCTTTTGGGTGTGGTTCAGCCCAGAGGCACCTGGGATACCCAGAGACTATTTAAGCCACACCCAGGCTGAGAAACATGCTTTGCATTTTCTGCACCTGCAGCGTGACACTCACCGTGTTCGTATCGGTCTCCAGTAGGCCTGCATCTTTCTTCTGCGCTCAGCTCCTGCAAGAACAAGAACACCGTTAGGAACAGCCTTACCTTGCGGCGCTTCTGCCCATCAGTCATCGCTCCTTCTGTTCTGCGGGCATCTTTGGTGGTGTCATTACCATCCCGGCACGCCGCTTCCTAAGGAAAAGGGAAAGGAACAGAAAAAAGGCATTAGTGAGCATTCTGCAAATCTTCACTTATTTCTAAATACTGTACGAGCTTCAAACGCTTACCCGAATACCAGCCACTCTGGGGGAAGTCTGTCTCCGGAACTTCTCATCCATCTGCAAGAGGGAAAAGACACTCCAGGTTAGCGTGGAAACATCTAGAGGCGCCGCATACCGCGCTTACCCACCACATTTGTTTTTCATAACTGGCATCCACGCTGAATAAGTCGCGGCACCTAAAAGACACAGAAAAAAAACTCAGTTCAATGCAAATACAAAAGGGGTGCATCGCGCATGGCGCTCTCACTCACCTTCAGCGCTACTCATCTCAGCAGCACGCCGTCATCCCCGGACGCCGGCCATCATCTAAGGAAGGAAATGAACAAAGTTAGAGAACTGTTCAAAAGACTCATTATACTTACCTGTCGGACTCTTGCCAGTGAAGTAACTAGGCATCAACGAGCCCCCATCAATCAACGCACCCCTGCGCTGAAGGCCGGACAGAGAGCACACTATCCAAGTAAACAAGGTGAGCTGTGGATCAAAGGGAAGGGTTGGACCCCGGGAAAGAAGGGGTTCAAGCACACGGAGACAATAGGGAGTTAAACTCTACCAATCCTGTGTTTCAGGCACAGTCTCCAGTCGAATAGCCTCCAGGGAAGGGTTCGAGGTCATAAGAGGTCAGAACAGGCTGAGTGACGTCCCCATGTATACCCGGTGAGCGTTACAATGTGTTTTAAGCGTAGTTCCATTGCAGCTTCTGTAGAAAGTTTGTAACATTCTAATTTGTTTTGGTGTTCTACTGGAAGGAGTAGTAAGCAGTGTAAAGTGACACCGCCTATGTTGTAGGAGCTAAACCTGTGGGGGGCAGTTACAACAGCTGAGTTTGTTGTTTGTCAATTGTTGAAGGAACCTGCTGATCATTTTGATTAAGAATGTTTTGACTGAACCAGCTTGACCACTGACGTACAGTAGCATAGGTTTGTGATTTTGGCAGGTATATTCTTTATTTTGATGTTGCACACCATGTGCAATTTCTTTTGTTACTTCATGAAAAATGCTATGCTGCTCATTGTTACGTTTTGATTGCAGTACAGTTAAGTCTTCTGTATCTTCTTCATAGTGAAACTTCCTGTTACAGAAGGTTGACTACTGTCGGGAGTGTCCTTGTCTAGTTGGGCCTGGAGTTCTTCTTCGTGTTGCTGTTCATTGTGCAACATTGTTTTGTACTGTGTAAAGTTTACATTAGTTATAGTGCTGTGCTTTCATTTGCTTTGAAGACATCTTCATAGGAGTCATAGATATCTAGTAACTCTTCTTCTTTTCTCCATGGTTTGAAAAGTTGTAGCAGGGACATGTAATATAGTTCTTTATGTTGAGAAGTTTTTAATGAAAATTTGATATGATTAATTAAGCATCATCTGGTAAGTTTCACTAAGCTGCCTTCACAATTTGTCACTCTGTATCTACCTTTGTTTTCATCTGATTTTATATTATTTTTGTATGTGAAGTTTTGGGCTATGTGGTGTAGGTGACTTCAATCCAGCAATCCAACTAAGTCAATGCCTCATTTGGGATGCCCAATGGAAGCACTTATATATATATATTTTGATGTCAAGTTCTTAAATCTGGATGATAAACCCTTATATAACGTCCCTCTCTTTGAATCCCCCTGACCTCACTGAGCCAAGAAGTAGGTTTGTTTTGCAAATTAAAAGGTTCATTGGAAAAATTAAACAATATATATATATCACACTTTTATGAATAAATTAATATTTGATAGCACACTTATGAATATGAACAGTGATCAGTATTGGGTGATATAACAATAGAGCACTCTTTAATCAGAAAGGAGAAGGAATAGGAAGGATAAAGTAGCATAGAACACTTTTACGGTTCAAGGAAATGCAAGATGGAAAGAATGCAGGCACAGAAATAAAACTTGATATGGATTCACAAGAGATAATATGATCCCTTTTTCCCTTGTGACAACTCACTCCCCCTATGCAATATGAAGAAGAGATGAAAGCAGTTCAGTTCCCGTTCCCCTCAGCAAGCTTAGAGAAACAGGGATGATTTTAAACAGGCAAAAATACTTTTAAATGTGATTGCCATGAAGTGAAAAATATGCTAAAAATGATTTTAATTCCGTATAGGAGATTCAGGGTAGTTGATAGCTACTTGGAATTAGTTCAGGTCAACACTAGCAATGATTCAGGAGTGATTATCAGGTTGAAAACGAATTTCAGCAGTGGAAAGCAAGAAGCAGCTATTTTTACAAGTGGTGAAATTGAGCCAACTTGCAATTTGCTGCACTTTTTCTGAGTGCGTAAAGTGCGGCTACGGAAAAAGTATGGAATGTCGTATTGGGGTTTTTGGAAAGCTTAGGTTCTTAGCTTTAAACTGACAGTTAAACCTCACTTCTAGGACATATAGTTCAAAAGATACGGACATTTTTGTGGAGGTAGATTTTCAGAAATGAAGTCAAGATTTCAGAATGACAGATGACACTTTTGTAGCTTTGAAATCACAGAATGGACACACGATTTCTATGCAGTTCTGGACAGGTTGAAATGGTTTGAATAAGATTACTTTAAACTAAGGGATGGGTTCTGGACAGTTCTAGATACTCACTCCTAGTTTTGGAAGGGCATTGACCTCGTCACAGATCTGGTCAGGTTTGGGCTGCGGTTCTCTTGCCACGGGACGGTCTCTGGCACTAGTTCTGCCCACAGCGGGGCCTCTGATCTGCTATCGGCACTGCAAAACGGTCTTTCTGGGTCTGCCGGGTTCTGGGTACAGCTCTGCTTTCTGGGTTTGGATATGGTTCTGGCACAGGGTTCTAGCCAGAATCAAACAGCTCGCTCTTGAACAGTTTGGTTAGTTTGCTGGATTCTGAGGCCTGCTGAGAAGAGTTCAGCTTTTGGGTTAGGCCCCTGCTTAAGGTTCTAGAGCTGGGTTCTAGAGCCTGAACTCCGGATCTATCTGGGTTTGAAGTCGTCCGGCAAAGTGCTGCGCAGAAATCGATTGAAGAGTGGAAAATTAATGCCTCTATCTGGGTCTCAGTGGTTCTTTTTATGTCTTTTGAAAGTGGGTGGAAAGGCTGACTTTCTATGCCCAACCCACTGAGGATTTGATTGGTTAAAGGATTTTCTGTCCTCTGACTGAAGAACGGAGTTGTGAGTGAGAATGAGTCATCAGGTATCATCTTTATGGCTCAAGGAAAGGACACTCCCCTTTGTGTCCGTACTGCATATCTTGTTTTTCATAAAAACACATATTTACAGTATACCCCACTTGTTAATATTACCTAAATTGCATGACAGATTGCTTAAGGTACAGTTCGGGTCAAGTCACATGTTTCTACGAGCTTGGGTACAGAAATGACAACATTTTGTGCTTTTGATGGGTTTCGAAATATTAATTTTGCATCAAATCTTACACAGAGGTACACACCCTCTCTGAGCATATTACTGGAATTTCTTAGGTTTCTAGCATAAACACTGCAACCCACAATATTAATAATTACGGGGCTTGGCCTCAGAACATCCCACAGCATCCAGCTTAGTCTCAACTTGTGAGTGAATTTTTCATATTAAGAATCTCCAAATTGTACATTTTTGTCAGCTTGATACAATATTTTATAAGCAATTTAATAAAACATACCTTTGCCTCCACTGCAGTACACCCATTGGTTTGTCCCCGCCCCCAGAAACTTGGTGAGTCAGAATGGTCACATGTCTTATTTCTCCCAAAGCAGTTGTTGCTCAGGCACACCCAAATCTGCATATTCTGTTCAATTGAAAGAGTCTATTGTCTTGACTGAGGTCAGCAGACCAGGATGCCACTCTGCATCTGGTTAACATGACCATGTGATTTCCTGTGCTGTTGCTGGGAAGCCTAGGTGTGAAGGCTTCACGGGGACAGCCAGCCTTTTGATGTCTCAGCTAACTAAAGGTACAGTTTTGCTTCAGAAATAGAGGTATCCTGTCAGAATTTAGATTGCTAGCGCCGGTCAGTGTCAAGCACCGGTATTGCACCCATTTTTGACAGCTGCCTTACCAGTAAGCAATCCTCAAAATATACTTTGTTCAAATATAGATGCACTTCTGTGGACCTCAGATTCATGTAGATTCTTGCGGGAGAATGATGTTGACCCCTCAACAAGGAGGTGGGATCTTTTTAGTGGTTTTGTGAGCCGTGATTTTAGCCATTTTTGACACAAAATAAAAGCGGATTTTTGAACAGATCTGTATTCCTTTGCACTGATTTTGCTCTGTGTGCAGCCAAAGGATAGGGTCTGACAATGGTCTCCTGTATTAACACTGACAGAGGCAAAAGTGGATGGTGGCCTGTCAGTCAGGTTTTCACTGCGCACCTTCTGGTGTTGCAGGGCTTGGATGCGTGGGTTCAAACATCCCACAGTGGTATAGACACATAGTTTCCAAAGTGGTACTCCTGTTTGGGTAGTCGGTGTCTAGTAAATTGCTTCTCAAAATGTCTTGGCTGTTGGGATCATTTTGGCTATTGTTTCTATGTCGTCGTATGATTTTAGAACTCTTTTTCTAGATTTAGCAGGACCAAGACTTAGCCATACTATATTTTCAGATTTTCCATACAAAGCAGTACCAGTTAAACGGTCTGCAGCTTCATAGGAGCCACATTCTCTATGAGAGAGCATTTTCATACCTAAGCTGTACAATTTCTGAGATAGTGTTTTGTCTGATGATAGGTCATCAAAGAGGTCTTGAAGCTCTGTTTTTTCTGCTTTGGTTAAGTAGGCTGTAACATATCGTGCAACTGCTGTGGAATTATCTGCAATGTACTGCACATCTATGTTTGCATTCCAAAAGAAGGCATTGATTGCATTGTAATCATTGATATATTTTGCTTCTTCTGTTCTTTTTATGTAATATGTGTTCTTAGGTGATTTACCTTTAACACTATGTCTAACTGAAGACATGAATTTGTTTACTTGACCTGTTGCTGTAACTGGTCTATGGAAACCAAAGCGGCATTTGGTGTAGTATTTCCCTTTGTTTTTGTATTTGCGACAACAATATTTCCCACATTTGTGTCTTTGAAATTGTTTAATTTGTGCACGAAGATCACTATTTGTTGCTTATAAAGGAATTTCACAAGTGACATATTTTTTGATAAACTGTAAAACAGTGGCATCACTGTCTTGACCAAATTTAGGAGCATCTTTAATCCATAAATGCATGTGGATATGCTCCTCTGGCTTGGTATTCTTTTCTCCAAAAGAAGTGTTGCACTTGTCTGATGTGAGGAACAGTTTTATTACAAATAAAGTGTAGCATAGCAATGAAGCGATGATGGAAATATCTTGAACCATTAACAGGATCTAGAGAGCAAAGTTCTTCAGGTGTTAGTATATCTATGTTTGTTTTGTTTTTGTTTGATATGTGTAGGAAATCATGTAAATCTTGCCTTGCATATTCTGCACAACTTAATGTAACAAACCAAGTGGGTGGGCCAAGGTTTCTTATCATACGTACATCTCTGTGACAATGGAACCAGTACTCTTTAGTACCACGCATGTTTGCTAACAGATTTGTAATGCTTGATTCTAAAACCTCATCTTTTTCTTGCACTTTTTGTAGTAATTGCGTAGCTGACATATTTTGAAAATGGGTACCTGATTTCAATGTGTGTGTAACTCCGTAGCATAGAGTTGCTAGTTCACTTTCAAAGAGTAGGTGGAATATGTATTCCACATTTTGTCTAAATCTGGGATCTTCAGAATACATTTGTAACAGGCGGTATTCTGATGCTGATATCTGAGTGGGTTTATAGTATCTTCCTCCTTTCCCAGTAGGAAAGAGTAGAGGAAAGGCACATGCTTTTATACTTTTTTCCCATATGCTGATTGGTGATCCTTTGGTTTGTCACATTTGGTATGTTTCTAGTGCATCATCTATGGTGCCTTTAGAGTGTAATGGATGACATGTATAATGGCCTAAAATATTGGATACTGTAGAAGGATCTAGAAGTTCAAATTGACCAGTTTCTGGTGACTCTTGAATTATTTCAGTGGTTTCCCTCAGATTGTATTCAATATTAATTTCTTTGTAGTATTCAGTATTGTCTTTTAGATATTGTAAGGCTTGTCTAACTGTATGTAAGTCTACGAGATGTTGCCAAATTTTTATTTTCTCAGGATATTCTCTATTTCTTCCTTTGGCTGTACCATGTAGAAGTTTGTTATTTACATTATCTAATGCTAAAGCTAGACTTTTAGCATAGTACAGTTTATAAACTAGATTTCTTATAGTTGAATGAGGTGTTGATATCATTTTGATATGATGGAAGGTGCTTTTGCAATTAGGTCCTGAAATACAGGCTAATGAATGTCCTTGTCATCCTGTGTATTACGCACTGGACAGGTATCTATATTTTGTAGAAGTTTCATTTTGACTTTGTCTTTGCCTTTTACATATTGATTGAGGAACTGGCGTTAAGATTTGAAAGATTTTTTGTCAATGTTATACATTGACGTACACAGCCATTTGTACACTGGATGTTTTGGTTCAGTCTGATGGAGAGGTGATGCTGAATTTTCTGGGGATATTTTTGTGAGCAGCGTTTGTTGTTCCATAATGCCATATTAAGTTTTTCATACCCTCGTCCACGGCTATGTATGGCAATTGTGTTTGTTTGCATTTGTTTGTATGCTTCTTCATTGAAATATGGATCTGTGCTCGTGGTGTGACTCCATTCACCTCCACAGATATTTAAGAAGTTATTTTTGTTGACATTCTGTTTATTGAGAAGTCTTTTTGTAATTTAGTAGTTAGTTTTGTTAGTGGTTTCATTCTGTTTAACACTAAAATAAATAACTTCCTTTTGAGAAGGATTGCACTGTTTATGAGAGCTTCTAATATTAATTTTCTACCGTAGGTTTTAAGGGTTGTGCATGATTTCTTTCCTGTTTTTATAAGATTCTGAAGGACTCTGTGGCGGAACATTTTTTGTAAAATACTTTTTTTGATATGGTTACTTGCCACTACATCAAGATTTATAGGAGCACTCTTAGCAGCAGTGGTAGCTGAATTCTTGTTAATTTTCTGTTTGTTGCTTTCTACGGACTTGCTTTTTGGTAGGCATTCTTTGGGGTCTGTTGAAAAAAAAGAAGGTATGGGTTGGGCTGTTCGGCAATGTATGTGTGCTGTGTGCATGAGTGTCTGAGTCTGATGATAAGGAGGTATGCGGTGGTGTGTGATTGTGCATTGGGCAGCTACAACTAGTTGGGAAGGCTATTCTTGTATTTGTGTGTTACTATACTGGGGTTCAGATGACAGTACAAAATAAGATAGTGGTGAGGAGAAGCACTAATATTAAATCTAATGGTATAGAGTTAAAACAGTTCTTTGTTCTGCAATACTAACATTCTAGAGGCTGATTTGTGGAATTTTTGCGCTGAAAAAGTGGGATTTCTGCGCCAATCTGCCTGCAAATCCCTGTTTAACAAATGGGGATTTGTGGGCTGAATGGTGCACAAATCCCTATTTTTCAGCACTCAAATTCCATGAATCAACCCCACAGTGTGTTTCAGTAACAGTAAGAATATTATGGTAGTATTGTACTTACTTTTTTTGTTTGGAATGAGCAGGTTTCTTCTGAGTTGTTGTTTGTACTTCAGATGCTGCTGCTTTTCAGGAGAGTTGTCATCACTGCAATTGTAAAAGAAAGAAGTTAGTAATGTTGTGTGTTTATAGCACTGATGTTAATTTTGACGGTGATCTTTATGTTTTTGTAGTAGTATTGTTGTTTGATAACTGAACATAGTGTGCGCATGCAGTTTCCTTTGATTATGTGCAGCCGTTATATTTTACTTACAATGCGTTAGTTCAACATGCTTTGCAAATGAGTAGAATACTATGTATATGAAACTCACTTGGTTTCTTAAGGGTGTGTTATTGCATGTTTGGAGATAGAAGAAATAATGATGTACTTGTTTTTCAATTTTTGTAAGGTAAATGGCAGGAACTGTATAGAAAAGCATAGAATGTATGCGTTTGTGAAGGTGTGGGTAATAAAGCAGAGGGGGAGGTCTGAGGAGATCAGAACCTCCTCGGTGTGCCCTGCAGAGTGAGTCAAGCAGAGGGAAGAATAGAGAGAGAGAGAGTCGCAGAGCTTGCAAAAGAGTCCTGCAGAAGGACATGAAGCATCCAAGTGGATGTTAAGGTCTCCAAGGAGGAGAAGTTGAGAGGTGAGGAGGGAGGAGGAAAGGTGCACCCACTCAGAGAGGAAGGAGACTACATGGCCGGGCAGTTGGTAGATAGTGGCCACAGTGAGAGAAAGGCCAGGAGAGATAAAGAGCCTACAGACCGGGAATTCAAAGGAGGAGTCTTACATAGGAATGATAGAAGCAGGGATCCACTCCGGGAAGATCAAGGATACACCCCCACCAGGACAGTTGGTTCTGCGTGCTGAGAGAGTCTTGTAGCCATCAGGAAGGAGAGTGTTAAAGCTCATGACAGAGCTGGCCGTGAACCACGTCTCGGTCAAACCGAGTACATCTTGGTCGAGTTCTTCGAGGAGACGGCAGATGTCAGAGGAGTGTGTGACCTCTTAGCGAGAGTTGAGAGTAACAATGTGGAGCATGTTGCCCCCTTTTAAAAACCTCTGTGGAGGGTTACAGGTCAGAGGTAAGCCCTGCAGAGGTATTGGAGGCAGCCGAGGATGGGCAGAGGAGGAAGGAGGAGAGGGCAATGTAGCCAAGGAAGAGGAGGTGGATGCCAAAGGGGTGGCGGAGGAAAGAGGCAACAGTGTGGCCAGAGATGCAGCAGAGACAGCCGTAGAGGTGGGCGAGAATGGAGGAGTCAGAGGAGTCAGAGAGGGAAGAGAGGGGACATCAGGAGAAGAAAGGAAGTTGATAAGGCGTGGGAAGAATCTATCAAAAAGTAGGAGGTTGGCCTGAGGGCCTTGGACCAGGGCGGTGCCATTTAGGTAAACATTAATGATGGTCTTAGAGGAGTTCAAGTGGGCCAGGATGGCCTCCCAATGGATGCCACCATTAATGGGTGAAGAGGAAAAAGGAGAAAGAACAGATACCATATGGTGGTCCATAGGCCAGGAGAGGGAACAACAAAGAGGATGTCGGTAAGGGTCTCTCTGAAGGAAGCCATGGTGTAGGTATCAGCGATAGGGAGGCCTGGGTTGGAGACCAGGATATCCTTTTTGAACTTTATCCTGCCAGACTTAGTGAGAAGGATAGGATAGTCAATAGAATAGCAGTTAGGGAAGATAGGAGAGACAGAGAGCACCATAGGGGGTGCAGAAGGGAGAGTGGGGGGAAAGAGAGTGGAGAGTGGCATGGGGAACACAAGGAAGGAGACGGGCACAGAAGGAGGGGTGCACACAGAGGGCAGAACAATGACAGGAAACAGATGCGGTATATAGACAAGTCATTTGCCAGCCAAACCTAGAAGTAAGAATGGACACAGCAGGGATGCGGTCAGTACAATGTAAACAAACTTGCAAGGAGAAACAGAACAAAAAAACGAACAATCACTTAGGGAACCTAGAAAAGAATGAACACAGCAGGGATGCAGGCACTACAATCTGAGAAAAAAACACAAGAATGCCAAGGAACAGAACAAATGAGCAGAGAAGCTAGAGGAAAAGAATGAACACAGCAGGGACGCATGCAATAATAACCATGGAAAACAAAAATGCCAACTGAGCAAACAACCAGCGAATCTAGAGGAAAAACAATGAGAACAGCAGGGATGCAGGCAATGCAGTAGCCAACAACTGTGCAGAACACAACCTCAGAACAGTAAAGAATAGGTCATGGGAAGTGGCTAGGAAAGGGGAAGGGGGCTAAGATGGGGAAGGGGAGGTCCCGCGGGGAATGCATGGGACGCGCAGCCGAGTCGAGAGAGACCTGCCTAGAGTTGCAAACGGGCACATGCCATCAAGGTGCAAGTGATCTAGGATTGAGAGGGAATGCATGCGTCCTAGGACGCAAGTGTGTCAAGTGGTCTGAAATGCGAAAGTACGCACACCATCAAGGATTGCGAGTGGAATACGCACAGCTCAGGATGCAAGGGAATGCACACAGTTTAGGGCACGCGGAGCACACGCAATCGAGGATTGCAAGTGGAATACATGCAGCTGAGGATGTAAGGGAACGCATGCGCCCTAGGGCGCGAGGAGTGCATGCAATCGAGGTTTGCGATGGAATACACGCAGCTCAGAATGCGAGGGAACGCACCTGGCCTGGGATGAGAGGGAGTGCATGCAATCAGGTATTGGGAGTGGAATACACCCAGCTCAAGATGTGAGGGAATGCACGCAGCATAGGATGCGAGCAAACGCAAGGAGCAGGGATGTAAGGTCGGGCAGGAGGTCAGGTCACATGGGGAAATGAGTGTGAAGGAAGAGAAGGGGCACCAGGTCAGGGGTTTGTGTGGAGTGAAGCAAGCTAACTCTCCCCAGAACTTCTTACCTGGCAGCCACAGACAGGATATTGATATTGATATTTTATTTCTATCGCGCTCGTACACAAGTGTTTCAGAGCGCGACAAGGCAAGTGAGGGGAACAGGGGAGAACAAAACAGCGATCTTACTAGGCCCAGTGACATTGAGAACGTGCAAGTGCATGGGAGAGGGGAAAAGTGCATGGAAGGGAGGAGAAGTGGAAAGTGTGAAGCAGAGGAGAAACAGATAAATAACAATAAATAAATAATAAAGGCAACAAGCAGTGGTAGTGCAGCCAGCAATTTGCAAGTGCTAGGTTTAAGGCAGCAGGCAGGGTAGGTCTGATAAGTGCAGGAAGAAAAAAGCGGGGCTGTATGGGTACAGATACAGACCCCAGTGCAAGGGGTGGCTCGGAGGCAGTGTGGGCGGGTGGCGGGGTGTGCAGGTACCTGGGTCCGGAGGACAGAGGGTGGCCAGGTGCACAGTGCCAAGAGAGAACAGATCAGCAGGGGAGAGGGGGAGCAAAGGCAGAAGAAAAGAGGAAGGTCTTGAGGTGCTTCCGGAACCAGAGATGGCTCTCCTCAAGTTTTAGAGGGGCAGGGAGGCTGTTCCAGAGGGAGGCCCCAGCCGAAGACAGAGATCTACCCCCAGCTCGTTTCTTTGAAAAACGACTGACCCTGAGGAAGTTGGAGGTAGAGGAGCGAAGAGCTCGAGAGAGAGGAGGTATTTGCGGAGGGATAGCTGAAGGTATTTGGACCCAGGCCCCAGAAAGCCTTTTGGACAATGCACAAGGTTTTGAATTTAATCCTTGCATCCACGGGAGCCAATGGAGAGATATCAGAGCTGGAGAGATATGATCCGAGGGCTTGAGGCCAAGTCTCGCAATCCTGTTCTGGGTTAGATGCAAAGGGCGGAGAGTAGAGGCAGGTAGTTTTAGAAAGAGGCTGTTACAATAGTCCAACCTAGAGAGAACCAGAGCTTGGGATACCATGAGCTTAGCAGGGTGAGGTTGTCCGCACTCACTGTCTGTGCTGCGACCCCATCGCAACCAAACACCTTCAACGCTCAACACCGCGGCCTTGTCCTGCGAGGCCTTTGCCGCAGTGGGTCCGTGCCTCGGTTCTTATAGATACGGATGCATAAACTTAGCAAAGCATGCTACGTGTAGTCAGGCAGCATCTCCTGCACACCTGTGTCGCTCAACGCCATAACCATGTCCTACATACTAGTCTGCATGCAGTGTTGAAACAGTGGCTAGGTGCTATAGAGCCTGAAGGAAGGTTCTGCTGGAGGCACACAAACAAATATGAGCGCCTAATAATGTCAAAAAGCAAAATAAACAACAATAAAGAGAAAGTGTTCATATTGAAACCATATCACACAACACAATAAAAAGCCGCTTGAGATTCGGGTAGTGCCACTCACGGCTGTTTAATAAAGTAAAGTAGTTGAATATTTAGGCACAACTTCCATTTATAACATGTTTCCATAACCAAAATCTTTTCCAATTCTTCAAGCAATTCTTCATGATTGAAGTCCATAATTAATCTGTTTAATAAATTCCCAAAAATGCAAATTGCTTGTGTGCTTGAAATGGACAACCTATTCATCTAACAAATGTTCAATTATTCAATTTAAATGTTCATTATTCTGCAAATTCTATTATGATTGTGATTAGAGACCCCTGACTCCCGATGCACAGAAAATAAGGCTTCTAAAAATAGCCATGGTGGTGCACTTTTTCCAGTTTTAGGAAACGCGCTGGCAAACCCTATTCACAGAAGTGACCTGCATGCGTCCTGGAGAATGTGCTGCAGCCACGGATGTGCTGCCCAGTGCCAGTGCACACTCACAGCACTCACAGCACTCATATATGACGGCACCCAGCACACCCTCGTGGAAGCACATTTCACAGTGACAGGCCCTGACACGGTCTGTAGTTAGGAAATGTTTTAAGAAATAGCTTTTGTATCCTCATTGAGACATAGAAATCAAGCTGGGTTAGCATCAGTTCATGCTACGGCTCTCCCACTTGAAAAAAGAAATATTATGGAATGTTTCAATTATCCGCTAGTACATTCCTGCTGAGAGGGAATGCTTCTATTTGCGGCACGTTTTAAAGTGCATATCCTGTGAATTTGGGATGAGCTTTGAAATGTGCAGAAACACTCCCTTATTTGTTAAATTTATCAAATGTGTTGGATAAAACCCATGTGAACATGTGTCTCTATCTTTCACATAGTCATATGCACTTCATGAATTGTGTTGCTCTTTTTTAGGTGCACTTAAAGTGGACACATTGGTGCATCCCTCTCTTTTATCATACATTATTTGCAGACTCTAACTCTCAGACTTCAATTTCTCTTGAATAAGGAACATCTTGTGATTTACATGTAAGCAACCTATGTCTGGCACATTTGATGGAATTCCATTAATTACTTCAGATAACCATGGGCACGATTCGTGGAATTCTTAGTGCGGTGCAAAGTGACTTTGCACGGTGCAAAGTGACTTTCTACTGCCAAAAACACCCTGATTCAAATAGCAGCAAATATACGTTGCACCGCTCTGTGAATCAGGGTGTTTGTTGGCAGTGCAAAGTCACTGCACCGCGCTACAGATTCCATGAAGCGGGTCCCATGCAGGTAGAGCTAAAAGCAGTGTGGTAAGTGCAAATCAAGAGGCCATACCGGGCGCCCTTCACAAGTGCTTTCATTCATGTATACCCGGGAGACCTTTGTGCAATGGTGCAAAATTGAGATGGGGAATCAGAGTGTTTTCACTTTTTCATTATTATTTCGATGCCAAAGCAAAAGTGGGGAGCACATTCCACAGATAACCAGAGAGTCCAACCCCGGGACCACTTCATATATGAACAAGGATGTGTGGCAATCTAAGCTTCCCCTACTACACGGTTTGTGTTATGTTCAAGTCAGGTTACATGTAGTTGATCGTCCTGGAACAAAGCCATTCTGATGTATAGGAATCAGGTGTGATGATGTCCCCTGATTGGCCCCTTAGGTGAGTGGTAATAACTAAGGGGGCACACCCCTCCAAAGTAATATGGGACTCTGCTCTCACCAACAACACGGGAGACGGGGCATAGGGAAGGGTATTGCTGCATGAAATGGCCAACCACTGTTGGCCCTTTAATGAATCCGATTTGGAACTTGATGAAGTAATCTACAGGCCCTGTACAGTGACAAATGGGCTGTTTCAGACAATGCTACAGCCTACAGCTTGCTCAGATAAAATATACTCTGAACAAGGTCGCCACTCCAGTGTGGCATGAGCTCCACCATGGAACAGATGCAGGTTGTGTCGGCTCCGCTCATGGTGTTTGATGTTCACCACTCATATGCAGGCTTATTATTATTATAATTGTTCTTTTATAATGCACTTAATACCAGAGATTCGTTTCTAAGTGCGGGATCGGAATTCAAACCTGTGTTGCGCTGCGTCATCTTGCGCGTTGACCCTGAGCTATCCTCCCTCACCCCCTATGGTCATGCAGGAAAAAGGAGGGAGGGAAAATGCACACCAATGCACCTGTCACTAAAGACACAGTATCAAATCATCAAATAAGAAGGATTAGTGAACTCAGGTGCATGCACTTTCCCAAATACAGGCCTGCAGGAAGGGAAGAAACCCCTGTAGATGCATGCACAGGGAACATTTGGGTGTGCAAGTTGTTTGCTGTTGTGGAGAAGCGAGAGTTAGAGATGTAGGATGAGTTGGAGGTGCAGGAGGAGGTGGTGCAGGAGGAGTTAGAAGTGGAGCTGGAGGTGAAGGATGAGTTGGAGGTGCTGGAAGAGTTAGAGGTGTCAAAGGAGTTGGAGGTGTTGAAGCAGTTGTAGTGCAGGATGAGTTGGAGGTGTAGAAGCAGTTGTAGGTGCAGGAGGAGTTGAGGTGCAGAAGCAGTTAGAGGTGTAGAAGGAGTTGGAGGTGTAGGATGAGGTGGTGCAGGATGAGTGAGAAGTGAAGCTATAGGTGTAGAAGCAGTTGTAGGTGTAGAAGGAGTTGGAGGTGCAAGAAGAGGTGGTGCAGGACGAGTTTGAAGTGGAGCTGGAGGTGCAGGATGAGCTGTAGGTACAGGAGGAGTTGTGGGTGTAGAAGGAGTTTGAGGTGCAGGAAGGGGTGGTGCAGGTTGAGTGACAAGTGAAGCTGAAGGTGTAGAAGAAGTTGTGGGTGTAGAAGGAGTTTGAGGTGCAGGAAGGGGTGGTGCAGGTTGAGTGAGAAGTGAAGCTGGAGGTGTAGGAGGAGTTGGAGGTGCAGGAGAAGTTAGAGATATAGAAGGAGTTGGAGGTGCAGGAGAAGTTAGAGGTATAGAAGGAGTTGGAGGTGCAGGAGGAGTTGTAGGTGCAGGACAAGTTAGAGGTATAGAAGGAGTTGGAGCTGCAGGAGGAGCTAGAGGTGTAAAAAGAGTTGGAGGGGCAGGATGAGGTGGTGCAGGATGAGTGAGAAGTGAAGCTAGAGTTGTAGAAGCAGTTGTAGGTGCAGGAGGAGTTGGAGGTGCAGGAGGAGTTAGAGGTGTAGAAGGAGTTGGAGGTGCAGGAAGAGGTGGTGCATGATGAGTGAGAAGTGAAGCTAGAGGTGTAGAAGGAGTTGTGGGTGCAGGAGGAGTTGGAGGTGCAGGGGGAGTTGTAGGTTCAGGAGGAGTTAGAGGTGTAGAAGGAGTTGGAGGTGCAAGAAGAGGTGGTGCAGGACGAGTTTGAAGTGGAGCTGGGGGTGCCGGAGGAGTTGGAGGATGTGGAAGAGCAGAAGGAGTTGGTGGACAGAAAGAATGTGGAAATGCATGAGAAGGTGAATGTTCCGGAGGTGTTGGTAGTAGAAACAAGCTGGTGATGCAGTAGGAGGGAAAGAAGGAGGAAAGTGGCACATGGCCAGAATGGACTGTTGACATGTTAGGAGGATGCAGTTGGAGGAGAGGAGGGGACGCATACAGAACAGGAATTGGGCGCTTGGAAGTCCCTTGGATATGCAGGGAGAGTGTCAGATAGAAAGTGAGGCAACATAAGCTTTATTTGTTGCCAGGTAAAGTTAAAAGAGGAGCAAGCATGTGGCAGCGTGCCCAAGAGATTATATGTCAGCTATGGGGTGAGCAAAGAGATCTAGCACGAGTCCACAGGAATGACCAGCTTGCCGAGGAGAAAGGCAAGAGGGGCCTGCAAGATTATTTGTTTTTTAGGGACTCTGTGGGATGTTTCACCCACGCATCCAAGCCCTACAACATCATTGTGCATTACTGGGAGCGGAAACATCATAATGGCCGACGGAAAGCATGCTGCTTGCCAGAAATCATCCAAAAATGCACTGTGAAAACCTGACAGATAGGCCGCCATCTTCTTTGCCTTCTTTTGTCAGGGTTAATACAGGAGACCATTGCAAGAGCCTATCCTTTGGCTGCACACAGAGCGAAATCAGTGCAAAGGAATATGGTGCTGTTCAAAATCCGTTTTAAATAATGTCAAAAATTGCTAAAATCATGGGCACGAAACCACCAAACAAAAAATCCAACTTCTGGTTGGGTGTTCTACATTACTCTACTGCAGAATCCACATCAATACAATGTTAGCAAGGATCATATGCTATCAAGCAAAATCCCCTTTTTGAAATGTATTAATTCAAGACAGCTGCCAAAAATGGGTGCAGTACCGGTGCTTGACACTGATCGGCGCTAGCGATCTAAACTCTGACAGGAGACCTGTATTTCTGAAGCTAGAGTTAGCTGAGACTTCAAAAGGCCGGCTGTCCCCGGGAAGTCTTTACACCTAGTCTTCTCAGCAAGAAGGCAGGAAATCACATGTTTCTGTTAATCAAATGGAGAGTGGCACCCTGGACTGATGCCCTGCTAGCAGGAAAAACCAGACAAAGGATTCCTTCAGCTGAATAGGGTATGGTGATTTTGGGTGTGAACTGTCAACACTGCTCTGAGGGAAGGCAAGACATCTGATCTCTGAGTCAAGCTAAGTTTCTAGGGGCGGAGACAAACGACTGTGGATTCAGAGAGTCCAGCAAATATATGTTTTGTGAAAATACTGATAACTAATTATACCAAACGGACAAAAATGTACAATTTGGAGATTCTTAAATGACAATTTCACTCACAATTTGAGACTAAGCTGGACATTGTGTGATGCTCTGAGACCAAACCCTGTGATTTATTAATATTGCAGACACTGTTTTATATCAGAAAAATGAAAACTTACTGTAATGTGCCCAGAGAGTGTGGGTACATCCGTGTAAGATTTGATGCAAAACCAATATTGCGAAACCCACGAAAATCGTGACTAAGTGGTCATTTCTGAACCCAAGCTCTTAGAAAGATCAGGGTTGAACAGAGAACTGTCTTAAATTAATTTGGGATGTGTACATGTATTCTCAACAACTTGTGTACCTTGGAAACATGTTTGATTATGAAAAATTGGGTTCTAAGTAAAAGCAAAGGGGTGTTTATTCAATAGATTGGAAAATGGTAGCATCACTCTGACTCACTACCCTTTCTCCAGTCAGGGCACAGAAAATCCTTTAACCTATCAAATCCTTAGTGGGTTGGGCATAGAAAGTCACCCTTCCCACCCACTTTCAAAAGACATAAAAAGAGCCACTGAGACCCAGATAGACACATTCATTTTCCACTCTTTAATTGATTTCTGCGCAGCACACTGCCCGACCATATCCAGAATTTAGACTCCAGATAGACTCCAGAACTTGAAGCAGAGAGGCCTGAACCAAAACCTGAATCCTTCTCAGCAGGCCTCAGAAAACAGCAACCTAACTAAACTATTCAACAGCCGGGCGAGCTGTTTGATTCTGGCTAGAACCATATCCAGACCCAGAAAGCAGAGCTGTATCCAGACCCAGAAAGCAGAGCTGTATCCAGACCCGGACCAGACCACCGTGCAGTGCCGAAGGCAGACCCAGTCCAGACCGCTATGCAGTGCCGATAGCAGACCCAGACCAAACCGCTGTAAGCAGAACCAGTGCCAGAGACCGTCCCGGGGAAAGAGAACCGCAGCCCACCTGACCAGATCTGTGACGAGGTCCATTCCAGTCCAAAACTAGGAGTGAGTATCCAGCCAAGAACTGTGCATAGTCATCTCTTAGTCTAAAGTAATCTCATCCCGTCCATTTCAACCTATTTAGAACTGCATTGAAATTGTGTATCCATTCTGTGATTTTCAAAGCTGCAAAAGTGTCATCTGTCATTCTGAAATCTTGACTTCATTTATTTTTTTAAAAATATTTTTATTGGTTTATACAAACCTTTAAAAAGAAGAAAATACAACACATATAAAACATTTTCCACAATCCATACATTCCAAGTCTTCGCCCTCCGATCAGTTCAATTTCGTTTAGGTACACAGGTTCGAAATCACACATGCATAAATTACATCACTTTGGAGTTTAACTTTCATTAGGCTTTGATTTTATAGGCACATCATTCAGCGCGTCCTTTATCACACGAATAAATGCCACTAGAGCGTATAAGACAGGTCGATTAGAGCCGTCGAATAAGGCTCTCCACCAATCGTCCTTTGTCAACGTTTGGTATTTAGCAGTTATTGAACCAAAAATGATAGATCTTTGCTGAACAAACCCAGAACATGACATCGTCAAGTGTTTTAAAGTCTCGATTTCAGACTGGCAGAAACGGCACTTTGACTTCATTTATGAAAATCTACCTCCATGAAAATGTCTGTATCTTTTTAAACGTATGTCCTAGAAGCGAGATTTAACTGTCATTTTAAAGCTAAGAAAAAGTGCTGCGAATTGTAAACTAGCTCAATTTCACCACTTGTAAAAATAACTGCTTCTTGCTTTCCAATGCTGAAATTCGTTTTTACTCTGATAATCATTCCTGAATCATTGCTAGTGTTGACCTGAACTAATTCAAAGTAGCTATCACCTACCCTGAATCTCCTATAGGGAATTCAAATCATTTTTAGCATATTTTTCACTTCATTGCAATCACATTTAAAAGTATTTGGCCTGTGTTTTAAAATCATCTCTGTTTCTCTAAGCTTGCTGGGGGGAACGGGAACTGAACTGCTTTTGAATGTATCCCTGAAAGCCTGTGTGCCCTCATTTCCATCTCTTCATATTGCAAAGGGGGGAGTGAGTTGTCACAAGGCAAAAAGTGATCAGATTATCTCTTGTTGAAACCATATCCAGTTTATTTCTGTGCTACATTCTTTCCATCATTGCTTTTCCTTGAAACCATACAAAGTATTCTCTGCTACCTTATCCTTCCTATACCAACTCCTAAGTAATTAAGGAATTGTGCTACTGTAATATTATCCACTGTTGATCACTGTTCATACTCATAAGTGTGCTATCAAATATTAATTTATTCATAAAAGCGTGATATATATATATTGTTTAATTTTTCCAATAATCCTTTTAATTTGCAAAACAAACTTACTTCTTGGCTCAGTGAGGTCAGGGGGATTCAAAGAGAGGGGCATTATATAAGGGTTTATCATCCAGATTTAAGAACTTGACATAAAAATATATAAATAAGGGCTTCCATTGGGCATCCCAGAATAGGCATTGACTTGGAGTGCTTGATTGAAGACACTTACAGAGTGGGGGCTCGTAACGGGACGTCTGGATTAGAACTACCACTTGTGCAGCTCAATACAGTGTGCTAACTGACAGGATACATAAATCCTGTTGGATCACCACGCTGTGTTACGCTGTAAAAGCACTCCTCAAAGGAACGCTCTAAGGAAGCGGTCTGTTTTGCAAAATAAAATATTAACTTCTGTAAGTCAGGAAGGAAATCAATTTCCAGAATGACGACACTAGTAGACATCAAAATAGCGAGAGAGCACCTCTTACATAAGCTATTTGTGGGAGGTGAGTGGACTCAGCAGGACCAGACGGTGTGGTAGCAGGCAATCGCACCCCAGATCACTGCAACGGGGTCAGATATATGGAGAGATCAGGGTCCCTTACATGTGGCCCTGAGTGAACTATATATGGCCCCTAAAGCCAAAGATGAGCACAACAAGATTGCCAGGATAGCGGCATATTTATATTTATATATGGGAGCCATACAGGACAAATGTGCGGAAGTAGGCAACTGATGGCATTAGAGAAATCCCAATCTGACCTGGTCTCTTCTGAGCAGAGGCTGCAGAGAAGCCAGGAGTCAGAAAACGAAAGTAGGTAGTATGTCATTAAAATCAAAGAGGACATGGGTATCCTGCAACAGGAAAGGGCAGACCAGGATACCAGAATTCTGGCCTTGCAGAAGGAGTACCATGAAGGTTTGGACTCCCTACTGCAGAGCCAGAAAAATCTGGAGCAACAACTAGACTTCAACAGGGCATGCACAGAGCAGGTAGCCACCCTGCAAAGCCACCTAGATAGAGTGAAGGCAGAGAGCAACAAACTGATTTTGAAAGACCTGGATACCCAGGCAGAGTTTGATGAGGAGCGCCAGAGAGCTGCTGCCTTTCAGAGGCAGAGGGACGACTTGGCAACACAGATGCAGGATCTTACTCAGGAAAGGGACACCTTAGGCCAGGAAGTCTGCCACTTAAAAAAGAAAATGAAGAAAATCACCTGGCCCTCCAGGGATTGGGTGACCTCCAAAAAGAGCATCAGAACTTGTTAGAGCACACCAGGAGGGTGGAAGATGCTCTGGCAAGAAAGGAGCAGGCCAGTAGGGACGGTACTCAGGAGGTAACCCTCCTGCAGTAAAGACTGGCCCAGTACTCCAAGACTAACCAGGACGCACAGATAGAGAATGAGGCTCTCTGCCAGCACAATGATAGGCTCCAGCAACAGGTAGCCATGCAGGAGAGACTGATAGAGTCTAGTAAGGCCTTGATTGAGGAACTGAAATCACAGGCTCTTGCATGGCAACTGGGAGCAGGGGCTGACTGAGATGTGGTTCGCTGGGAAAGGGAAACACCTGAGCATAACCTCAGGAGCTCTAGTACCAGAGGCCTTTATCTCTCCCAGTCCTTGGACTCTGCCACCCCCATGTCCCATGGTGCACAGGAGCCCAGGGCCATGGGGATGGCAGATTACTATCCAGTCAAAAGTATGGGGCTCATAGGCCAGTACCTCCCAGGAATGGATGGGCAGGCATCCGGGTATGGGCACCCAAGTACAGTGCAATTTAATGGGGAACCCCAAGAGAGTAGACCCTCTAAGGGCATCCTGAAAACCTCTGCCCAGTTAGGTCAGTGGGGGGGGGGTACCCATCAAATCCTGGCAGCAAGGAGGAATCTGAAGACTCCTCTGAACGTCACAGGACACAGGGGACCAGGTTCCCACATTCTTCCAGCCATTCCCAGGCTCGCAAAATCCGGGAAAACCTGGAAGATCAGACGGGCACCTCTGGGAGCAGTGCTTCTGAGTCAGAGGATGAATGGACCAGGGTTACCCGAACCGAGAAGGCCAATAAGGCAAAAAAGGGTCTTGCTTAAGGACCCCTTAAAACAAATTAAGGCAATAAGGAGTGTCATCACGCCTTATCACAAGAATGCCAAGTATTCTGTGTGGGAACACTTGGAGCTCTTTGAGCAAATGATGGAGACTTTCCATTTGAAAGACAGCAGTAGCTGCATGCAGTACGTCAAATGGACATTCTCCCCAGAATACTCCAGTTTCTTTGCGGGGCTGGAGGACCAAAATCATGCAAGATGGTGCACTTACAGGGAGGCCATCTTAAAGCACTTTTCTGTTCACAGAAATCCCCAAGAGGCTCGCAAGGCAGCCTACAATTTGCAATGTGGGGAGGATCAGGCCACACAAGAATTTGTGCAGGAGTTGAAGCATGCCTTTGTGCAGACTACCAAAAGGGTGCGCACGGACAGCAAAGAATTTGTTAACACTTTTTTCCATGGCTTGTCCAAATACATCATGACCCAGCTAGTGAGAGATTTTCATGAGAAAAGTCGCTAGACTCGGTCATTGAACAGGCCACCCGAATCTATGAGGTTCCGAATCCCATAGAAAATAAAAGTAATGCGCAGAAAAGCCCCAAACCGACCAGCACCCCTGCTGCTGCCAAGGCGGCAGAGGTAAAGGTTGCCCCCGTTTTAGAGTTGGAGATGGGGGGGGCCTAGAAACTTGCCTGCATAGAATAATTCTAAGCCCAGAAGGCCCTCGGGCCAGTCACAGACAGGGAGTCGAGGAGGTAGTCCCACAAATGGGGTCCCTCACTCCCCTGACTATGTAAGTCCCCGCTACAAGGGAAACCGACCCATCCTGGGTTATGTGTGGACTCCTCCAGCCCAAGGGGGGGGATCCAGGTAAGCACCTAACCCAGGGAACATCCCTCCTAACTTCCCACAGGAGGACAGAAATTCCCCAAATCCTGGGCAAAACTTTTTCCCCAGGTATCCACCCAACTTTCAGCCCCAAAATCATCCATCCTCCTTTCCCCAATTCCCTGAGCCCAGACAACCTAATCTGCGAGAGGGGAGGCCAAGGGTGGAGGGGTACCCAAATCTTCCTAACTCGGGGTACTACCAGAGAAGGGATAGCTACCCTTCCCGGGAACAGCCCAGGGGAGAAAACAGAACCCTGCATCAGCCTGAGCGGGTTTCACAGTTAGAGCGTCAGGTCCAAAATATGGCACAGGATCTGGGTCGCATGCTGAGGGCACAGCAGAACCCTCAGATGGGCATGCCAGTGCAGAATGCCCCAAACTCGGGACCTGGTGCTCCAGAACAATGACGAGGGCAGCACCCCGATAACCCACCGGTTCCCAGGGAGGAGCCACAAGGGAAAGGGGGGTGTAAAGCCTTGGAGGAAGCTTCCTTCCCCATTTGTAACCAGCCCCTGGAAACCCAGGAACCAGAAACAAAATCACCTACCCCTGAAAGTCTGCCACCTAAGGAGCAGAGAGGAGGTAGGAGAAACAAAGGACCCAAACAGACCCACTTTGAGGATGAGGTACAAATCTTCCAATTTGAGGTAGAGTGATCCTCAGAGGATCCTGGGAAAAGGATCTTCTCCTTCAGAGATGGGGGAACTCCTCCCAAAGAAAAATGGGTCCCAAGGGATTCACAGACAGACTGGGTAGATGTGGGAACTGAGCTAGCACCGCCCATCATCTCATCCCAGAACCAACAGCATCAAAATCCCCAGGTTCAAACCCATTCTGGTGACTGCCTCCAAAAAGGGGGGGGCGGCCCAGAACCGGAAACAGGGGAAGCCAAAAGGTCCCCTATTTCCAGTTGCCAACTTTTTCTTTCAGATTCCCAAGACTCTCCACAGAATTCTGCCCAAAATTCTTCTCTGTCAATGTCCAAAACCAGAAAATGAGCCCACCAGTTGTCCAAAAATGTGCATTTTCTGTGCCCCTTTGCAGAGAAGGAGGGAAGATACTATGCCCCGGTACAAGTACAGGGGCAGTGTACAATTTTGGCACTGGTGGACACTGGATCCCAAGCTACCCTTCTATCCAAAAGAGCCTTTGACGAACTAAATGCAGGGAGGGGGGTGAATTACCAAATTCCTCTCACCTCTCTTCCTGGACAACTTCAGAACTTTGACAGGAAGGAAATTCCCGTCGAGGGGACTGCAGATCTGGACATTAAAATTGGGCAACACAAGGTGAAACACCCGGTCATAGTAGTGACTCCAGAGGGCACCACTTGTTTACTAGGGAATGACCTCCTGACAAGGTTGTCACCCCTAATAGATTGCGTAAACAAGGTCCTCTGGACCCAGACTAACCGACCAATAAAATTAAAACAGAGTGTCAACCATTTTAATTTAAACAGCACGTGCCACATGGTTGAACAAAAATCTGACCAAGTAGAATTTCAGTTCCAGAACAACCAAATTTCAGACGTGACAGTGATAGCAGTAGGACAACAGACTGGTGATGGGGGGGCCTCTTTATTTCTGAAAATCAACCTTCCTTCCAGTTTAAGGTGGTATTCCACACTGGAAGGAAAGAAAAATTCTTTACCAATCCACAATCAGACATTCTCACTCCAATAGTCAATGAAGCGGTGAAATCAGCTCAGAGCCTTGCTGATATCCAACAAATTGGAGAGCAGTTGTTCATCCCTGTTCAGTTAAATGATGGGAAAGACTCTGTTGTCGCCCGAGTGTGTGTGAACAACGGTAAGAGCTTCATCAGTGAAGCCATGTTCCGCCAACTCCCAAAAGATCCAGCCATTCCCACATTCAAACTGATAGACAAATTGGAAATGGATCTGGAAACACCCAATTCCAAACATCTGCTACCAAGCAGGTGTATGCTCAAAATCTCCATTGGCAACATGAGCATAGTCCATATTTGTTGGGTCGTGCGAGACGTCACTGCCGCCTTTTACTTAGGCAGTGACATTCTCAATCGCTTTGCCATTAGTTTGGACCTAATAAACTTCAAAGCTTGGTCCCGATTAGCGGATAATCCCATGGGCTTTGATGATCCAGAAAAAGCATTTAGGTCAGCTCAATTGCTACCTTATGCAGTTGAAATTCAGATTGGAGAGGAAGTCACCATCCCAGAAAGGACCCGACAATTCTCCCTGGAAGTGAAAGTTAAAAGAGGACAAAAATTGAAAAACCCTGATGCTTATATTCATCGAAATGCTCCTCTCCAACAGCAAGGGTTGGGGGTAAACCCAACACCATTAGCCAATATAGAACATGACACCATTCCAATAGATAACAGCGACTTAAAGAGTATTACTCTAGCTGCAGGCACCATTATTGGAATGGCGGTTGATGACCGACATTTCTCCATTGATTTAGGAAATGAACTGTTAGGACCAATCCCCAAGGACTGTTTTGACAGTGACAGTGATGACAATACAACACCAGAGAGGATCTTTACCCGGCATGGGGGGAACTTCCTGGTGTACTCTTCCCGCCCTTATGGTAAGGAAGATGTGATTTGTGACTTCAGGAGGGATGAGATGATTTTCCAGGTCCATGAGGGCTGCCTTTCCCACCTGAAGCCTCCAGTCCAAATCAGCACTCTGACCAGGGACTTCTCCACCCAGCTGGAGGAGGCCGCTGAATTAGCAAAACCAGAAGTCTTTCCAGGCTTCAGGCAGATGGTTGAAGAGAGAGTCAACCTAGCTGATGCCTGTGTGACTCTGGAGCAGAAGCAAAAGTTGAAACAAGTTTTCTTAGATTTTCAAGATCTCTTTGCGGTGGACTCGTATGACTGTGGTCGCACTGGCATCCACACAACAAAAATTTCCACAGACCCTGGCATGACTCCAGTGTTTGTGAAGCAATATCGCATGCCTCTCGCATCCATGGAGTCCCTTACTGAAATAATTAAGAACCTTGAGTCCTGGGGGATAATCCCTCCAGTACACAGCACTTTCAATAATCCGGTGCTGGGAATATTTAAGCCAAACGGCCAGTGGAGACTCGGCGCCGACCTTAGGGAGCTCAACAAACGGGTCCATACTTCCCGATGGCCTCTGCCCTACATTGACCAAGGGCTGGCCCAGATCCAGGGGTCACAGGTATTCAGTGCAATAGACCTGACCAATGGATACTGGACTGTGCCTGTCAGTAGGGAGGACCAATACAAACTGGCTTTTTCATTTGGGGGCAGGCAGTACACATGGACCCGTACTCCATTTGGATATCTCAACTCCGGCAATGAATTCAACATTTTCCTACACAAGGCCATGCCCGACCTTGGTGCGAGGGGTAACCTGGCTTATGTAGATGATGTCCTCATCAAAAGTTCATCTGTGGAGGAACACATAGTGGAGATCCGTTATGTTCTGACACAGTTGAGGGCCGCCAGAGCAAAACTTTCCTTTCAGAAAGCACAGTGTTGTAGAACCCGTGTCAATTTCTTGGGGCATGAGATTACTCCTCAGGGTCTCTGTCCCCAGGAAAAGAAAGTGGAAGCACTTCAAAAACTAAAGAACCCCAAAACTCTACGGGAGCTAAGGAGCCTCCTTGGACTGACTAATTACAGCAGAAAGTTCATTGAGGGTTACGCAGAGATCACCAGACCCCTGATTCATCTCTTGAATGGGGGGTCAAGTGGGAATGGGGTCCAGAACAATCCGAGGCAGTAAAACAGCTCAAAAGAAGCCTCTCACAAGCACCTTGCCTAGCTTACCATGCTTGACTGCAGTATTATATCAAAAGCATGACAAGGTCAATAAAGTAATCTCTTATGCGAGCAAAACGTTATCCTCTGTGGCAGAAAAATTCAACGATTGTGAGAAGGCACTCCTGGCAACAGTGTGGGCATTGAAGAATTACCACCCGTTTATCCAGGGGGAACACATCATAGTGGAGACTCCACACCAGTCTCTGCAATATCTCCAAAGTGACAGAATCCGTGCCGGAAATGTGAGTAATTCCCGAATTACTTCCTGGATTCTGTCAATGCAAGGCTTTCCTGTGGAGGTCAGAAATGGCCAAAACAAGAAGAGTCCCCTCGCGCAAGGTCTGGCTTACTTGCATGATTGTGCCAGAGAAAACTGTCTCGAGGACGAAAGTCTAAACATCAAGGACAACATGGAGGCATACCTTAATTCCCCACACTAAGTCTTTAAAGAAGACAAGTGTGAGGGAATGCCCTCTGTCTATGTGGATGGAGGCTCTTACCATGTTGACAACAACGGGGAAAAAGAACTTGAGTCCGGCGTAGGGAATGCATGGGTGAATGAGTCACCAAACCCTCCACTGGTTACAAGAAGTAGTCAGGTGGCAGAGTTGATGGCTGTGCATCAAGCCATCCTCACTGCTGTCCAACATCAACTCCACGAACTGGTCATAATCACAGATTCGGATTATGTATGGAACGGGTTCGTGGAGCACCAGGTTAATTGGAAAACCAGAGGCATGTTATGTGCTAATAACAAACCCTTGAAAAATGGAAGTTAATCCAAAATATTGACGATCTGGTCACCTCGAATGGGATGACCATCTACTGGAAAAAGATCAAGGGTCATTCCAAAGTAGAGGGACCAGACAAAACTGGAAATGACTTGGCTGATCAGCTGGCCAAAACTGGCGCCATCCAAGGGAATCTAATAGAGGTTGAGTCCCTATTGGGAGAAATCCAGGCCACTGCTATCACTAGGTCCCAGACAAATGCTCACAATGATCTTTCAACTGCACAATGGAGTAAGGAGACCCCAGATGCTGATTTGATTGCGGCTCAGAAGGGGGATCCAATAATTGGTAAGTTTTACAAACACATTGAGGACCCTGAGAACTTTCCCCTGACGGATACAGATCGTGTTGGGAAAGAGGACCTTAGAGTGTTGATGAAATGTCCAAAAATGTTCCGAATCAAAGACGGTTTGTTGGTAAGGAAATCCCAAGCTAGCCATGATCAGTGGGTGGTTCCTACCTCATTCCGAAGCCTGATGTTAAATCACGCCCATGATGCGGCCACAGCCGGCCATAGGGGGTTTCATACAATGCTTGAAATCTTAAGAGAGGTTGCATACTGGCCACACATGGGGCAGGACCTCGACCAATACTTGAAGGGGTGTCTTGTGTGTGCACAATTTCAGCCAACATCCCTCACACACCGTGCGCCTCTCCAAAAGAGGGGGATGACACTGCTTTAGTCAGATTTGCAAGACGACTTCATAGGCCCCGTGATTCGCTCCTCTAGGGGAAATAAGTACATGTTGACTCTGACAAGCTTATTTACCAAATGGTTGGAATGTCTCCTGGCCCCAAACTGCAAGGCAGAAACAGCAGCTGCCCTGATGATCAACCACATCTTTTCGAGTTTTGGAATACCGCAAAGGATTGAGTCAGACAGAGGTAGCCATTTCACCAGCAAAGTAATGACAAAGATGTGGGAGATACTGGAGGTTAAAAGGAAGCTACACATTGCTTACCGGCTAGCCTCTTCTGGTGCAGTAGAACGTTACAACAAAACCATTGTGAGCATCTTAAAAAGGTTTGTTTCAGATTCTGGGCCAAGTTTGGATATCCTATTACCTCTTGCCCTAATGGCTATCAGATCTACCCCTTCATCTGCAGCTAAAATGTCACCGTTTGAGCTGACGACTGGACGCAGGATGGTGCTTCCCCAGCATTTGCTCTACAGGACCCAAGAGCAAACATTGATCAATGCCTCCACAACTCATGAGTATGTTGAGAATTTAAGGAAACACCTTCAACATGCTTTTGCCTATGCTCAGTAAAATCTAGAAAGATCAGCCAATGTAGGAGACCGGGTTTATCTATACAATTTCCAAAGGAACCAGGCCAAACAACAGAAATTTCTGCGTACATGGAAGGGACCTTTTGAAATTGTAGACAAGATCTCACCAGTCGCCTACAAGATACGCATCCCCAAAGGCAGTTTGGCGGAAGGGGAAGACAAGTGGGTCCATATTAATCAGCTTAAGTGTTGCCATCCCAGGCACACCATGCAGCAATTGGAGGAGTCCTCTGCAATCCCGGAGGGGCCGCTCCAGATTAATAAATTTCCAACCCTAAAATATCCCACATATACTGGCCGATTCATGTAATTCCTCCCAAAAGTGTCGCACGCAGCTGGCGTACAGCGTGCCCGTGCGAATGTCTGCGCCAGCCGCGTGCGATAAAATCAATTTCCGCGCACAGCGTATTCATGGATTCCCACCTCCAAAAGCAGACGTGGCGCAGAGTGGCGTAGCGACCCTGCATCAGCGCCAGTTACGCCCCCAAGAACGCCCTCGAGCAAGGAAAAGACATCAAGATCTCAAAACCATCGCAAAGGGCTGCGCCTGCGAGAAGTATTACACGCGAATGGCCTGGGTGCGTGTATTTCAGGGGTGCGCGAGAAGTCCCACACGCGAATGGCCTGGGTGCATGTATTTCAGGGGTGCGCGAGAAGTATTACACGCAAATGGCCCGGTGCGTGTATTGCAGGGGTGCGCGAGAAGTTCCACACGCGATTGGCTGGGCGCGTGTAATTCAGGGGCTCGCGGGTGGTTTCACACGCGATCGGGCCTGGGGGAGCGTGTGCGTGTATTCCAGGGGTGTGCGAGAAGTTCCACACGCGATTGGCCTGGGGGCGCGTGCATTTCAGGAGCTCGCGGGTGGTTTCACACGCGATCAGGCCTGGGGGAGCGTGTGCGTCTATTTCAGGGGCTCACGGGTGGTTTCACACGTGATTGGGCCTGGGGGAGCGTGTGCGTGTATTTCAGGGGCTCGCGGGTGGTTTCACACGCGATCGGGCCTGGGGGAGCGTGTGCGTGTATTCCAGGGGTGCGCGAGAAGTTCCACACACGATTGGCCTGGGCGCGTGTATTTCAGGGGCTCGCGGGTGGTTTCACACGCGATCGGGTCTGGGGGAGCGTGTGCGTGTATTTCAGGGGCTCGCGGGTGGTTTCACACGCGATCGGGCCTGGGGGAGCAGGTGCGTGTATTTCAGGGGCTCGCGGGTGGTTTCACACGCGAACGGGCCTGGGGGAGCGTGTGCGTGTATTCTAGGGGTGCGCGAGAAGTTCCACACACGATTGGCCTGGGCGCATGTATTTCAGGGGCTCGTGGGTGGTTTCACACGCGATCGGGCCTGGGGCAGCGTGTGCGTGTATTTCAGGGGCTCGCGGGTGGTTTCACACGCGATCGGGCCTGGGGGAGCGTGTGCGTGTATTTCAGGGGCTTGCGGGTGGTTTCACACGCGATCGGGCCTGGGGGAGCGTGTGCGTGTATTTCAGGGGCTCGCGGGTGGTTTCACACGCGATCGGGCCTGGGGGAGCGTGTGCGTGTATTCCAGGGGTGCGTGAGAAGTTCCACACGCGATTGGCCTGGGCGCGTGTATTTCAGGGGCTCGCGGGTGGTTTCACACGCGATCGGGCCTGGGGGAGCGTGTGCGTGTATTTCAGGGGCTCGCGGGTGGTTTCACACGCGATCGGGCCTGGGGGAGCGTGTGCGTGTATTCCAGGGGTGCGTGAGAAGTTCCACACGCGATTGGCCTGGGCGCGTGTATTTCAGGGGCTCACGGGTGGTTTCACACGCGATCGGGCCTGGGGGAGCGTGTGCGTGTATTCCAGGGGTGCGCGAGAAGTTCCACACGCGATTGGCCTGGGTGCATGTATTTCAGGGGCTTGCGGGTGGTTTCACAAGCGATCGGGCCTGGGGGAGCGTGTGCGTGTATTTCAGGGGTGCGCGGGTGGTTTCACACGCGATCGGGCCTGTGGGAGCGGGGTACGTATTTCAGGGGTGCGTGAGAAGTACCACACGCGATTGGGCTGGGTGCGGGTATTCCAGGGCTGCGCGGGAAGTTTTACACGCTCGCCTACAACACGTATTCATGGAAACGAACATGGCCAATCCGGAAACACGTACGCCAGCAGGAAGTAGGCGTACGTCCACCCGCACAGCATAAAAGTGCACGCAAACAACAAACAAGCTCAGACGCCAGGATGAACATACCGTTCCTAGCAGCAGTGGCCATGGGATACCGCAGGAGGAGGAGGAGGATAGTCCGGGCCAGAATTTTTACACCCAGAACCAGCCTTTTTGGGATGCCTGATTACCATGTGTATGGGAGGTACAGGTTTCCACCTCACATAATACTCCACCTGGTCAGTGAGTGGGAGGATGACCTCACATCAACCACCCTGTGCTCCCAAGCACTCAGCCCCCTGGAGAAGGTCCTCAATGTACTGCACTTCCTGGCCACTGGATCATTTCAGCGGACAAGTGCCATAGTGGGGGGGTGTCACAGGCCACGCAGTCACGCTGCCTACACCAGGTCTTGGCCATCATCACTGCACGCCCATCAGTCTGCAGGCACATATACCTGCCTAGAACACCTGCAGAAAGGCAGGCTGTTGCCCAGGACTTCTACAGGGTGGCACAATTCCCCAAAGTGCTAGGTGCCATTGATTGCACCCATGTGGCTCTACGTCCCCCCAGGGCAACTGAGCACATCTATAGAAACCGCAAGCACTGGAATTCCATCAACGCCCAGGTAGTATGTGATGCCAAGGGAATCATCACCTCAGTATACGCCAACTATCCAGGCTCCACCCACGACAGTTTCATCTACAGAATGTCTACCCTAAACCGGGACATAGAAGCTGGGTGGCATGGTGATACATGGCTGCTCGGTGAGTATAAATGCCACTGCGCATGCATGCATGTCAGATACTGAGTAATGTCACAACCCCACTGATGATACCCATCACCACCTCCCCAGGGGACAGTGCCTACCCTCTCAGCACCCACATGATGACGCCAATTCGGAACCCCACCACGCGGCCCCAGGTAAGATACAACACAGCCCACATTGCAACCCGGGGCATCGTGGAGCGCACATTCGGAGTGCTCAAGTCACGCTTCTGCTCCCTTGACCGTTCTGGCGGGCAGCTGTTATACGCTCCCCCAGTAGTGTGCAGGATCATAGTGGCAGCATGTGTCCTGCACAACGTTGCAACACGCCGGGGCCTGGCCGTGGACATGGTGGTGCCCCCACATCCCCAACCACATGCATGCCCACTGCTCATGGGAGGGCAAAGGGCACGGGTGAGGCAGCCCGTACGCAGCTCTTGGCTAATTACTTCACATAAAATCACACCCCTGTGGAGTGCACACAGCCCTGGCACATACCAGCTGACAATCAATGATGATTGTTACTGACAATTATGATGTGTCAATGGACAGTCAACTGTCACAACCATACCAGCCTGAGATTGTACATCTGGAAGTGTTCCATTGTGTGCTTCCCAAACTTCACAAACAGCACCAATGCTATGTTTAAAAGACACACTTCTATGCTGCTGAAATCATTACCCCCTTGCAAGACACAACATGACAAAAGTGCCATGTCACCCAACCCCTCACCAGCATCGCCACCCAACACACCATGGCATGACATGCCATGTGAGAGCAAACAAAGTCATCCCCCAAACATGACACGTGTCACAAAGTACAGTGTCCCTAATGGAAACTGGTCACACACAATATGCCCACATGAATGTAGAAACAACAACACACATGACCAAATACTTACCACAATACAATCGACTTAGCATAAACATGACAGTACTAAGGCAAAGGATACGTAGTCTTACAACATGAGAATGCCAGCACATCCACCACCTCCAACTGTACAGTGTTGTTGCCACGCACATCTGGAAGTCCACTGCTCACAACATGAGCCCCATCTCCAAAGTGGACGGCCTTGTGAAGACATGAGGAATGAACCTGCAAATCAGGAGGGAGACATGGATGCACAAGCACACATCAATACACCATGCAGTGCACAATACAACAACAATATGCACTCGGAATGTATATACAGTATTGACTACAGACTGCCCACACAGCTCATGGGAGTCCAACGTCACTGTGTAATTCACAGTCACTTGGGCACACCCTTTGCAAGCCCATGGAAACGGGAAGCAGGAGGGGTGTGTGTCTCACTGACCTAAGCATCTAACCCAAACTCAGGACAAGCCTGCATGTGCCCAGCCGGAATACAGTGGATGCCCACGGGAGCCACACAAGGCAACACACTGCAACAAAAATTCAAAAATCAAAAATCAAAAATGGCCATGTGTGGGCCAGGGGGGGGTGGGGGAGGTCACCCAGGAGGTCCGAGGACAGGGTGCCCACCAACATTCACCTGCGTGAACGTTGCGAAAAAAAAACACCTCCATGGGCTCATGGCCTGCACGGCTACTAAATAGTGGGAGATTCACTGCTGGATTCGCTCTCCTCAACCTTTGCTGCTGCTGCCACAGGAGGTGGTGGTGCCATGGGAGGCAGCCACGCAATGCCCTAGTTTGGTCCTCCATGGCAGCAAGCATGCGGGCCTGGAAGGCCTCGTTCTGGAGGGATATGGTGCGGAGATCCCCATGCAACACCCGACGTGTTGCCCGGACCTCCGCCCGAGTTGCCTGCATCTCTGCTGAGAGCGTACGGGTGATGCGCTCCAGCAGCTGTTCCGTCCTGGAGACAGTGGAAGCCTCAAGGTCCACAAGAGTCTGTCTGAGGTGCCAGACCTCTCCCCTCAGGGCTTCCCTCTGTCCCTGGGCATCTATAGAAATTGATTCCCTCAGATTGTCCAGGGCCGCCTGTCTGTCCCTGTTGGATGCCAACATGTCCTCCCTGACTGATTGGCAAATGGAGTCTGTTGCCTGCTGTAGTAGCTCCATCTGCCTTTCTGGGGGGACAATGGAAGTGGCCACCCTTTCCATGGCCTGAGCAATCATTTCGGATGATGCTGCCTGTTGGTTGGCCATTCCGTACATGGATTGCTCCCGGTAGTGCCTGGTGGCGGACGGCCATCGTGTTGGTGGGCACCACACCTGTCTGGGGCAAGGCGAACTGCGCCTTGCTGTGTCGGCACTGCCTGAGGCTGCAGGACTGCATTTCCCCTCTGAATTGCTGGCCCAGGAACAGGATCAGATGTTGCGGAGTGTGGCCCTGCATCTGTAACCACCACAGGCGCACCTACCAACACTGACATCCCCAAAGTGGGCTCTACCCCTGGTGCAGGTGGGTCGGACAGAACAGTATCCCTTCCATGAACACATACCTGCGAATCCACATAGGCCTCATCCGAATCAACACCTGAAAAGAGTTCTGGGGAGGTGCAGCCAGGGACACCCTGGGGCAGTATGGCCTGCATCAAGAGAGGGTTCTCCCCCACCACCAAACCACGTCCCCCACTGGTGTCTGGTCATGCTTCAGATCCCTCCTGGGCCTGCACCATCTCCTCTCCCTCAACAGCATCAGGTGTGTCATCCTCTGCAAAAACAAGAAAGACAAAAAATGGAAACAGGCATTAGCACCATGGCACGCTATTAGGCCAGACAAGCTACAGTACCAGTACTTGATTTACACATGTCCCACATGACTATGACCCTCCCATGCATGCACTGTCCATGAGTTGGAAGGGGAGGAAAATGTCAGACACTGATGACACCAAGATGGGAGAGCAACACATCAGCTGCATGCTGGCTAGCAGTGCCATCACACATTGGCCTGTGAGTGGCATGTCCAATACACATACATGACACATGCCATCACACAGATGGCATGTACCATGGGCATGACATATATGTGACAATGGGGCAGAGTGATGCGCAGTAGAACCAGGTGAATTCCTACAATCAGCCTGAATGAACACAGCTTAATATGGAACAATGTGGTAGCAAGATGCCACTTCAAGGGCAACTGGCGCAATGTAGTGCAAAACGCCTACTGTGGCCAGAAGGGACACTGTAATACCCAAATCCCGGGGCGCAGAATGCATTGGATGAAGCACATGGGTGGGACAAAACACTCAGGCACACACACCCTGACCTGGCACTCAACCGAATCCCCTCCCACAAACTACATACACATGGATCATGGATCACACACACATGCATGTGCACTCACCGGATAATGCCTCGTAATCTAGCAGTTCTCCCACACCTTGGATCTGCTCCTCTGTGACGTAGGTCCCAGCAACATGCTCATGTAGAGTGAGTTCTATGTCCTCTTGTGGAGACCCACCTCCAGTCACCAGAGTAGCGGCATGACTTGAGGCCAGCTTTTTCTTTGCCCTACGCATAAGGTTGTTCCAGCGCTTGTAGCACTCAACAGCTGTGCGCCTCATAAACCCAAGGGCACTTATGCTGTCCGCGATGGACTGCCAGTGTGCCTGACGTCGAGCAGGTGTAATCCTACACCCTGAAGTGACCAACATTTCGGCATCATGTTCGGACACATACTGCACAAGTGCATCCAGTTCGGCATCATTGAAGCTAGGCTTCCTTGGCGTGCCGGACCGTGTAGCCGTGTCGGGGTCATCAGCCTGTACTGGACGAGCACTCTTCCTCTTTCTTTTTGTGGGTGGTGGGGATCCGGAGTGCCCTACGCCGCTCTGGACACTAGAGGCAGGAGCACCGGTGGACTGTGTAGTAGTAGTGTGCGATGGCACACTGACCACATGACTATCTGCAGGCGTTAGCTGAAGTGTGATTATGGCAGGGGGAACCTCAGTCTGATGTACCGGGACCAACACTGTCCTTGCTGGGGGAGTCAGAGCTGGGGTGGACGGAGCTGCAGCTGCCCCTGGAGCCTCCCCACCCCGCCTACTCGGGGCAGCAGATGACATGGCTGCCCCTGTACCACGTGGCCTGGTGACACTGGCTTGCGCTGCCACCCGTGACCTAGACTTGGCGACCTGGAACTCAGCCTGGGAGTCACCCTGTGCTAGGTCAGTTGCCACAACGGGCCGGTACAACAAGGGCTGAGCAGGGATGGTGTCAGCCACGTTTCCCTCAACCATGGGTGGGGGATGTGTGTCCCTGACTGGTCCTCCACACGTGGGGGGCTTGGTGGAGTCTGCAAATCCTGGCCACGTCCCCTACCGCGCACACCACGGCCACCTCTTGAGGCTCGGCCACCTTTGCCACCCTTACCACTTGCTCGCCTCCCAGCCATGGCACTGATGGAGTTGTGCGTATGGGAGTTGCAGTGGACAATTGTCCTGGGCAATTGGGGGTCAAAGGGGTAGGGTACTAGATGGAATTCGTACCCAAGTGCTGTAGCAAGGCTGTATGTAACCCCTGGGGAAAGATGACGGGTCACGCAACGCACAGGCACCCCTAAAACAGAAAATGACGTGCACGCGACCCCTCGTAGACCACGTGCGTGGGAAAAGGAACCTGCACTACGCTGTGGCACCCAGGAACACAAAAATGAACGTATGCGTGTCACACGCAGCCTACAATGACCTCTGAAGGGGTACGCTACACACGGGGCTAGCACAGTTGGTAAATACGTGCGCGACTCACCGTCTGCCTGGGAAAAGATCGTGAAAAAAACGCGCGTGTGCGCGTTGGCAACACCCCCGCCAAAAGAAGAATTGTACACTGTCTGCGGAGACAGGACAAAAGGAGAAGTCAACGCTGTTTGAGGAAACAGGTCAAAAAGAAAATCAGAAAAATACTGACAGAGGTAACAGGGAGTACGAACTGGAAACGCTGTGAAGTAAATCGCGTGTGAACCGACAAGAAGTACAGATTTCACCCACTCGCTCTCCACGGGAAGCACGTACAAGGAAATGACGTACTACACGCACCTTTTAAACCCCACCACACGTCCAACGTCACTTCCGCGTATACGCACTGAGGCAATCACGCAGGCTGACACTCGGACGTGCAGTTTTTGGTCTTGTAACATTCCCCCGGGTACAGGAACACGCCCGCGCGTGTCACGTCACAGACGCGCCTGCGCTGTCAGGGCCTTTGGTCCAATGGAATTGCGTACACAGGCCAATCGTGTGTGTAACTTCTCACGCACCCCTGGAATACACGCACACGCTCCCCCAGGCCCGATCGCGTGTGTAAACACCCACGAGCCCCTGAAATACACGTACCCCTCTCCCCCAGGCCCGATCGCGTGTAAAAACACCCACGAGCCCCTGGAATACACGTACCCCGCTCCCCCAGGCCCGATCGTGTGTGATAACACCCGCGAGCCCCTGAAATACACGCGCCCAGGCCAATCGCGTGTGAGAAGCTTCTCGCGCACCCCTGAAATACACGCGCCCAGGCCAACCGCGTGTGGAACTTCACGCGCACCCCTGAAATACACGCACACGCTCCCCCAGGCCCGATCACGTGTGAAAACACCTGCGAGCCCCTGAAATACACGCGCCCAGGCCAATCACGTGTGAGAAGCTTCTCGCGCACCCCTGAAATACACGCGCCCAGGCCAATCGCGTGTGGAACTTCACGCGCACCCCTGAAATACACGCACACGCTCCCCCAGGCCCTAACGCATGTGAAAACACCCACGAGCCCCTGAAATACACACGCCCAGGCCATTCGCGTGTGAGAAGCTTCTCGCGCACCCCTGAAATACACGCACCCAGGCCAATCGCATGTGGAACTTCACGCGCACCCCTGAAATTCACGCACACACTCCCCCAGGCCCGATCGCGTGTGAAAACACCATCAAGCCCCTGAAATACACGTGCCCAGGCCAATCGCGTGTGAGAAGCTTCTTGCGCACCCCTGAAATACACGCTCCCAGGCCAATCGCGTGTGGAACTTCACGCGCACCCCTGAAATACACGCACACGCTCCCCCAGGCCCTAACACGTGTGAAAACACCCACGAGCCCCTGAAATACACACGCCCAGGCCATTCGCGTGTGAGAAGCTTCTCGCGCACCCCTGAAATACACGCACCCAGGCCAATCGCGTGTGGAACTTCACGCGCACCCCTGAAATTCACGCACACACTCCCCCAGGCCCGATCGCGTGTGAAAACACCATCGAGCCCCTGAAATACACGCGCCCAGGCCAATCGCGTGTGAGAAGCTTCTCGCGCACCCCTGAAATTCACGCACACGCTCCCCCAGGCCCGATCGCGTGTGGGCCTTCTCGCGCATGTAGGACTTTGGCGCACATTTATTTCCTGCGCAGGGACGCTACCGCCTGCTTTCGTGTGGCGGACATGTATGGGCCTGTGCGCGTCTTGGGCCATGCGCTGTTTTTCCCTATTCGATTCCATGATTACGTGTTGTAGGCGAGCGTGTGGGCGTTCTGCGCACTTGCCTCCTGTACTTCCCCCGTGACGCCCACATTTTCACGAGTTGTTCCCTATTCTGCGTGTGACGCCCCGTGTTACGCCTACTTTTGTTGTGTGCGCCGCGCTATGTGCGAATTCGCTGTGGCCTTATCGCACGGCGTCCGTTGACCTGTGCGCCAGCGTGCGCCAGCGTGCGCCGCGCACTTTCTCAGCGCACATCCCACATTTCGCGCGTGCACAGACTTCCATGAATTGATGTGCAATGTTTTCTGTGTGATAATCGCACTTGCACTGCGATTTTCGCAGTTTCTCTGCGAATCGCACGTTTTCGCACGCGTGCGCCGTTTTTTCGGCGCACGTTGATTCCATGAATCGGCCTGTAAGTCTCTAAAATACAATGATAAGAATGCAAATGTCTCCTGATTGATAAAATGTATATGTTCACCCCACCACATTAATAGTGGTGGGGAAATGTCTAAGAATATGTTTCTGCCGCTTTTGCTTTGTCATCCTAGGTGAAAAGAGAGAGAGATAAACCATGGAGACTGCCCAATGAGGACGACCCAGGGACCCGGAGCAAAGATCTGAGGGGCCCGGGGTACCGCCCAATACTCCCATCAGGACCGGTGAGGAGAACCGATCGATCCACCCTGATGGAGGAAAAGAGGCTGAACTTTGCCATCTGCGGAATCAGAAGAAGATGAGGAGAACATCCCAGTCTCGCGAGTGCCATTGATGGAAAATCAACGCCATCGCAAGAGGGGGGCTTGTGGGATGTTTCACCCAAGCATCCAAGCCCTACATCATAATTGTGCATTACTGGCAGCGGAAACATCATATTGCCCGCCGGAAAGCATGCTGCTTGCCAGAAATCATCCAAGAATGCACAGTGAAAACCTGACAGATAGGCCACCATCTTCTTTTGCCTCTGTCAGGGTTAATACAGGAGACCATTGCAAGAGCCTATCCTTTGGCTGCACACAGAGCGAAATCAGTGCAAAGGAATATGGTGCTGTTCAAAATCCTTTTTAATTAATGTCAAAAATTGCTAAAATCACGGGCACGAAACCACCAAACAAAAAATCCAACTTCTGGTTGGGTGTTCTACATTACTCTACTGCAGAATCCACATCAATACAATGTTAGCAAGGATCATATGCTATCAAGTAAAATCCCCTTTTTGAAATGTATTAATTCAAGACAGCTGCCAAAAATGGGTGCAGTACCGGTGCTTGACACTGATCGGCGCTAGCGATCTAAACTCTGACAGGAGACCTGTATTTCTGAAGCTAGAGTTAGCTGAGACTTCAAAAGGCCGGCTGTCCCCGGGAAGTCTTTACACCTAGTCTTCTCAGCAAGAAGGCAGGAAATCACATGTTTCTGTTAATCAAATGGAGAGTGGCACCCTGGACTGATGCCCTGCTAGCAGGAAAAACAAGACAAAAGGATTCCTTCAGCTGAATAGGGTATGCTGATTTTGGGTGTGAACTGTCAACACTGCTCTGGGGTAAGGCAAGACATCTGATCTCTGAGTCAAGCCAAGTTTCTAGGGGCGGAGCCAAACGACTGTGGATTCAGAGAGTCCAGCAAATATATGTTTTGTTCGAATACTGATAACTAATTATACCAAACGGACAGAAATGTACAATTTGGAGATTCTTAAAATGACAATTTCATTCACAATTTGAGACTAAACTGGATGTTATGTGATGCTCTGGGACCAAACCCCGCGATTTATTAATATTGCAGACACTGTGTTTATATCAGAAAAATGAAAACTTACTGTAATGTGCCCAGAGAGGGTGGGTACATCAGTGTACATCCGTGTAAGATTTGATGCAAAACCAATATTGCAAAACCCACAAAAATCGTGAGTAAGTGGTCATTTCTGAACCCAAGCTTTTAGAAAGATCAGGGTTGAACAGAGAACTGTCTTAAATTAATTTGGGATGTGTACATGTATTCTCAACAACATGTGTACCTTGGAAACATGTTTGATTATGAAAAATTGGGTTCTAAGTAAAAGCAAAGGGGCGTTTCTTCAATAGATTGTAAAATGGTAGCATCACTCTGACTCACTACCCTTTCTCCAGTCAGGGCACAGAAAATCCTTTAACCTATCAAATCCTTAGTGGGTTGGGCATAGAAAGTCACCCTTCCCACCCACTTTCAAAAGACATAAAAAGAGCCACTGAGACACATTCATTTTCCACTCTTTAATCGATTTCTGCGCAGCACGCTGCCCGACCATATCCAGAACTTAGACTCCAGATAGACTCCAGAACTTGAAGCAGAGAGGCCTGAACCAAAAGCTGAATCCTTCTCAGCAGGCCTCAGAATCCAGCAACCTAACTAATCTATTCAACAGCCGGGCGAGCTGTTTGATTCTGGCTAGAACCATATCCAGACCCAGAAAGCAGAGCTGTATCAAGACCCAGAAAGCAGAGCTGTAACCAGACCCGGACCAGACCGCCGTGCAGTGCCGATAGCAGACCCAGACCAGACCGCTATGCAGTCCCAATAGCAGACCCAGACCAGACCACTGTAAGCAGAACCAGTGCCAGAGACCGTCCCGGGGCGAGAGAACCGCAGCCCACCTGTCCAGATCTGTGGCGAGGTCCTTTCCAGTCCAAAACTAGGAGTGAGTATCCAGCCAAGAACTGTGCATAGTCATCTCTTAGTCTAAAGTAATCTCATCCCGTCCATTTCAACCTATTTAGAACTGCATTGAAATCGTGTGTCCATTCTGTGATTTCAAATCTGCAAAAGTGTCATCTGTCATTCTGAAATCTTGACTTCATTTCTGAAAATCTACCTCCATAATAACGTCCGTATCTACTGAACCGTATGTCCTAGAAGCAAGATTTAACTGTCATTTTAAAGCTAAGAACCTAAGCTTATAGTTTTTCTGTAATCGCGATCGACGCACTTGGAAAAAGTGCTGCAAATTGCAAACTAGCTCAATTTCACCACTTGTAAAAATAGCTGCTTCTTTCCACTGCTGAAATTCGTTTTCACTCTGATAATCATTCCTGAATCATTGCTAGTGTTCACCTGAACTCATTCAAAGTAGCTATCACCTACCCTGAATCTCCTATAGGGAATTAAAATCATTTTTAGCATATTTTTCACGTCATTGTAACCACATTTAAAAGTATTTGGCATGTGTTTTAAAATCATACCTGTTTCTCTAAGCTTGCTGGGGGGAACGCAAACTGAACTGCTTTTGATTGTATTGCTGAAAACCTGTGTGCCCTCATTTCCATCAATTCATATTGCATAGGGGGGGGAGTGAGTTGTCACAAGGCAAAAAGTGATCAGATTATCTCTTGTTGAAACCATATCCAGTTTATTTCTGTGCTACATTCTTTCCATCATTGCTTTTCCTTGAAACCATAAAAGTATTCTCTGCTACATTATCCTTTCTATACCAACTCCTAAGTAATTAAAGAATTGTGCTACTGTAATATTATCCATTGTTGATGACGGTTCATACTCATAAGTGTGCTATCAAATATTAATTTATTCATAAAAATGTCATATTTATATATATTGTTTAATTTTTCCAATAAAGCTTTTAATTTGCAAAACAAACTTACTTCTTGGCTCAGTGAGGTCAAGGGGATTCAAAGAGAGGGGCGTTATATAAGGGTTTATCATCCAGATTTAAGAACTTGACATAAAAATATATAAATAAGGGCTTCCATTGGGCATCCCAGATTAGGCATTGACTTAGTTGGAGTGCTTGATTGAAGTCACTTACAACTCTAGGAAGGGAGGTGAACGAGAGCCCCAACAAACACAAAAGCACCCTCCTAGCCTACCCCACCTCCTGAAGAAATTGGGGAACCTCCTAAAGAGAATCCAAGAAATGCATCTGGTGTGCCGTAGACATCCTGGTGACATTATCCAGCCACTGGTCACCCCAGAGAAACCACAAGGAACATGAACGAGTGGAGCAACGTCAGACAAAGTACTGAGAGTGACGCCAAGCAGGCCTTAAAGGATTGCACTAAAGAACTGAAAGTAGCCAAAGGGCAAAAATACCCAGAAGGTTAGCAAAGGATAGAGTTAGGTTTACAAGTAGAGAGTCAAAAAATAGAAAGTGGCCTTTTCTCTACCTAGCCCAACTTACCTGAGAGTTATTGTTTCTAATAATCAAAAGCTCTGTTTATGTGTATTCATTTAGTATTGCTTATAGCCTGAACCTACCTCGAGAGCAGTGGAGCGCTTTACAACAGGATGATGTGTGTGTTTAGTTGGGGTGCTGGAACCAAAGACGTAGGCCAGCTTGCATGGATGCTTGGCTGCCAGCTGAGTGCTCAGCAATGAGCAATGTGCTCCATTAGTTTGTGGTGTATCAACAGGAGAAAGGGAGAAACCTTGCATTGACTTGCGATGCACAAATCCCAGAATCCTTAGGTGTGATTTCAGTATAGAGTTTTGGGAGACTCGTTGCTCAGGCAAAAAGAATGGCAGATTGTTCCCTGAGGTAGAAAAAGTTCACAGATGTTAGGATGTCCCTCGAAAGTAGGGGAGTAAGTGGGAAAAATAGTGTCAGAAAATTGCAGAAATTTGCCCGCTGCGTTCTAAGGGCTTTCAAAAACAAATATGCCTGCAACTTCTGCTATCTACACACCTTGGCTAAGTGGACTATTTCAAGATCCACGATTAACGTCAATGGATGCCTTCGGATTTGTAAGAGGATTCAATTCAACACTACAGCTAAGTCAATGCCTAGTCTGGGATACTGAATGGAAACCCTTATTGATATATCTTTATGTCCAGTGCATGCGTTCTGGATGACTACCCCTATATAACACCCCTCTCTTGGAATCCCCCTGACCCCACTGAGCCAAGAGATAGTTCTGTTTTGCAAGTTAAAAGGTTTATTTGAGAATTTAAACAATATAGATATATATCACACTTTATAATAAATTAATAATTGGATATCACACTTAATCTGATCAGTAATCAATAATGGATAGTCTGGCACTAGCACACTTGTGAATAGTAACAGAAGAATAAGGTGGTAGAGAATACTTTATATAAGTTCAGATGGATGTAATGTTGAAAGAAAAATGCAATACAGAAAATACTCAATATGATTTCAACAAAACAATGTAATCACTTTTCTCTGGCAATCCCCTCCCCCCTTTATGCAATGCAAGGAAATGGAAGGAAAGCACACAGTTCTCAGAAATGCAATCAAATGTAATTCAGTTCACCCAAGCAAGCTTAGACTACAGAAGTTTGAAACACAGGCCCAAAATGCTTTTATATGTGCTGGCAATGAAGTGAAAAATATGCTAAAATGCTTTTAATTCCCTCTAGAGGTTCAGGTTGAGGATTAGTTGGTTTAAATTAGATCAGGCTTACTTTAGCAATGTTCTAGGAATGATTGGCAGGTTGCAAACGACTTTCTAACAGTTCTAGCAAGAAGCTGCTGTTTTCACACGTGGAGGAATTTTCAAATCGTGGTAAAATTCGCGCGTGCGTTTTTCGCGATTGCGGCAAAAGTATTGGGGGTAGGAATGCGGTTCTAGGTTCGTTGAAAAGCCAAGATTCCCAGCTTTCAGAGTCACATTACTGCAGGTCTCTAGGACAAACGGTCACAGAGATATGAGTGATTAAATAAAGGTAGTTTTTCGGATTTGGAATGTTAAAATTCAAAGTGACAAGTGACAGTTTTGCAAAATGACAAGGTACAACTTCTAGGAGACAGTTCTGGTTAGATTAAAATAGATTGAATTATATTATTTTAACTAAGAGATTGGTTCTGCACAGTTCTGCTAGGTACTCACAATATATTTAGAAATAGAATGGGCCTCGCCACGGATCTGGTCAGGTTTTCTTCACTCGCCATGGACGGTCTCTGCGCACAGCGTCTGGGTCAGCTCTCTAGTTCTGCGAACAGCGGTCTGGGTCAGCTCTGCTCTGCCTCTGGTTCTGATCAGGTCTGTGGGTCCGGATACAGCGGTCTCCGGTTCAGCTGGTCTCCCTCTGGATACAACACTGCTCTCTGGCAAATGGCAAGGGTTCTTGCAAAGAATTCAAACAGCTCGCCTGGCTGTGATAGTGGCAATGATTTGAGGCCTGCTAAAGAGGGATTTAGCTTGTAGTTGACCTCTCTGCTACAAATTCTGAAGTAAAGTCTTGGTCTCTGAAGGTGGATAGATTGAAGTCTCTATGTTGGCTCTCTGAAGGTTGATGGAGGTAAAGTATGGATTTTCCCGGCAGAGCGTCCCGCAGCAAATGGATTTGAAGGTCCCTATCTGTCCTGACTGTCTGCTTTTATGTGTTTTTAAAATGGGTGTGTGTGCAGCATCACTAGGCTCTACCCCTCTCCACTTGTCATTGGCCACTTCATCCTCTTCCCCTTGATTGGGGGAATGAAATGAAGTGTCATCATGATGAGGTCTGTTTATGGTACAGAGAACCCACCCCTGTCAAATTACACACAATCTATATTTTGACCCAAAAGACATATCTGCACAGGTACACATTTGTTTAAAATTACATGCACCCATCACATATCACAGGAGGTATACCCTGTCCAAATCTGCTCTTCCTGGGAGCTTGCATTCAGAAATGGCGACATTTGCACTTTTTAACTGGTTTCGCAATATCGGACATTACCCCAAATTTACACACATGTGCGCAAGGAGTATGGACATTAATTGATGAAGTGTCAGATTTTTAACATGCATACATTTTAAGTAATACCCTCTTAACTGCTAGCTTGCCCCCAGATCATACCACCGGTTCTAAAAACCTCTTAAAATGTGGGCAGAAAAATCACAAGAATTATGGTATCATTTAAATAATTTTCACAAGTCCGCTCTATGAATGATCCATCTTTTTAGAGTTATGTTCTGGCCCCAAAGGGGTGTGGTTTCCCCCCAGCACAAGGTTGAATTTCTGGTTTTTCCAGTTCTGCCAAGCCAGCTTGCTCTCACAGGCAGTGCTCCTCCCCTTTACTTCCAGGAGGAAGCCACTTTTACGGCCCCCGTAATAAAACTTTGCCTGAGTCAGGACAGGGCTTTGTTCAATTTCCTGAAGAGCCCAGGTAATTCAATCAGAGAAGTGTCATATCCCTTTTGGTGGGAGCAGCAAAAGGGCAGCTAGGCCTGGGAACACAGCTGTTGTGCAAGTCTCAACTCCTGTCGGGGGTAGCTGGTGGGCAGAATTCAGTTCCTTAAGCCAGGCCCCAGCTAATGTCACTTTTAGTTACCCAGTTATCTGCATTCAAATAAACTAACCATGTTTTACATATGCAGCTAAAATGCTGATTCTAAGTTTAAAACTATGACATTTAAACAATTGCAACCTATGTGACACTCAAAAGTAGGTCACTCATTTCTTTTAAACATTTAGATTTTTAGTGTCTTTCAGTCCAAATTTACTTAAACTGCTGAAATCCACAGCTCAGCCAGTCTTGTTATAAACCTTCAAGTCACTTCAGAATATAACTTTACATTGTATCCACCTCTCAGTAAGTCTTTCTTTGGCATGCTTTGGGTTCATTTATTCAGTTTTACACAAAAAAAAGTCTGGTGTTGTTTTAAAACGCCGGCTTTCTGATAGTGGTGAGACTGGTACTGCAACCATTTTTGGGATTTAAGAAAATGAATTCCCCACAATTCTAGGTTGCTTTTGGCAATCAGCATTGCCATTCCCAATGGTTTCAGACTACTGTGTGGGTGGTCCAATGGTGGTTTTAGGCAGTGCCCTTCTGTGCCCATAACATCGGCAAAAATGAGTGGCAGCCTATTCTTCATGCATTTCCCTGTGCATTTTCTGGGAAGCTCTGGCCATCATGATGTTTTCCATGTCAGCACTACACAGTTTTGAGGTAGGGCTTGGATGCATGGATAAAAACATCCCACAAGCCCCCCTCTTGCAATGGCCATTCTGTTTCACTGATGGGACTCGCAAGACCTGGGATGTTTCCTCATCTTCTTCCAATAGATGGCACAGTTCAGCATCTTTTCCTCCATCCGGTCGGATCGATCGGTTCTCCTCGCCGGTCCTGATGGGAATATTGGGCGGTACCCCGGGCCCCTCGCATTTCTGCTCCCAGTCTCCGGATCATCCTCCTTGGCCAGTCTACAGGTTTTCTTTCTCCTAGGACGACAAAGGAAGAGCGGCAATACCTATTCATAGACATTTTTCCCCCACCATTGATATAGTGGGGTGGCATATAAATTTATAGTCAAAACATATGAACATGCACATTTCTTTTTGCATTCAAAAATGAAAACACTCAGAATTTGATAGGCGATATGTAGGATCTTTTAAGTTAGAACTGAATTAATCCGAGACAGTACCCTCTAGGATTCCAGAGGATTCCTCCAGTTGTTGCAGAGTGTGCCTGGGATGGCAACACTTCAACTGGTTAATGTGAACCCACTTGTCTTCCCCCTCTGCCAAACCGCCTTTGGGGATGCGGATCTTGTAGGCCACAGGGGAGATTTTGTCTATAATCTCAAAGGGTCCCTTCCATGTAGGCAAATATTTTCGCTGTTTGGCCTGGTTCCTTTGGAAATTGTATAAATAGACCCGGTCCCCCACCTGATATTCCTTCCTGGAAGTCTTCAGGTCATAGTGGGTCTTCATGCTATCAGCTGATCTTTCTAGATTCCGCTGAGCATAAGCAAAAGCATGTTGAAGGTGTTTCCTTAAATTCTCCACATACTCATGAGTTGTGGAGGCATTTATCAGTGTCTGCTCTTGGGTCCTGTAGAGCAAATGCTGAGGAAGCACCATCTTGCGCCCAGTCATCAACTCAAATGGTGACATTTTGGTTGCAGATGAAGGGGTAGATCTGATGGCCATTAGGACCAGAGGTAATCGGATATCCCAACTTGGCCCAGAATCTGCCACAAACTTCTTTAATATGCTCACAATGGTTTGGTTATATCTCTCTACTGCCCCAGAAGAAGCTGGCCGGTAAGCAATATGCAACTTCCTTTTAACCCCCAGTATCTCCCACATCTTTGTCATTACTTCACTGGTGAAGTGGCTACCCCTGTCTGACTCAATCCTTTGGGGTAGACCGAAACGGGAAAAGATGTGGTTAATCATCAGGGCAGCTGCAGTTTCTGCCTTGCAATTTGGGGCTGGGAGACATTCCACCCACTTGGTAAACAAGCATGTCACAGTCAACATGTACTTATTCCCCCTAGCACAGCGAATCACAGGGCCTACAAAGTCGATTTGTAAATCTGACCATGGCAGTGTCATCCCCCTCTTTTGGAGAGGCGCACGGTGCGTGAGGGATGATGGCTGAATTTGTGCACACACAAGACACCACTTCAAGTATTGGTCGAGGTCCTGCCCCATGTGTGGCCAGTATGCAACCTCTCTTAAGATTTCCAATGTTGTGTGAAACCCCCTATGACCGACGGTGGCCTCATCATGGGCGTGACTTAACATCAGGCATCGGAATGAGGTAGGAACCACCCACTGATCGTGGCCAGCTTTGGATTTCCTTACCAGCAAACCGTCTTGGATTCGGAACATTTTTGGACATTTCATCAACACTCTTAGGTCCTCTTTCCCAATGTAATCGGTATCCGTCAGGGGAAAGTTCTCAGGGTCCTCAAGGTGTTGGTAAAACTTACCAATAATTGGATCCCCCTTCTGAGCGGTAATCAAATCAGCATCAGGGGTCTCCTTACTCCAATGTGCAATTGAAAGGTCGTTGTGAGCATTTGTCTGGGACCTAGTGATAGCAGTGACCTGGATTTCCCCCAACAGCGACTCAATTTCTATTAGATCCCTTGGATGGCCCTGGTTTTGGCCAGCTGATCAGCTAAGTCATTTCCAGTTTTGTCTGGTCCCTCTACTTTGGAATGACCCTTGATCTTTTTCCAATAGATGGTCATCTCATTCGAGGTGACCAGATCATCAATGTTTTGGATCAACTTCCCATGTTTCAAGGGTTTGTTGTTAGCACATAACATGCCTCTGGTTTTCCAATTAACCAGGTGCTCCACGAACCCGTTCCGTACATAATCCGAATCTGTGATTATGACCAGTTCGTGGAGTTGATGCTGGACAGCAGTGAGGATGGCCTGATGCAGAGCCATCAATTCTGCCACCTGACTACTTCGGGGACCAATTTTGTATCCAGCGTAGGGTTCTGGGGACTTATTCACCCATGCATTCCCTACGCCGGCCACCAGTTCTTTCTCCCCGTCGTTGTCAACATGGTAAGAGCATCCATCCACATAGACAGTGGGCATTCCCACACACTTGTCCTCTTCAAAGACTTTGTGTGGGGAATTAAGGTATGCCTCCGTGTTGTCCTTGATTTTTAGACTTTCGTCCTCGAGACAGTTTTCTCTGGCACAATCATGCAAGTCAGCCAGACCTTGCGCGAGGGGACTCTTCTTGTTTTGGCCATATCTGACCTCCACAGGAAAGCCTTGCATTGATAGAATCCAGGAAGTAATTCGGGAATTACTCACATTTCCGGCCCGGATTCTGTCACTTTGGAGATATTGCAGAGGCTGGTGTGGAGTCTCCACTATGATGTGTTCCCCATGGATAAACGGGCGGTAATTCTTCAATGCCCACACGATTGCCAGGAGTGCCTTCTCACAATCGTTGAATTTTTCCTCCACAGAGGATAAAGTTTTGCTCGCATAGGAGATTACTTTATTGACCTTGTCATGCTTTTGGTATAATACTGCCGTCAAGCACGCATTAGAGAACCCCGTCTCCAGGAAGAACTCCTTGTTTCTGACAGGGTAAGCTAGGCAGGGCGCTTGTGAGAGGCTTCTTTTGAGTTGTCTTACTGCCTCGGCTTGTTCTGGACCCCATTCCCACTTGACCCCCCCTTCAGGAGATGAATCAGGGGTCTGGTGATCTCTGCGTAGCCCTCAATGAACTTTCTGCTGTAATTAGTCAGTCCAAGGAGGCTCCTTAGTTCCCGCAGAGTTGTGGGGTCTTTCAGTTTCTGAAGTGCTTCCACTTTCTTTTCCTGGGGACAGAGACCCTGAGGAGTAATCTCATGCCCCAAGAAATTAACACGGGTTCTACACCACTGTGCTTTCTGAAAGGAAAGTTTTGCTCCGGCGGCCCTCAACTGCGTCAGAACATAACGAATCTCCGCTATGTGTTCCTCCACGGATGAACTTTTGATGAGGACATCATCTACATAAGCCAGGTTACCCCTCGCACCCAGGTCGGGCATGGCCTTATGTAGGAAAATATTGAAGTCATTACCGGAGTTAAGGTATCCGAAGGGAGTCCGGGTCCATGTGTACTGCTGGCCCCCAAAGGTAAAAGCCAGTTTGTATTGGTCCTCCCTGCTGACAGGCACGGTCCAGTATCCATTGGTCAGGTCTATTGCAGTGAATACCTGTGACCCCTGAATCTGGGCCAGCCCTTGGTCAATGTAGGGAAGAGGCCATCGGGAAGTATGGACCCGTTTGTTGAGCTCCCTGAGGTTGGCGCAGAGTCTCCACTGGCCGTTTGGCTTCAATATTCCCAGCACCGGATTATTGAAGGTGCTGTGGAATGGACGGATTATTCCCCGGGACTCAAGGTTCTTAATTATTTCAGTAAGGGACTCCATTGATGCGAGAGGCAAGCGATATTGCTTCACAAACACAGGAGTCATGCCAGGGTCCGTGGGGATTGTTGTTGTGTGGATGTCAGTGCGACCACAGTCATATGAGTCTACCGCAAAAAGATCTTGGAAATCCAAGAAAACTTGTTTCAACTTTTGCTTTTGTTCCAGAGTCACACAGGCATCAGCTAGGTTGACTCTCTCTTCCACCATCTGCCTGAAGCCTGGAAAGACTTCTGGTTTGGCTATTTCAGTGGCCTCCTCCAGCTGGGTGGAGAAGTCCCTAGTCAGAGTGCTGATTTGGACTGGAGGCTTCAGGTGGGAAAGGCAGCCCTCATGGACCTGGAAAATCACCTCATCCCTCCTGAAGTCACAAGTCACATCTTCCTTACCATAGGGGCAGGAAGTGTACACCAGGAAGTTCCCCCCATGCCGGGTAAAAATCCTGTCTGGTGTTGTATTGTCATCACTGTCACTGTCAAAGCAGTCCTTGGGGATTGGCCCTAACAGTTCATTTCCTAAATCTATGGAAAAATGTCGGTCATCAACCGCCATTCCAATAATGGTGCCTGCGGCTAGAGTAATACTCTTTAAGTCGCTGTTATCCACCTCTATTGGAATGGTGTCATGTTCTATGTTGACTAATGGAGTTGGGTTTACCCCTAACCCTTGCAGTTGGAGAGAAGCATTTAGATGTATGTAAGCATCAGGGTTTTTCAAATGTTGTCCTCTTTTAGCTTTCACTTCCAGGGAGAATTGTCGGGTCCTTTCTGGGATGGTGACTTCCTCTTTAATCTGAATTTCAACTGCATAAGGTAGCAATTGAGCCGACCTAAATGCTTTTTCTGGATCATCAAAGCCCATGGGATTATCCGCTAATCGGGACCAAGCTTTGAAGTTTATTAGGTCCAAACTAATGGCAAAGCGATTGAGAATGTCACTGCCTAAGTAAAAGGCGGCAGTGACGTCTCGCACGACCCAACAATTATGGACTATGCTCTTGTTGCCAATGGAGATTTTGAGCATACACCTGCTTGGCAGGAGATGTTTGGAATTGGGTGCTTCCAGGTCCATTTCCCATTTGTCTATCAGTTTGAATGTGGGAATGGCTGGATCGTTTGGGAGTTGGCGAAACATGGCTTTGCTGATGAAGCTCTTAGCATTGTTCACGCACACTCGAGCGAGAACAGAGTCCTTCCCATCATTTAACTGAACAGGGATGAACAACTGCTCTCCAATTTGCTGAATATCAGCCAGGCTCTGAGCTGATTTCACATCTTTCTGGACTATAGGAGTGGGAGTTTCTGATTGTGGATTAGTATAGAATCTCAGAGTGTTTCCTTCCAGCGTGGAGTACCACTTTAGACTGGAAGGAAGGTTGATTTTCAGAAATAGAGAGGACCCTCCATCACCAGTCTGTTGTCCTACTGCTATTACTGTCACGTCTGGAATTTGGTTGTTCTGGAAGTGAAATTCTACTTGGTCAGATTTTTGTTCAACCATGTGGCAGGTGCCGTTTAAACTAACATGGTTGACACTCTGTTTTAATTTTATTGGTCGGCTAGTCTGAGTCCAGAGGACCTTGTTTACGCAATCTATTAAGGGTGACAACCTCCTCAGGAGGTCATTCCCCAGTAAACAAGGGGTGCCCTCTGGAGTCACTACTATGACCGGGTGTTTCACCTTGTGTTGCCCGATCTTAATGTCCAAGTCTGCAGTCCCCTCAACGGGAATTTCCTTCCCGTCAAAGTTCTGCAGTTGTCCAGGAAGAGAGGTGAGAGGAATTTGGTAATTCTCTCCCCTTCCTGCATTCAGTTCGTCAAAGGCCCTTCTGGACAGAAGGGTAGCTTGAGATCCAGTGTCCACCAGTGCCAAAATTGTACCCTGCCCCTGTACTTGTACCGGGGCATAGTATCTTCCCTCCTTCTCCTCAAGGGGCACAGATAATGCACATTTTTGGACAACTGATGGGCTAACTTTCTGGTTTTGGACATCGCTAGCGAAGAGATTTGGGCAGAATTCTGTGGAGAGCCTTGGGAATCTGAAATAAAAAATTGGCAACTGGAGATCAGAGCCATTGTGGGTTCCCCTGGCTCCGTTTCCGGGCCGCCCCCCCCTTTTTGGAGGCAGTCACCAGGATGGGTTTGAACCAGGGGATTTTCTTGCTGTTGGTTCTGGGATGAGATGGTGGGCGGCGGTAGCTCAGTCTCCACATCTCCCCAGTCTGGATTTGCATCCCTAGGGACCAATTTTTCTTTGGGAGGAGTTCCCCCCTCTCTGAAGGAGAAGATCCTTTTCCCAGGATCCTCTGAGGATCCCTCTCCCTCAAATTGGAAGATCTGTACCTCCTCCTCAAACTGAGTCTGTTTGGGTCTTTTGTTTCTCCTACCCCCCCTCTGCTCCTTAGGAGGCAGACTTTAAGGGACAAGAGATTTTGTTTCCGGTTCGTGGTTTTCCAGGGGCTGTTTACAAGTTGGGAAGGAAGCTTCCTCCAAGGCTTTAGACCCCCCTTCCCCTTGTGCCTCCTCCCTGGGAACCGGTGTGTTATCGGGGTGCTGCCCCCGTCATTGTTCTGGAGCACCAGGTCCAGAGTTGGGTGCGTTCTGCGCCGGCATGCCGATCTGAGGGTTCTGCTGAGCCCTCAGTATGTGACCCAGATCCCGCGCCATGTTTTGAACCTGGCGGTCTAACTGGGAAACCCGCTCAGGCTGATACGGGGCCCTGTTTTCTCCCCTGGGCTGATCCCGGGAAGGATAGCTATCCCTTCTTTGGTAGTACCCCTGGTTGGGAAGATTTGGATACCCCTCCACCCTTGGCCTCCCCTCTCCCGGATTCGGTTGTCTGGGCTCAGGGAATTGGGTAAAGAAGGGTGGAGGATTTTGGGGCTGGAAGTTGGGTGGATACCTGAGGAAGAAGTTCTGCCCAGGGTTTGGTGAGTTTCTGCCCTCCTGTAAGAAGTTTGGAGGGAAGTTCTCTGGGTTAGGTGCTTGGCTAGATCCCCCCCTTGGGCTGGAGGAGTCCACACATAACCCAGGATGGGTCTGTTTCCCTTGTAACGGGGGCTTACATAATCAGGAGAGCGAGGGACCCCATTTGTGGGGCTGCCTCCCTGGCTCCCTTTCTGTGACTGGCCCGAGGACCTTCTGGGCCTAGCATTATTAGGTGCAGGTAGGTTTTTAGGCCCCCCCATCTCCAACTCTAAAACGGGGGTGACCTTTACCTCTGCCACCTTGGCAGCAGCAGGGGTGTTGTTGGCTTTGGGGTTTTTGGGCGCATTATTTTTATTTTCTATTGGCTTCTGCACCTCATAGATCCGGGTCGCCTGTTCAATGACCCAGTCTAAAGATCTTTTCTCGTGAAAATCCCTCACGAGCTGGGTCATTATGTATTTGGGCAAGGCATGGAAAAACGTATTAATAAATTCTCTGCTATCCGTGCGCACCCTTCTTGTGGTCTGTGCAAAAGCACGCTTTAACTCCTGCACAAATTCTTGTGGGGCCTGATCCTCCCCACATTGTAAATTGTAGGCTGCCTTGCGAGCCTCTTGAGGATTTCTATGAGTAGAAAAATGTTTCAAGATGGCCGCCTTATAGGTGGACCATCTTAAATGATTTTTGTCCTCCAGCCCCGCAAAGAAACTGGAGTATTCCGGGGAGAAGGTCCACTTTACATATTGAATACAGCTTTGGCTGTCCTTCAAATGGAAAGTCTCCATCATTTGCTCAAACAACTCTAAGTGCTCCCAAACAGAATACTTGGCGTTCTTATGATAAGGCGTGATGACGCTCCTGATTACCTTAATCTGCTTTAAGGGGTCCTTAAGCAAGGCCCTTTTTGTCTTATTGGCCCTTTTGGTCCGGGTAACCCTGGTCCATTCATCTTCTGACTCAGAGGCACTGCTCCCAGAGGTTCCCGTCTGTTCTTCCAGGTTTTCCCGGATTCTGCGAGCCTGGGAATGGCTGGCAGAATGTGGGGACCTGGTCTCCTGTGTCCTGTACCGCTCAGTGGAGTCTTCAGATCCCCCCTTGCTGCCAGTTACTGACCTAACTGGGCAGAGGTTTTCAGGATGCTCTTAATGGGCCTACTCTCCTGGGGTTCCCCATCAAATTGCACTGTGCTTGGGTGCCCATACCCGGATGCCCGCCCCTCCATTCCTGGGTGGTACTGGCCTATGAGCCCCATGCTTCTGGCTGGATAGTAATCTGCCATCCCTGTGGCCCGGTGCTCATGTGCGCCAGGGGATAGGGGGGTGGCAGAGTCCAGGGACTGAGAGAGATAAAGGCCTCTGGTACTAGGGCTCCCGAGGTTAGGCTCAGGAGTTTCCCTTTCCCAGCGAACCTGGTCTCCATCCGCCCCTGCTCCCTGTTGCAATGCAAGAGCCTGAGCCTTCAGTTCCTCAGTTAAGGCCTTACTAGACTCTATCAGTCTCTCCTGCATCGCTACCTGTTGTTGGAGCCTATCATTGTGCTGGCAGAGAGCCTCATTCTCTCTCTGTGCCTCCTGATTGGTCCTGGAGCACTGGGCCAGTCTTTGCTGCAGGAGGGTTACCTCCTGAGCTGTGTCCCTATTGGCCTGCTCCTTTCTTGCCAGAGCATCCTCCACCCTCCTGGTGTGTTCTAACAAGTTCTGGTGTTTTTTTTGGAGGTCACCCAGCCCCTGGAGGGCCAAGTGATTTTCATCTGTTTTTCTTTTTAAATGGCAGACTTCCTGCCCTAAGGCGTCTCTTTCCTGGCTAAGAGCCTGCATTTGTGCCGCCAGGTCGTCCCTCTGCCTTTGAAAGGCACCACCTTTCTGGCGTTCTTCATCAAACTCTGCCTGGGTATCCAGGTCTTTCAAAATCAGCTTGTCGCTCTCTGCCTTCACTCTATCTAGATGGCTTTGCAGGGTGGCTACCTGCTCCGTGCATGCCCTGTTAAAGTCTAATTGTTGCTCCAGCTTTTTCTGGCTCTGCAGTAAGGAGTCCAAACTGTCTTGGTGCTCCTTCTGCAGGGCCAGAAATCTAGTATCCTGGTCAGCCTTTTCCTGTTGCAGTATATCCATGTCCTCTTTTATTTTAATTATATACTGCCTACTATCATTTTCTGACTCCTGGCTCCTCTGCAGCCTCTGCTCAGAAGAGTCCAGATCAGATTGGGCCTTCTGTAATGCCAGCAGTTGCCTACTCGCCAGATCTTGGCCTTCAGCACATTTGTCCTGCATGGCTCCCATATGTAAATATAAATATGCCGCTACCCTGGCAATCTTGTTGTGCTCATCCTTGGCCTTAGAGGACATATATAGTTCACTCAGGCCACATGTAAGGGACCCTGGTCTCTCCATTTATCTGACCCTGTTTCCGTGATCTGGGGTGCGATTGCTTGCAACCAGACCGTCTGGTCCTGATGGGTCCACTCACCTCTCACAAATAGCTTATGTAAGAAGTGCTCTCTGGCTATTTTCATGTCTACTAAGGTCGTCATTCTGGAATTTGAGTTCCTTCCTGACTTACAGAAGTTTGTATTTTATTTTTGCAAAACAGACCTTTTCCTTAGAGCGTTCCTTTGAGGAGTGCTTTACAGCGTAACACAGCGTGGTGATCCGACCGGATATGTGTATCTGGTCAGCTGGCACACTGTATTAATCTGCACAAGTGATAGATCTAATCCGGAATCCCCGGCTTCGAGCCCCCAATTTGTAAGAGGATTCAATTCAACACTACAACTAAGTCAATGCCTAGTCTGGGATACTGAATGGAAACCCTTATTGATATATCTTTATGTCCAGTTCATGCGTTCTGGATGACTACCCCTATATAACACCCCTCTCTTGGAATCCCCCTGACCCCACTGAGCCAAGAAGTAGTTCTGTTTTGCAAGTTAAAAGGTTTATTTGAGAATTTAAACAATATAGATATATATCACACTTTATATTAAATTAATAATTGGATATCACACTTAATCTGATCAGTAATCAATAATGGATAGTCTGGCACTAGCACACTTGTGAATAGGAACAGAAGAATAAGGTGGTAGAGAATACTTTATATAAGTTCAGATGGATGTAATGTTGAATGAAAAATGCAATACAGAAAATACTCAATATGATTTCAACAAAACAATGTAATCACTTTTCTCTGGCAATCCCCTCACCCCTTTATGCAATGCAAGGAAATGGAAGGAAAACACACAGTTCTCAGAAATGCAATCAAATATAATTCAGTTCACCCCAGCAAGCTTAGACTACAGAAGTTTGAAACACAGGTCCAAAATGCTTTTATATGTGCTGGCAATAAAGTGAAAAATATGCTAAAATGCTTTTAATTCCCTCTAGAGGTTCAGGTTGAGGATTAGTTGGTTTAAATTAGTTCAGGCTTACTTTAGCAATGTTCTAGGAATGATTGGCAGGTTGCAAACGACTTTCTAACAGTTCTAGCAAGAAGCTGCTGTTTTCACACGTGGAGGAATTTTCAAATCGCGGTAAAATTATCGGGGGTAGGAATGCGGTTCTAGGTTCGTTGAAAAGCCAAGATTCCCAGCTTTCAGAGGAAAGTTACTGCAAGTCTCTAGGACAAACGGTCAGGGAGATATGAGCGATTAAATAAAGGTAGTTTTTCGGATTTGGAATGTTAAAATTCAAAGTGACAAGTGACAGTTTTGCAAAATGACAAGGTACAACTTCTAGGAGTCAGTTCTGGTTAGATTAAAATAGATTGAATTATATTATTTTAACTAAGAGATTGGTTCTGCACAGTTCTGCTAGGTACTCACAATATATTTAGAAATAGAATGGGCCTCGCCACGGATCTGGTCAGGTTTTCTTCACTCGCCACGGACGGTCTCTGCGCACAGCGTCTGGGTCAGCTCTCTAGTTCTGCGAACAGTGATCTGGGTCAGCTCTGCTCTGCCTCTGGTTCTGATCAGGTCTGTGGGTCCGGATACAGCGGTCTCCGGTTCAGCTGGTCTCCCTCTGGATACAACACTGCTCTCTGGCAAATGGCAAGGGTTCTTGCAAAGAATTCAAACAGCTCGCCTGGCTGTGATAGTGGCAATGATTTGAGGCCTGCTAAAGAGGGATTTAGCTTGTAGTTGACCTCTCTGCTACAAATTCTGAAGTAAAGTCTTGGTCTCTGAAGGTGGATAGATTGAAGTCTCTATGTTGGCTCTCTGAAGGTTGATGGAGGTAAAGTATGGATTTTCCCGGCAGAGCGTCCCGCAGCAAATGGATTTGAAGGTCCCTATCTGTCCTGACTGTCTGCTTTTATGTGTTTTGAAAATGGGTGTGTGTGCAGCATCACTAGGCTCTACCCCTCTCCACTTGTCATTGGCCACTTCATCCTCTTCCCCTTGATTGGAGGAATGAAATGAAGTGTCATCATGATGAGGTCTGTTTATGGTACAGAGAACCCACCCCTGTCAAATTACACACAATCTATATTTTGACCCAAAAGACATATCTGCACAGGTACACATTTGTTTAAAATTACATGCACCCATCACATATCACAGGAGGTATACCCTGTCCAAATCTGCTCTTCCTGGGAGCTTGCATTCAGAAATGGCGACATTTGCACTTTTTAACTGGTTTCGCAATATCGGACATTACCCCAAATTTACACACATGTGCGCAAGGAGTATGGACATTAATTGATGAAGTGTCAGATTTTTAACATGCATACATTTTAAGTAATACCCTCTTAACTGCTAGCATGCCCCCAGATCATACCACCGGTTCTAAAAACCTCTTAAAATGTGGGCAGAAAAATCACAAGAATTATGGTATCATTTAAATAATTTTCACAAGTCCGCTCTATGAATGATCCATCTTTTTAGAGTTATGTTCTGGCCCCAAAGGGGTGTGGTTTCCCCCCAGCACAAGGTTGAATTTCTGGTTTTTCCAGTTCTGCCAAGCCAGCTTGCTCTCACAGGCAGTGCTCCTCCCCTTTACTTCCAGGAGGAAGCCACTTTTACGGCCCCCGTAATAAAACATTTGCCTGAGTCAGGACAGGGCTTTGTTCAATTTCCTGCAGAGCCCAGGTAATTCAATCAGAGAAGTGTCATATCCCTTTTGGCGGGAGCAGCAAAAGGGCAGCTAGGCCTGGGAACACAGCTGTTGTGCAAGTCTCAACTCCTGTCGGGGGTAGCTGGTGGGCAGAATTCAGTTCCTTAAGCCAGGCCCCAGCTAATGTCACTTTTAGTTACCCAGTTATCTGCATTCAAATAAACTAACCATTTTTTACATATGCAGCTAAAATGCTGATTCTAAGTTTAAAACTATGACATTTAAACAATTGCAACCTATGTGACACTCAAAGGTAGGTCACTCATTTCTTTTAAACATTTAGATTTTTAGTGTCTTTCAGTCCAAATTTACTTAAACTGCTGAAATCCACAGCTCAGCCAGTCTTGTTATAAACCTTCAAGTCCCTTCAGAATATAACTTTACATTGTATCCACCTCTCAGTAAGTCTTTCTTTGGCATGCTTTGGGTTCATTTATTCAGTTTTACACACAAAAAAAAAAAAAAGTCTGGTGTTGTTTTAAAACGCCGGCTTTCTGATAGTGGTGAGTACTGGTACTGCAACCATTTTTGGGATTTAAGAAAATGAATTCCCCACAATTCTAGGTTGCTTTTGGCAATCAGCATTGCCATTCTCAATGGTTTCAGACTACTGTGTGGGTGGTCCAATGGTGGTTTTAGGCAGTGTCCTTCTGTGCCCATAACATCGGCAAAAATGAATGGCAGCCTGTTCTTCATGCATTTCCCTGTGCATTTTCTGGGAAGCTCTGGCCATCATGATGTTTTCCATGTCAGTACTGCACAGTTTTGAGGTAGGGCTTGGATGCATGGATAAAAACATCCCACAGTCTGATTGCGCAGCTGGTCACCGTTAGTTCCTCCTGATCTTAAATGATCTATGGACTCATGTATGTGGTCATTAGAATGATTGTCATACCTCACTGTATCTGATTGATGTGGGGTTGTGTTTACAATACATATAAAGGAGTCATGTTCAATGCAACCCACCCAACTAAAGTTGAAAAACATTGACGTTATCTTGCTGCTCAGGAAAATTATATTTTGTACTAATCTGCACAAAAATTATTTCTGTTCTAGGGAGAAATATATAACTTCTGGTGCAATTCAAAATGTCCACATCAGCCCTGCTAAAGGCTGGGCATGAATTCAATTGATATTTTATTTTATATTTATTTTATTTATTTTTGGAAATAAGAAGCCTGTTCTGCAGTAACCAGTCTACTCTTGGTTTGCTTGTTTTGTACATTATTGTATCTTTTTTCAGTTCATGTGGTTTCTCCAAAGCATGTGTTTGTGTGCTGTGCTGGTCTGTTCTTCTCTAGTAATTGTTTCCTTTGTGTAAATTACCTATATTGTAACCGGACTTTTGACGGTTGTTATTGTCTCGAAGATTGCAATATGTTAATGTTAAAGGTATTTGTACCGCCACCGTCACCAACAGAGTTGGTCCCCAGGCGCTCAGGCGGATCTGCAAACAAGAAGTTGGGGTGGGAGGTGGTTAGACAGATGGAGAGGGAGTAGGAAAGTGAGAGGGTGGTGTCCTGTTGGCAGCTTCAGTTTGGTTTTCACTGTGCGATGAGCTTGTGTGCGAATATCAAATCGATGTGAGACCTTGTGTGCTGTTGGTGTGGCTTATGTGTTGGTTGTTTGTTGTTGCGATGTGGTGAAGTGCAGGCGGTTTGCTTTGCGAGAGGGTGGTTGTGTGGATTTGTGGGTGAGATAAAATATAATTAATACATTTTGTTAGCGCTTCTGTTTTTTGTGTCCACTGCCCAATTTTTGCTGTATAATTCTAAATTGACATGAATGCTAACATGTTCAATTGGTATTGTTGTAACATATCACAGATTTGAACTTGGCGACTGTTGTCACTATTTTGGCATAGATATGTGTTTTGATTTCCTCCTCTGGGTCGGAATGACTGAGTAGTGCCTTAACATTATACACTTAGGATTTTTTGGGACACATAAACAGGACCCGTGCTGCACACCAAAGGTTCCTCAGTGGTAATGCACAAGACCACAGCAACCTAACCAGTCTCGGTGTGTGCTAGATCACCTGCAACGTGATGAGCCTGGCAGATTGGGGCACAGAGTTTAGCACTCGACTTCCTTCCCGGTGTGATAGCACAGCAAGTAGAGCACTCGCTTTGACATCTGTACAGAGCCTACTGACGCAGGTTCGAATCATAGCAGTGCCAAACTTAGCCTTTTATCCTTCCGAGGTCGATAAATGAGCACCACATACAGTGGGTCATAATAAGCAGCGCTCAGATACCGGAGGGTTCGTAGCGCTATATAAATGCTAAATTATTATTTTTAAGCAACCAAATCTTCTTTGAAGACTGAGGGATTATCGGAGAAGCTGTTTGCCATTGTGTGGATAGTGTTGCAATGTGTGCCCTGGATATCGAGCTTGTTGCTTGGAGGAAGGGGTCACATCTAAAGCCTAGAAGATTTTTAAGCTTGGGCATTCACCCACTCAACACGGTGGGCATCAGGCCGTTCTAGCCGGGCTTCCTTGAGTCCACTTGAGTGAACTAAACCTCCACATATGGTTTGGGACCGATCATGTGTGTGCCCGCCTCTCAGCTTTGTGGAGTTGACTTTGAGATGTGACTCTGCGAAATTTGTATCGAAATTGCTATAGACATTCACCTCACGTCCCGCCCTCGCTGGGTCTCTGACATTGCTACATTGGTGTGTAAGCAGCACAGCAACAGCTTTGCAACAGCTTTTTTGCTTTTGGAAATATGCTGTGGGGAATTCAACTCGGCCTCCAAAGTCACTGGGGGGATCTCCGGATCGCATTTAAGCGGCGCTGACGGGCAGGCTCAATATTTTCCTAGCAGTTACCTCCTTTGTGTGGCTGGGGGAATTGCAGAGACCTATTAAAAACAATGCCACAAGTCAGTCAAGGAAATTATGGTTCGTTTTCGATGCCAAAAAAGTGCCCGACTTTGTCCCAAAAAACTGGCCACACAAGAATTATGTGTTTTTGGTTCAGCCATCGGCCTATAGGCCAGTCCGAGCCTGGCTCTGTGTGCAACAACCTACTTGCTCTTTCGAACACCTTACTTTTTCTTTCACCAATAAATCAGGGAAAAGTGCAAACACCGTCCCACGCAACCAGAAATAATGCAGTCGAGTGTCGGGCATTTGGGAAATTGCAGAGATCAGCAAATCCAATGTGCCATGGATGAGTGTCACCATGAGAGATCATCCTTTCTAATGACAGATTCTCCTCTGCCAGGTCAGTGTGAGTTGCAAGCATAAGGGCAAGGGGTGGGCTGTTCTGGAAGCCCTGTAAGTGAGGGTGAGAAGGCAGGCCCTGACCCCACCCCAACCCTCCAGGAAACCCTCAGTATATGCAGAACTGCCTGTCACACGTGTAGGGAAAGCTTCGTCAGGCAGAGCCGAGCAGAAGACGCACATTGTAGCACAATTCCTTTCTCCCATCAGGCCAGGCTCTGCCCGAGATTTAGATAAATGCGGGCCTGGCCCCCAGCCAGCAGGCCCAGTCGAAAGCAGGAGGGCTCGAGCAGGCCTGTTGCAGTCTGCCCACTGCCCATTCTGAGCCAACAGGTCACACTGCTTAACTCAAGCATCTCAGGCGGGGTGCCCCCTAGCCAGACACAGCAACACCATGAAGGCAAGGCCCAATAGTGCCAGATCTGTGCTCGGACTGGGACCGCGGCAGCTTGCCCTGTAGGCCAGTCCGAGCCTGCACGGGTCGGACTGGGGCCAAAAATTGCCTCAGGCACCAACAAAAAAAGTGGACCACAGTTGCAAATGGGAATTCATTCCTTTTGTGACGCTGTTTGAATAGTACCCAAGGGAAAGGTGTTTGATAAAATGTGATGCAAATTGTAAATTTTAAAGAATATTTCTTCAGCAACACTGGTCAAAACTATTAGCCACATAGTGAAGTAACTCATCATATTGGCCCACATTGGCCAAAAAAAGTGCCCCACTCTGACCCGAACAACTGGCCCACAAACATTTTGCGTTTTTGATCCATGGGCCTTTTGCCCTATAGGCCAGTCCGAGCCTACTAGTGCATGACGATGTCATTTTGGGATAAACACGTCGTGCCAGCTTTGGCGTAAGAAACCCTAGGTAATGACAAGACAGCAGTAAGGCACTGATTGTCCTATTCCTTATTTAGTGATGTGACGTATGAACATGTCTGCCTATGTGTTCCAGGCGGCACACACAGGGCGAGTGGAAAGAGGTTGCAGGGGAATTGAATCACTGGCTTGCTACGCAATAAACATGGATTCATCAGCACTACCAGCAAAAGCTGAAAGGTCAAACTAGGGAGATCTCTTTTACTTCTTGATTTTAGTCCTTTTTTTTCAGGTTTCCTGCATCTGATTTTCTTTTATCTGTAGAGATGTTCATGTTTGTTACAAACGCTGATGTCCAATTCAGCCATGCAATCTTTTCCCCCAATGTATTCAAATATTTGAATACGCTTAAAGTATTTCCTGCCTAGCTTAAGAATCTTATTCCTGGGATATATATATATATATATATTTATTTAATGGATTTTTTATAAATGCGCCTATTACCGCAAATGAGTTGCGTTTCTAAGCGCGGATCGGGCATTTGAATATTTGTTGCGATCCGTGGTTTTGCTTTCAAGACCAGCACGTTGCCCCTGTGCTATCCTCATAGAACGTTTCTGCGTCTTAAGTGCCAGGCTATTATGCAAGTCTATGCAAAAAGGACGAGCATACTCGTCCTTGTAACAGTCCGCTAGATGTATTGGATTGGGTGGGCATCTTTAAATACACTTGCAAGGTGTTATGTTATGTTGTTGTGATGTCTACCCACACGGCTACCGTTGCATGATCTGAGCAGGTGCTGATGCCATAAATGATCACGTTTTTTAACTTCTGAAATAAGGCATTACTCTTTTTACATAACTTCAAAATGTCCTTTTCTTGCATTTTTTTTTATTGTTGTTCTTGTGTTATTGCTGATTTGCAATTCAGCAAATAAAGAATAACAATTCATTTCCGGGCGCATCTCTAATCCAATCATAATGCACGTGTGGCTTGATGGTCAGTTTCAGTTAAGAGCCCGCCCAGAATACTTAACACTGTACCAATGTGCATGGTTGAAGTCAAGGAATTTAAAATGCAATTTATTCTGACTTCCACTAAAACCTTGTGCGAGTCTGCACTATTTGCAGAGGGCGCTGACTGTCCACACTTTTTGATATTGCAGCGAAAATTGCAATGACAATTTCAAAAAGTGGCAATTATCTTAAATACATATTGTTTTTCTCTTGTAGAACTTGTGCTTCAAAAAATGCTTGATATTGCCGATCATGATAGTGAAAACGATGCAGAGAATGCATTCCCCCTGCAGACTCAACTCTGGCGATAAATGAGTAATTTTCTTTGAGAAATGAGCACAATGAATGTGAGAAAAGGGTATTTTAGAGCCGTTGTCTCCAGCATCTTCAAAAACTGCTGTTAAAAAAAAAAATCCTCTCATACATCCCCAGTCATTGCTTTGGAACGCGAGACAATAGCATGCATCTGCTGGCTGTGGACCGGGCATACGTATCAGGTGTACGGGAGATGGTGTACTAAATACTTTCTGCAAACTAAAGCTGTGTGGGCAGTATTTAGCACATTGTGTCAGGGCCTTGCAGTTCTAATCTAAGACCCATGGTACAATAAGCCAATTGTCTCGGGAGCCACCTGTTGGGGGCCACCTTGAGGAGACACTATGACAGTAAAAACATTCAATCGGACGCCATTGCAATGGAGTGGTGCAGTCAAAATGGCCGCCTTTCAAGGACGAGGATGGCCTCAAACCTTGCACAGGCCCTGCCTACACTGAATCTGTCTGTACTATGAGCATCCAAAATGGAGGCACTCTGCGGTTACACTTCAAATCCAGCCATTGGGCTACTATTACAATTCTATTATGCTGCCTCCTCTGATGTATCGAACATGTGGTCCAGACAGTGAAAGATATTGCATAGAAAAGTTTAGTAGTTTGGGTTTTCGCTTTCAAATGCGACCATATCTGGCTGTAAAAAACTGGGTATGCCAGTTAACCCTTTCCGACACACTAAACTGCACAGCAACTAGTGCTTCAGGTAAGGTTTTGGAGGTCAAGGTTACAGCATTCTAGGTCCAAAAATGTGGAAATATGGGTATAGCAGTCTTTCATTGATGGGTGAAATTGCGATGGGTGTTTTTCCGAGTACATTTTACTGCAAAAACTCATAGAAATATATAGGGAAGGGGGGTTGGAAAAATATATATAAGGGGATGAGTGTGGTCGGGAATAGGTAAAACACAATAGGGGATAGGGAGCTTGGGAAGGAACCACCACAAATAAAAAATAAACAATTTCGATTTGTTTTTTCGAAAATAAAACATCAAAATTTCACCCATCGATGAAATGACATAGAACCGAAATCTGAATACATACATCTTAAAACTGTCGGAGTAAACTAGTTCCATTACAAAAATAAGCAAGTCCTCCCTAGTCAAAATGAAAGTCGTTTCACAAGCAGTGATTATGCAGCAAAACTGTTTCCAAGGTGCCTTTTTTAAGAATTAACTAAACCCTGTACCCAGGCATGTACAAGGCTCGAGAAAAATGTAAATCAGCGAGTGAACATTTTGTAAGCAGTGTACTCATCGCTTAAGGATACATTTATTTATGGTAGAAGAGAAATGTTCCAACTTTTCTTAAAAATGCTAAGCAAGCATTTCTCGTTGTCTTGGGAACAGCTGGGTAAATAAGATAAGGTTGCATTCTCCTGCCTTCTGTTTTTTAACCTGAGCACACAAAGGAAGAAAGAGCAGCAATTGGATTTGCAAAAGTTCTTATTTTGCCGCAAGCATTGGAAGATTTAACTCCTCCCTAGAAGGCCATCAAGCAATCGACAAATTAATCTCAAGACTTTTGCTTCTTCAAACCAGAAAGTCATATTTTAGACAGAGCTTTCTATAAAAGTCTTGGGTTTTTCTGGCTTCTATTTTCTGGAAGTCTGATTGCTTTTCATGGTCAAAATCAATAAAGGGCTTAACTGAGGCAATAATAGCAGCAATAATACATGGGCACCTACTACAAGAATATACAATTAAGTAGACATTCTTAATTTCACAATCTAGTTATCACAATGTTACTCAACTGCAATAATTGAATGATATCTGAAATCAACTGTAACCATCTATTACAGTTAATTTGTACATCACAATGCCTACTACCTGGACCAGCAAAGCTCCAGCTGCCAGCACTTGCCATCTCCCATCATTGATGAAGAGGGGTGATGCTCAGCTGCGTTGTGTTTGTATACGACAAGCTCTGTTTGTGGAGGGATAGTGGGCGTGGTAAAAAGGAAGGTAGACAGGAAGAAGATGGAGGGGTGCGGAATAAAACGGGAAATGCTTAATAATGACAGAGATAGAGAAAGGGACGGAAAAAGAGAGACAGTTTCCTAGAGAGAGGAATAAATATGCAAAGTCACCCAAAAATATAAAAAGACGAGAGAACAAGAAAAGAGGACTAGAAAATAAAACAGAAAAGCTTGGAAAAAGATAAATATTAAATTGAGAAAGACAGCTGCGTAAAATATAAACAAAAGAGTCTAGATAGTTAAAAGAAAAGACAAATGACAAAAAATGTACTGTCCTACGGAAAGTAACCTAGAAAAGGAGAGAAGTTAACAACAAGTGAAAAAAATGTACATTTCCAGTCACCTCAGAGTTCCCTGAATAAGATGCTTGCTTGACCTGTGCCCTGCTGCCTGGAGATCTTCACCGACCACATCAGTGCCCTGCAATTCCTTGCGTCCGCCTGCGGTGCGTAATCAAATATATAGTAAGGATTGATCTGGTTGTGTGAAATCAGGGTCACCCTGTCCTGCTCTAGTTTCCAGTGGTTGATTATTTTGTACAATAAACGTCCTTGCAAATTCCCTGCCCACATTTGAGAAAAAGGGCATGTGATCACTTTTAAGATACATAAATTCACAAATATTTACTATTCATTTTTAGGTTTTGGCTGGTATTGTAGCGAAAAGCAGTGCTTTGAGGAAGAAGAGCGCGCATGCCCTTTTCAGACGGATACACATGTGCCCATTGTTTTGGCCATCTCCACGCCCTCACCACACTCTTGGCATGCAGGCATTGCTTGCCCACATCAGAACAGGAGAAGTCATTGGCACTTTTATCCTGTCTTTCAGATTTAGCAAGTGCAGCTGTGGAAGTGGAGATCGGTTCCTGGAATTCAGCTCTGTTGTGTCTAACTGACCTCCATTGTTATCTCAGGAGGATAGCTCAGGGGTGACGTGCTCACCTTGGAAACAAGATTACACGGAGCAACACAGGTTCGACCCGGTCCGCGCTTAGAAGCTGGTTATAAATAACCTATCATATCATATCTTGATTTTATATATCACCAATTTACTACAATTAATAATATCTTGTGAAACATCTTTGAAAATAAGCACATAAAACTGAATATTAATTATTTATTTACTGTATTTTAGTACAAAACTTTACACACATTTTATTGTAAAAAGAAACCAATAAAAGCTAACATATATGCATTTGACCTCTAATACATTTACATGCAACATATAACATAAAACCTGAAATATTTTTGGATAAATAGACGATTTTATTATCTGCGCGAGGTTTTATGAAAACCCAATCCAGTACATCACTTGTTTAAAGGATTCGTTTTAGCAGCCCCCGAATCCAAGGCACTCACAACAGTTAACCCTACTCTATACAGGTTCCACTGTGATGCTCTGTTTTCAGTATTTGGACATCTCAACCAACATTGCCTACTCTTAATGGTATCGAACTCATGCACGTAATCTCCTAGAAATCTTATGTAGGATGAGCCCGGGTAGGGTCATTCAGTCAATACATGCTTAGCAGTTTCAGTTGTCGAGTGATCGCAGCAAATCCGGCAGAATCTTTCTGCTCTGGGGCTGTTATTTCTACTCCCAGAATAGAAAGAACAGGTAAGCTATTTAGGGGCAGCAATAGAATTGAGCATCAGATGTTTTAGAGGGACATATAGATAGGTAGGACTGAGGCCTTAAAAAGCGGTACAGGATCTCTGGCACAAATACATAACTCTTGAGGGCAGTAAGGTGCGAGAGGTTTCCACCGCAATTCCTTAGTTTGATTTTCCTGTCTACCTCTTTCCTTAGTTCTTTTAGGGAGAGCTACCAGTATATTGGGAAAATCAAAAATATTAATACATTTATTTATTGTTTAAAGCGCTGACCTAGCTCGAGAGCAGTGGAACACTGTACCGGGTGTGGGTAGCAGGCGTTTGGACTGGTGTCTTTTAACAGTAGCGCTGTACCCTAAGTTGCAGTCTGTGCATCAGTCTGTGCATTCTTTGGGATTTGACCTTGGTCAGGTGTTGTTGAAAAAGCCCCATTTGAGAGGTTTGCAGATCTCGAGAATTGTGGGGCCACTTTCAAGCATACAATGGAGTGCATTCCAGAGGGTGGGTATGTTACAAGAGAAGGATTCTTTGCAGGTCCTCTCTATGCGAACAAGTTATGATTCAAGCAAGTTGGTTGATATGCTGTGTGAGGAGCATGTGCCACTAGATATGTTGAGTTTAGCTGCCGGGAATACTGGTATGCTACTCATGACCACTTTGTAGATGAGACATGCAGTCTTGAACTCCTGGCCTAGACAGGAAGCCAACACAGTTCAATAAGAATGTGGGTGATTTGGTCGAATTTCCATGCAATGTAATAAAGCATTCTGCATCATGGTGGAGTGCTTTTTGGGTTGCAAGTGAGCATTTGGGCGACCCATCAGGAGGATAGCTCAGGGACAACGCGTTGGTCTTGGAAGCAAAGCAACGCAAGGCAATGCATAGCAACACAGTTTTGAATCCCAGTCTCACGCTTAGAAACTGATACTCAGGAGGGCATATCACCCATTGATACATGAGACCACAATGCCCTGCAATGCCGTCCAGAAGTTCTGCAGCGGAATGAATGGTTTCATTTTGCTAAGGATGTACATTTGGAGCCAAGTCATTTGGGCCTTTCTTGGTGTTTCTGTAAGGACAGGCTGCTGTCGATGGTAAACCCCAAGGATTTTTCTGAATCCAAAAGCTGCAGATCAAATCCTTCTAGACGCCTATCATTGACCATTTCTGGACCAGTTGTTGTTTAGTGGGGGACAAATGAGGACAAATTTGTTTTTGTAGATTTTAAGTTTGAGGTAGGTAATTGACATCCAGGCTGGATGATGGCTAGTTAATCGCGGAGGTGACTGCTGTCCTGTGGGCTTTTTACTCTCATGTACAATTCAGCGTCATCTGCATGCATTGTCCTTCCTTTACAACAAACACGATTTTAATTAAAAAGAAAATGCCCGGCCCTCCCACACACACACACTACTAGATGCATGTCACAAATCTATAGACAAGTTGTACTCCCAGTGCACACAGAAAGCGAGCACTATCTCAGATGAAAAAATAAAATGTTCTGTTTAATATATTTTCCGCAGAAAAGTCTCCTCCACGACGCGTGTGCTATGAAAATAAATAAATACATATTTCTGGAAATCTGAGAGACCAGTACACCATGTGTTTGCACATATGTGCACTGCATTAAGGGTTTGTATGGTGTGGGGCCGATACACCGGCAGGGTACTTAAAATCACATTCCTCTCATTACACGCCTGTAATGTTTCTACACCATAATACAGACTATTTTAGCAGGCTATCTAATAAAAAAACACATATCTATCGAGGACTTTATAACGAAAACCTGTATGCCGAATGTATCTTTGGGTGCAGTAAAGGGTTCATTTTTGGGGGGAAATGTTTGGGGTGGATTTTTAAGGGTGTTAAAAAGGGGTTTTGGGCTCCTCCCCAAAAGAATTTAAAATGCATTTGGTATACAAGTTTTTGGTATAAAATACTCAATATTTGTGTGTTTCGCTATAATATTTTCGCTACAAAGCATCGGGGCTGATTCATGGAATTATGTGCGCTGAAAAATGGGCTTTGTGCGCCATTCTGCCCGCAAATCCCTGTTTCACAAATGGGGATTTGCAAGCAGAATGGCGCACAAATCCCGTTTTTCGGCGCACAAATTCCATGAATTAGCCCCTAGTAACCTTTTAGCAGCATCTCCTTGAATGCAAGAGGGATCATCAACCTACTGTTCTACTGAGCGCTTCATGTCGAATTCCTCCCACGTTTAGGCGCTGCAGTAACAATCTATTACCACAGCACTTACCAGATGTGATACTTCTCATTAGTTCTTCATGGAGAGGGAAGGCTGAGCAATCTGCCTGTGGCTGGGAATGGCTGTCGGGGATAGCGAGGCATGAACAGAAGCTGCTCTGTTCTATGCCAAAGTGTAAAGTATGTGCCTGTTTGTAAACACAAATACAGTAAGAATATGTGTGTCATTCAACGTTGTTATATTTCTCTATTCTACGGGGAGGGAACATTGGCTCCCAAATAGCCTAATCATGAGGGAGCTACAAGACAGTTCAGCTCAGTCATTCTGTGTATTAATATATATCGAGCATTAATATTCCTTACAACGTGTATGTGTATGTTCTATCCACAGTCCAGACTCAATTGAATTACTTCAACGCTAAACCAATGTTGGTCCGGATGGAAACTATTGCACATTCTGGAATCATTTGCTCAGGGTCACATAATGTGATCACACAGGAAGGCTGGGATTTGAGCCCATATATATTGCTTTAATAGTGTGCAGTCTAGTTAGTAGACAACATGTCCTCCCTTTCCTTCTTTGCACAATTGTTTCTTAATTGCTAAATTAGTACTCAATGTTCAATATTGCTAAATAGCAAATCATGCAAATCACATGTTAAATCAACTTCACAATATATAAGAAATATTTTAGGCAAACAGAGCGTGATTCACTCTCAAAATGCACAAGCGCACAAACGAGCAATGGATAACTGTACATTGATCACAAAGTGCTATAGAAACCTAGGTGGGTTAAAATGCATTTGTGCTGTTGTGTCTATAGTTGTGTCAAATGTAAGGAAGGGGAAAATGTTCTAAACGTTAAAATCTTTTAATGTCATGCTATAGCCATCAATAGATATTTGAGAAATTGACAAACTTGGTTGAATAGACCATCATTCCACATATCAATAGAAACACTACATTACATTATATCAGTTTAGCTTATGAAGTGCTAAGGGTCCCCAAGGGCATCAAACCATTGCCGGGCACCAGCCAAAGGCCAGCTAACCAACCAAATCAGTGAGGTGCAACAGAGGCACATCACAAAGATCAAAATAAGAAAGTTTTCCATTTTTTGTTTTTTATGCATAATAGATGGTTCTAGGTGCTGCAAATATCAATCAATCTATTAGCTTTATTTGGCATAGTCATAAAAGCACAAAATACAAAGCACATCATTAAACCAGTTCGTAAAGTACAAAATAAACATAAAAATACAATTAAAAACACAACTGAATCCACAATAAAATACACTCAGTTCATTAAAATTCAAGTTCACAGAAGGTTCAACGCAAACATAGATGGGCAAGTTATTCCAAAGGCTAGCCACCTGGGATTTGAAAGATCGGGCAATTACATTACAGTACATTATTAGATTAACAAAACAATGAGATCAAGTAGGCAAAGAACCTGCCCACATCTTACATCCGGCAAGTCTATTCACGTGTGCTGGCTCCGCTACTTTTCATGATCACTTGGCCCTCATTATAAGTTTGCCGGTCTAGGAACTATGGTACCGGTAATCTTGCCGGTACCGTAGTTCCCGGACCGGCAAACTACACGTTGAGCTCGCGGGTGCCTTTCTGCTCGCCAGGTCGGACCTGGTAGGCAGAAAGGCACCCGCGAGCCCAGCATGACGGATGCACCAGCACCGTTCTTAACGGTCCCGGTGCATCCGACTTCCCCATTCCCATTGAGCCCTATTGGGTTCAAATGGGAATGGGGAAGAATTTTTCCCAGCGCCAAGGAATGGGCAAATACCAGGTCCACTAAGGCCGTAAGCACCACGGAAAAAATAAAATACGGGCGGCAGCCATGCCTGTATTACAGGCACGGCTACCGCCAGCATCGTAATGAGGCACCAATGTGCAATTTATTGTGCATTATTGAAAAAACAGTACAGCATAAGGCAATAGGACAACATTTACAGTTAACAATACATTCTAAAATCAACATAAAAAAGTTTCAAATATACAAAAGTTCGAAAAAATCAATTAGCTACTTTCCAGAACGAAAGAGTTTAGCCTCATTATAGCTACCATGCCAGGAGTGCCCTTGTCTGTATCAATCCCATTGCTTCCGGCGTATGTCAATTACTGTGAGATTGCAAATATTACATAATGGAACCAAAATCGACATTACAAGGATCATTGTATTACCTGCTATCATGAACTGAGGCTTCTAAAAGTGGAGGTGGAAGGGAATAAAATAAAAAAGTGTGCAGTTGCCTTAAGGGCCTGCGCCCCAAAGAGAGAGCTGGCAATATCCCTATTTTCCCAGTTGCCATAGTTACTGACATCTGCAGTTGGTCCTTCCATAATCTGGTGTAGATGTCTCTGAGGGGACATCATAGCCAAGTAGTCCTCACATCCAAGGGTATGGTTTGAACAAGTACCATTTTCAACAGTTTGAACCCTTACCCAATTTGAACACCGATACATCCAACTCAACACTCGACACAGAATCCAACTTCAAAACCATCACTCTCTATATCCTACCTGCTGACGCAAGGCTCCTTCCTGAGGATGTTGTACCTCTACTTGCATCCCTTTCACTTTCAGAAAGCACATTCCTCACTGTTGGCAAGTCCAACCCTGTTATGATATGATATTTATAACACGCTTAATACCCAGAGGGCAAACCTGTGCTCCTCTGTGTTAGTTTGCTTCCAAGGCGAGCGCGTTGTCCCTGAGCTATCCTCCCGAGGTCAATGACCCTTCCAAATCCAGCCCCAGAAAATTCACAGATATAATAGACTCCTTCAATTTCAGAATCCTTAGCACTCACTCACAAAAAAAGTCACTGGGCCTCATTCCGAGTGTGGCGGTAAGGGGTTAACGGCACCGGTAAGGATGCTGGTGCCGTTAACCCCCTTCTGCCGCATTCCGAGGTCCCTTAGCAGGTCCCGCTAAGGGAACAAGGAGCTAATAACGAGCCCGCTATTTCCCCATTCCCATTCCCATTCCCTATGGGGGCTGAAATGGGAATGGGGAATGGTTTTCGGAATGGGGATTTACCGGGTCCACAAAGGTTGGAATGTCCCAGTAAGTCCCCATTCCGACACCACAGACCCAGACACGGGTTTGGAGGCAGCCATAAACTCGTAATGACCCCCACTGTCTCAATTTAAGCATCAGTCTTTGCATTTAGTTGTCCAACCACACCATGCCACTCTCACCTGAACCAATAACTTTCTCCAAACATTTGATAGCACCCTTCACATGCATTGATGACCAAATGAACTCCATCATCACATTTCAATACAAAGGCAACTTTTCACACCTGAAGTCAAGAACTCTCTAAAATCTGGCCTCCTGGACTGACCCAAGGGATCTCCAGCGACCAACGTCCTAAGTACAGCACTTGTTAAAATGTCCAGGTCCGGCCTCATATCGCGCTTTTATCTGTGCTGTTGAGGAATTGAATTGAGGACTAGGACAGTGAGTAACAAAGCCTAGAATTAGATCTGAAGAGGCCGATGAGTGTGACAAAGAAGTGAACAGTGCCTAGGACTGTGACAAAGTCTAGTACTGTGACTAGGACATGGTGTAGGGATGTGGCAATGATGAGTATTAGGACTGTGAACATGGATATGACTGGGACTGTGCAGAAAATTAGTTTGTGGCACGGACTAGGATTAGGACCTAAAAAGACTGTCTCTGTGATGAAGTCTATGACTGTGATGAAGACTACGTTTTAAATAGGATGAGGATGAGGACTGTGAAGAGGACTATGGCTGATAAAGACTAGTACTGACGATGACAAGGACCATAGCTAGGGCAGAAGAGTTCGATGAGCACTAGGACTTTGTTAGCGGGAGCGTGTAGCAGACTCGCATGTGAGGACTAGAACTCGGATGAGAACTATAACTTTGACAAAGACGAGAAAGGAAAGACAAGGAATAGGACTGAATAGGCCTATGAGTGTGACAAAGAAGTGAACTGTGCCTAGGAATGTGACAAAGTCTAGTACTGTGACTAGAACACGGTCTAGAGCTATGGCAATGATAAGTACAACAACTGTGAAAATGGCTATGAAAATGGCTATGACTGGGACTCTGAATACAACTAGTTTGTGAAAAGGACTGGGATTAGAACTGCAACAAAGACTAGAATGAGAACTAGGACTGTGACAAATACTAGAACTAGGACCTAAGAAGACTGTCACTGTGATGAAGTCTAGGACTGTGATGAGGACCACAATTTAAATAGGATGAGGATGAGGACTGTGAAGAGGACTATGGCTGATAAAGACTATTACTGACAATGACAAGGACCATAACTAGGGCTAAGACTTTGATAGCAATAGCACTAGGACTGTGTTAGCCCTAGTTCTAGCCAGGAGTGTGTAGCAGACTTGGATGTGAGGACTGGAACTGGGATGAGAACTAGGACTTTGACAAGGACTAGAAACAAAATGCAAGTAATAGGACTTTAATTAGAATTAATACTTTATTTATGCATTTGTTTATTTATTATTTATTTATTGGTCACTTGTTAGGCGTTTATACAATTAGCAGCAACTGATTCAAAGCACCCAGAGGGCATCAGGGTGGGGACGGGGAAGTCAGACAATGAATTACAACAAAGATAAATAATTGAACAAACAGTAAATAAATAATGAGAAGAACAGGAAGGGGTGACACGCCTACTATGCCTTATGAGTGTTAAGAGGGCAGGGGCATAAGAGATAGGTGATGTGGTGCTAATGGAGAAGTGCTCGAGGTGAAGTGTTATAGAGTAGAACGCAAGTGCAACATCCCATGAGGGGGGGATGGGTGAGCATAAGTAAGTGCAGTAAAATAGACAGCGGCAGGGATGAGAGATGTGGGGGGTCAGAGCCCCAAGGGTACATAAGGGCCGTGCACATCAGACACGCTACTGTATACTTAGCAAGGAAGAGAGGAGGAGAAAGAAGAGGTAAAGAGAAAGGCTTTTTCAGAACTTGAGGAGGTCCTGCTCAAGACGCAGAGGGTGTGGGATGATATTCCACAGGAGGGAGCCAGCCGGGCAAAGTGATCGACAACCAGTTCTTCGTTTAGCAAACTACTTAACACGCAGGGAGTTGGAGCCAGAGAAATGCAGGAGTCTAGAAGGGGAGTATCTGGTCAGGAAGCCTTGAAGATAGAGTGGTACCCAGCCCCAGATAGCCTTGTGGATGGTACAGAGGGATTTGAATTTAATCCGTGCTGAGACCGGGAGCCTGTGAAGGTTTTGTAGGGTAGGAGAGATGGGGTCCCTGGGTTTAAGGCCAAGGATAGGACTTGCTGCCCTATTCTGGGTTAGCTAGGGGTTGCAGGGTGGAGGAAGGAAGATTAAGGAAGAGGCTATTGCAATAGTCTATCCCGGAGACAAGCAGAGCACGGGTAACATTGAGTTTCTGGGGGAAGGTGAGGAAGGGTAGAGTTACTTTGAGACGGAAGAGCTGAAAGTGGGACGTCTTGACAATGTCTTGAATATGAGGGATGAAGGAAAGGGGTGAATCGAAGATGACGCCAAGATTCCTGGCTTCCAAGGCGGGGCAGAGCGGGAGGCCAGGGAGGAAGGCCACAGTCAACGGAAGAAATAGGGTGCAGGGGACCCGATAGGGAGAATATCTGTTTTACTGGCATTGAGGCAGAGATCATTGTCAGTGCACCAGGCCTGGATGGCAGAGAGTCAGTCAGGGGTGAAGGAAGGTGCAAGGGCGCCATTAGGAAGTTTGAAGAAAAGTTGTGTGTCATCAGCGTAGCACTGAAAGTTGGGAGAGAAGGAGGAAATTAGTCGTGCCAGCAGAGAAAGGTATAGGTTAAAGAGCCAAGGCAAAAGAATGGAGCCCTGGGGGATGCAACAGGTAGCGGCGGAAGAAGGGGAGGTGAAAGGGCAAAGAATGGTTTTGGAGGAATGGTCAGTTAGGAAAGAGGTAAGCCAATCCAGTGCCCACTCCGAAATACCAAGGGTATGATGGAGACTTTTTATGAGGTTGGAATAGATTACTGTGTCAAATGCAGAAGGGAGATCAAGGAGGATGAGGACAGCAGGGGACTTGGAGTAAAGGGATGCAAGCAGTTCTTCTTGGGTGTTCAGAAGAGCAGTTTCTGTGCCTCTGGATGCTCAGAATCCAGACTGGTGCTCGTGTAGACCTCCAACAAGTTCGGTATGAAAGTTGAGTTGGGGGAGGGCCAACTTCTCAAGCAGTTTCCCCAGAAAGGGGTGATGGAAATGGGACAGTATTTGGTTGGGCAGGAAGGGTCTGCAGAGGGTTTCTTAAGGAGGGAGCACACAAGGGAGTGCTTGAGGGAGGAGTGGTTGCAGAGATCAGCAAGAGCAGGGGCGAGAGAGGAGATGTTGTCCTTGATGGTTCTGGAAGAGCATGGGGCAACCTGTTTGGAATAGACCTTCATGGAGTTGACAGCTCTTGTGACTTCTTCACGTGGGCAGGAGCAAAGGAGGAGAAGGAGGAAGGGGGGAGTGGTTGGGATAGAGGGGGAGGGTTGGGTTGGAAGAGTGGGTGACAAGGCTGTTCAGTATGTCCTGGGTTTTGGAAATGAAGTGAGAGGTGAGTGTATTGCAAAGGGCGTGGGAAGGAGTAAGGGCTGAAGATACCGCGGACGGGTTGACAAGATACCTGCACATTTTTAAGAGTTCAGCTGTGTTGTTAGACACATTGGACACTTGTGCCTGAATGTGGGCTCTTTTTCTGGCACAGATGAAGAATCTGTAGTGTCTCCTGGACCAGGCGGCCGGGCAGTTTGTCAGAGTGTGAGCCTGAAGTGTGCCACTTCCATTCAGCAGCCCTGCACTTATGCTTTTGGTCTGTATATTCGCAGTAGCGTTTCAGGTGTTACGCTTGGAGGCAGGTTTCAGGCGGATCCTCATGACTGGGGCCAGGGTGTCAAGGGTGTTGGTAATGGACAAAAAGAGGTTGGTGAGAATAGAGTGGTCAAACCAGGAGAGAGGGGTAACCAGGGGAGTACGAAGAGTGAGGTTGGAATGGATAATGGCGTATAATGTGTGTCCAGCAGAATGGGGAGGGCCAGAGGGAAGAATGGAGAGGGATAGGGGGGAGCAAAGGTCAGTGAAGAGGGTGGTTCCTGTGCAAGGAGTGTCTAGGTGGAAGCTGAAGTCACCTAGTAGTAGCAGGTTGGAGGGGTTACAGAATAGGGAGGAACAGAAATCTGTCCACTCAGAAAGGAAGAAGTGTCTGGGGGCCGGTAAATGGTAGCAATGGTCAAGGTGGTGGAAGGAGAGATGACACATTTGCATACTAGTCTCTTGTAATGAAGTGAAGGATCTGACCATTGGGAGCTCTGGAGTGGCCCAGCATCACAGCAAGCAGAGGACAATAGGATGATGTCACCAGGGAGTGAATGAGACTGATTGACAGTGATTCGGAGCCAATAGGTTGAGGGGAAGGAAGTAAGGTGTCTTTCTCTAATTCTGGCGCTGATGTTGTTTGTTTTGAACAGGGACCGAATGGAGAGGAAGAGGAACCGTTATATGAATGGGCGTACTGAAAGGCCCTAAGTAAATCCCGTTGAAAAGGAGTTGATCTGGCACCTGTTGTGCCGATATTGATGTGGAGGAAGCCCGTTGGCCGAAATCCACAAGTTGAGAAGACGTGGGTTGTGTCCTGTTATAAGAAGAGTGAGCGAGTGAGCAGCTCGCCTCGGCCCCCTCTGTTGTGTGGGAGGAGTTCGGAGGAGAAATCCCGATGACGAGCGGTTGGCCGGGGAAACCCCGAGAAGACGCGATGCTACGCGTAAGAAAACAGCTGATGTGCTGCTGATCGAGAGAGTGAATGACAGAGGAGCCGGAGAGTCGTCCCACGACGTTGCAGCGGCTGATCGAGGGGAGAGGTGTAATCCGGAAGGGAGTTACCGCAGCTGCCGAGGAACTCGTACGAAGGAAAGTGCAGCGGAATGACAGACGGTGAGCCGCTCAGCGTATGGGGAGAGGCCCTGTAACGAAATTCCTGAGTCTATCTGCCCCCGAACACAGTGGCCAAAAGGGGGAACTGCAGCCATACTAAAGTATAGACTGGGGAACCGCTGGGGAACTAGGATCCCGTGTGAGACGTCCTGCATACCCTGAAATACTGTAAGGGAAAACATCTCCCTCCCCATCTCTGCAAAGACACTCAATATTAAGAAGGGGGAAAATTAACAGAGATAAGTGGGGAATGAGCAAAGAACATATCTGAGGGCAGAGACTGTTGGGATCGTATGTTAGCACAAAGTGGAGAAAGTTCGGGAGAAGAGGATAGATCGTCTTCCTAAAAGAAAATCCTTAAGCTAGAGTATCTAAGAAAACTCTTCAACAGGATAACTCGCCACCTACCACAGATTCCTACGCAGAGTCCTTACTTCTGATGAGACTTCTTTTGTTTATTTCACTTCATGTTAGGAGTTGTCTGAATAAAAGAAATCTGTTGAATTAACCAAACGTCCTCAAGAGTGTTTATCCCTCCCGCTAAATTGTGACATCTCTCAAAGGATGAATAGGGCTGAGTGGGTAGGATGGAGGACGGAATCCACTCTGGGAAGATTAAGGCAACTCCTCCGCCAGCATGGTGGGGTCGCTGCTTTGAGGTGATCTTAAAGCCGTCGGGTAGGAGTGAGTCAAAGGAAGTAACTTAGCTGGCATTGAACCAGGTTTCAGCGAGCGCAAGTATGTTCAGGTCAGTATATTCAAAGAGAAGGCAGATGTCAGCAGAGTGTTTGATGGTGAGTTTGAGTTGAGGGTCGCAAGGTTGAGACGATCGCTGCCTTTGAAGTTTTTTTGAGGCGGAGTGTAGGGGCGTGGGGCTTCAGTCTGAAGTGGTGGAGTTCAGGGGATAGCAGGGGGAGGCAGGGGAAGGAAGAAAATTGATGAGAGATGGCAGGATCCGGTCAAAGAGAAGGCATTGGCCTGATGGCCTTGAACCAGGACTGTGTCTATGAGGTAAACATTGATGCAGCAGCAGGATGAGAAGCCCACAAGGAGAACTTCCCACTTTGTGCCACCATTAATGGATGTGGAGGAGTAAGGTGGGAGAGTGGCAGTGAGGTGAGAGGTCCATAGGTCAGGAGATGGGATAAAGAAGAGGATGTCGGTGAAGATTTCTCTTGAGGATGCACTGACAATTGGGAGTCCAGGGTTTGCAGCAAGGATGTCTTTTTATGCTTTTTCCATCCAGATTTTGGGGGGGAGACGGTGTGTGTGCTGCAATGCACAGTTCTGAGCTAGATACACAGTTGGCCAAGTGGGTGATAAGAGTCCAAGCAAAACAATGATGGATGGATGAAGGCACCCCCAAATTCAATGTTTACACTACCAGACACATACAATGCTAGATGAAGGCACACCCAAATACAATTGTTTTACACTAACAGATTAATACAATGCTGGATGAAGTCACCCCTAAATTCATTTTTTACACTAACAGACAAATACAATGCTGGATGAAGGCACCCCTTAATTCGATTTTTACACTAACAGAACAATACAATGCTGGACGACACTGGATTTGCAGCACAGCAATACAGACTTGGGGTCAGAGGAAATGTAACTCAGGAAGTGAGAGCAGAGTGAAGTTTCACCATAGTACAGGGGAAAGCTGCAATCTGAGTGATTGGAGAGGCAGAGGGAGTGGGTCAAGTAGAGATGAAGCAGCAACCAAGCAGCAGTCAGTACTCAGGTGATGGGAAGAGGTGGAATGTCACAGTCCAGGGCTGCATGGATGGAGTATCCAACATGATAGAGCATATTAGGCTGTGGATGTAAGAGAGTGGGATGCAGAATCCCGGCCAGGCAGTGACAGGAACACACAGGGTGTTAGACGTGGGCCTTTGAGAAAGGGCTGGCTCCCGCCTTGTCTCTACACCAATCAGAAGAGTCAAACCCTCTTTCACATCTTCAAGTCTACAATAAAAACATTGGAAGTCTGACTCTCCAGAAAGTGCAAGAGCTGTTCAAAAAGAAACATAACTGAAACAGTTATACCTGTAAGTGGAATATAAACTCTGCAAAACCTGTTTTAGGAGGTGAACCAGCTGTACAGTGTCTGACATTGGTATAGAATTGATATATAAATAATGTGTTGTTCAAAGGCTGAATTCCTTCTGATTATAGTTTACTGACTTCATACTATGCTTACCTTTTCTGATTCGTATTTTGACTAGTCACGAAGATCTTGCACTGTGAGGTAATTCACTTCTCCTGTTCTACGTTAGTGGTTCTCTTACTGCTGCGGCTCTGCAGGATCAGTGAAGCATATGCTGTGTATGTTCTTTGTGACAGTAATCTGGACTGCTGGGGCCTATGATGTACCAGTTACATGTGAGTGTAGCTGCACTACTGTGGTGAGTGCCTTAATTTACTTCTTCAGTGTGGACGTGCTAGCACTGCTCCATCCCATGCAGTTCTTTCTCCATGCAAGTGGAACTTATACTGTTGTGACCCACGATTGATCTGTTCCAAGTGTGGTTATCTCGGATTGTTGAGACTCACAATGCCCCGGTTCTATGTGAGGAAAGCATGATCGACTGAGATCCATGGTATACCTTTTCTATATTAGTACTGGAGTGTGCACCACTGAAGGCTATGTTACACTGTTTTACATGACAGTGAGATTTTACTGTGGAGGCACATTCCTGATCTGTTCTCTGTGTTGGAATCGTCTACTCTCGCTTAACACTTTGCACTGATTCCTCCTGTTCTACTTGATTAAAGCTAGCATTGGGGTTGCCCTGATTCGTCTTTTCTGATTCTGTGGGGGAAGTCTGCACGGTTCCTACTCAAGCTGACCTACTCTGTGTGAGAGAAGCATTAAAAAGCGTATAGTGCTGGTATGCCCTTTCCTTACATGCAAGAGACAAACTCAGAGTTAGTGCTCATTTGTTCCATTTGTGAGAGGGATTGTGTGCCACTGCACCATGTGCTTTAGCTGTTAATTTTAAGAACCTGAATTTTATGTCACGAAAACAGCCACATGATAATGATTTCTTTACAGTTTTAGCTCTTTGCACACATCGGCTGGATGTCACATATGTTTTGCTCTCTTGCAAAGGAGAACACTCATTTTTACTCTCTTGAAATCGCATTTACTCTCAAAGTTTAAAAATACGGTGTAAAATATTTCACCTCAAAATCAAATCTTGAGCACTTACTAAGATTGAGACAAACTAGGACTGTGATGAGGACTTTCACTATGATAATGTCTAGAACAGTGACAAAGGCCAGAACTGCTATAAGCACCACTACTAGGACTGTTGAAAGCACTTTGAGTAGCCCTGTCACCAAGGTTAGGACAGCATCAAATGAGGATTAGGAACATGACAAGAGCTTGAACTAGAACTGATGAGAACTAGAAGTATAACAAGGAAGTGGACTGTGCCTCGGAATGTGATGAGGTCTAGGACTGTGACTGGGATGTATTGTGACAATAACTAAAGCAAGTGCTAGAACTGTGATGAGTACTAGAACTAGGATTTATGGGAACTAGAATTGTGATGAGGTTGAGGACTGTGCTCAGCAATGTGACAAGAACAACGACTTGACATGGGTAAGGACTAGGAGCATGATAAGCCCTAGGACTAATGAATACTGAGGCTGATGAGGACAAGAACCAAGACTAGGGGCCTCATTACGGCCATGGCGCACCCGTAAAGAAGGGTGCCGGTACGGGCGTAAAATAAGGACGTAACTGGGGATGTACTGCTGGGAGTACACGGAACGCCCACACGCAGGCGAACCACACATATTCATGGAATCGAATAGGGGAAACCCGCGAATGGCCAAAGACACGCAGAGGCCTAAACACATCTGCCACACGAAGGCAGGCGGTAGCGTCCCTGTGCATTACAAAAGTGTGCTTAAACAACAAACACGTATATACAGCTACGATGAATGTCCCATTCTGTGGCCCCCTAGGAGAAATGACGTGTCACGCAACGCTCAGGCATCCCAAAAAAGCAAAAAAAAGAGATAAGCAACCCCTGTAGCCCACGTGCGTGTAAAGAAACACACGCAGTACGCTGTGGCAGCCAGGAACACAAAAAACACATATGTGATCAACACGCAGGGTTGTATGCCTGGAAAGAAAGGGGTACGCGACTAACAGGGACACCCGCATTATTAAAAATAGCGTGAGTGACTCACCGTCTGCCTTGCATGTAGAAGAAGAACGCGTAGCCAACACCCATGCCAAAAGAAGAAGTACGCACTGTAGCCGCTGTGAAGTAATCACGTGTGAACCCCAATGCCTGGAAAACACACAAACTGCTTTCCACGAAAAGCACGTACAGAGCGATGGAAACCCACGTGGGACCCTCAACCCGTGCCAGGGAAAGACCCGCGCGCACGTTACATCACATACGCGCTTACGCGCTAAGGGACTTTCCTCGAATTACATGCTGATGTGCTCTTTTTTCATGTGACAAATCACTCTGCCTCAAGCTGGCCACGCGACAACACACGGAAGACCACGCTCCTGCCCAGAATGCCATTATACTGCACCCCCAGAGCCCGAGCAGACTCCCAACTGCCATCTGCTGCTGCCTGCCTGCTGGCCACATGCCCTGCCTTTGGTGCCTGCACGTCAGCCATCTGCAGAGGTCCAGTTGCTGTGACCACCCCTGCTGGAACAGAAGAATCCCGACCATAGCCCAGCCCCAGGACCCAGTTGCCCACCCACACCTACCTCGGGGGTTGCCATGTCAGGGGAAACACCATCAGACACCACTGGCAACCCCCAGCCAGAGAGTCAGAGGGCTACCAGCTTCAGTGCCGCAGAAGTTGGTATCCTGATGGAGCAAGTCCTGGGGCATAATGATGCCCTCTTCGGAAGACCACGCGCCAACAATGATGGACGGAAGAGGATCTGGAAAGAATGTGTTGCTGCCATTAACGTGGAGGGGTGGCAGCCCGTGACATACGACACGTCCGGAAGCGCTGGGAGGACTTCAGGTCTAGGACCCTCAGTAAGACCCGGCGCCTCTTGGAGGCAGCGGATGCAGAGGGGTGCCTGGTCCGCCTTACCGACGACCAGATGAGGGTCCTAGAAAATATAGGCCCAGCGCTTCACCACCAGGTCCTTGAGAGGCATACACGTCCGGAGTCGAGCGGTAAGTGTCCATGTGTACTGATTGGATGCAGTGCATGTTGAGGTGTCCCAGGTGTGTGCAGCTTGGACATATGTCTTGAAAGGCCCATGTATGGATGTGTATGTGCAGGGACATGAGCCTTCCACATGTGAGTCCAGTCATCTGTGAGGCACATCAATGGTGTATGTGTTCAAATGCATGTGGGGATGCACACATGTTTGCATTTCCGTGTATGTACTATGGCATGGTTGGGGTGTGACACGTGGATGCTAGTTCCAACTTCATTTACGTGCCCGGCATACATGTGCGTGTGTGTGATTGACATGTGTGCAAATGTGATACGCCATGGATGCATGTGACACAGACATGTAGGAACCCCATTGGCAGATGTGACATAGTTGCCGATGATTGCACTGTGATAGGTGGTGGAGATGTACAGATGCATGTATGTCTGGTGGCGTGTGTGCATGTGTTCGGCACTCCCCATGTTGCATGTGATGTCAGGCTAACCTTCGGATGCTCATGTTGTTGTATGTGTATGGATGATTCTGCCTGCTGCAACATTCCTGTTAATTTGCGCATGTGTGTGGGTTCAATTGATATGTGTGTTGGGGAGTGTGATGCCAACTGTGAAGTTTGAGACTGACACTCATGTGCAACTGTCATGTGTGTTTCAGACCATTGTACAGTGCCCTGATGCCTGTGTTCTGTCTCTCCCTGTCTGCAGCATCAACTGATGAAGAGGGCGGAGACGGTGCTGTGGAGCACATTGGCAGGGATCCCACCGCCAACAGGAGACGCAAGGCCCAGCTCCCCTCCCAGGTTGTCATCTCTTTGGGGAATCAGGAGTCTGGAGCTGCGTCCACAGCCGCAGCTGCGGAGGTAAGGTCCAAGAGGCAGAGGTTGGAGGTGGACTCCTCGGCAGCAGAAGGGGCAGCTGAGACACCACAGGGTCCGATGGAGGAAGATGGCAAGGAGTCATCCAGGTTGGTGGGGGGTTTGGTTGAGGAGGAGGCCGTGGAAGGCCCACAGACGGGGCCTGGAGGGGGGGATTCGACTGGTGCTAGTGGTGCAGTCCAGGGGCATGGACAGGAGGCAGCACAGGCTGCCGCGGAGGTGCCTGTGTGTAATCCTGTCCCCGATCCTGTGACTGCATCATCCGACACCAGCATGGATGACTCCGTCCAGACCCGTTTTCAGGGAGGGGATGCGCACACAACAACTGGCCTTCCTCTCTTTGCGGACGTGGCAATCCAGGACCGTGTTGAGCCTGTCCTAGCTGGGGTGGCGTTGCATCAATGTGGTATTCGGGATGAGGTGCAGGGTTCTCGTGAGGACAATGCACGTAATTTCGAATACCTCATTGACCTCATTGACCGCATCGACCTACTAGGACAGGTCAGCAAGGCTGGGTTCCTCCATGTGCTGGAACTTCTGACGACCCCCTCCTCCTCCTGTAATGTTTTTTTATTTTTTTTTAATGTACTTTATATTGACAATGACAATGGACCACTATTCTAGTTTCCTGTTGTGGATTTTTGTTTTACATTTGAATTCTTTCATTTCATTTTTTCCATTCATTATTTCTTTATTTGCACATTTGATTTTTCATTTTATTGTTTCATTATGTTTTTCAGTACATTTCATATTTCTTCATTATTGGTGTGGTGTACTCTCATTGGTTTTGTGCATGTCTCTTTGAGCATTGCCTCAGTCATGTGTTGCCACTGAGTGGCTCTGTTGTACACTCATGCATGGCCAAGCTGGTTCTTTTGAGACTTTCATGGCATGGCTAATTTGAGAGTGTGTGCAGTGGATGGTTGCATGCTTGTACTGGGTGGCAGAGGAGCTTTGGATTGGCATTAGGGCTATGGGTCTGTTTTGTTATGACATGTTGTTTGGTGGCCCATGTGTCGGGGCCTACTGGCAGGTGCCCGTCAATGGTGGGTGGGTGTAGGGGTGGGGAACATGAATCGGGCCTGCTGGTAGGTGCCTGTCACTGGTTGGTGGGTGGGCAGGGGACACGAGTCGTGGCCTGCTGGCAGGTGCCCGTCAATGGGGGTAGGCTGGGGGACATGTGTCAGGGGTCCCAAGTGCATGGTGCCATGTGGCCTGCCTGTGGGGCATGCCCAGGTGTGATGGGCGGCCTGCGGGGCATGCCCAGGGGTGATGGGCTGCCTGCGGGGCATGCCCAGGGTGGATGGGCTGCCTGCGGGCTATGGACTGGGGTGATGGGTTGCCTGCGGGCATGCCCTGGGGTGTGGGGTGATCCCCTTTGGTGTTGGCTGCCTGCAGGGCATGGGGATGGGGGGGCACAACCAGGAGGGTACACACTGCCCAATCGCGTGTATAACTTCACACGCACCCCTTGGAATACACGTGCCCTGCTCGCGCCAGGCCTATCGCGTGTGAAACTCCACGCGCACCCCCGGAATACATGTACCCCACTCGCGCCAGGCCTATCGCGTGTGAAACTCCACGCGCACCCCCGGAATATGCGCAGGCAGCCCATCTACCCTTCCCATGCCCGGCAGGCAGCCCATCACCCCTGGGCATGCCCCGCAGGCAGCCCATCACCCCAGTCCATGCCCCGCAGGCAGCCCATCCACCATCCCCATTCCCCGCAGGCAGCCCATCACCCAGGGCATGCTCTGCAGGCAGCCCATCACCACTGGGCATGCCCCGCAGGCAGTCCATCACCCCAGTCCATGCCCCACAGGCAGCCTATCCACCCTGGGCATGCTCCGCAGGCAGCCCACTCCACAGGGGGGACTTTTTCCACATGTTTTCGCTGGTGCGAGCGGGGTATGTGTATTCCAAGGGGTGTGTGTGAAGTATTACGCACGATAGGCCTGGTGCGAGCAGGGTACATGTATTCCGGGGCTGCGCGCAGAGAGTTACACGAGATAGGCCAGGCGCGAGTGGGGTATGTGTTTTCCAAGTGGTGCCTGGGAAGTTTTACACGGGATAGGCCTGGTGCGAGCTGGGTACGTGTATTCTGGGGGTGCGTGTGGAGTTTCACACATGATAGGCCTGGCGCCATCGTGGTATGTGTTTTCCGAGGGGTGTGTTTGAAGTTTTACACGCATTTTCGCTGGCGCGAGCGGGGTACGTATATTCCGAGGGGTGCGCAGGGAGTTTTACACGTGTTTTTGCTGGCGCGAGCGGGGTACGTGTATTCCAAGAGGTGCGTGAGGAGTTTTACATGCGTTTTCGTGGTGGGGGGCTGTATGCTGGTCCACTGGCCTTTGTGCCAGGATTGTGATGGGTACTACAACTAGGTCTGGGGCACTTATTAGAATGAAAATTAGCTTGAGGACTAAGACTGTGACAATTACTAAAACTAGAAGTGTGATGAGGACTTGCACAATGACTGTGAGAAGGACTATGAATGTGATGAGGATTAGGACTAAGAGTGTGAGGTGGACTAAGACTGTGACATGGAATAGGACTTGGACTGACTCAAGAACCATTACTGGGATTAGGATTTAGGACTTTGACTGGGAAGTTAATTATGACTATGTCCTGAACTGAGATGAGGGCTAGGACTGTGATGAGGAAGAGGACTAGGACTCTGACAAGAACTAGGACCATGATGAGGACTGAGACAAGAACTAAGACTGTGATGAGGACTAGAACTGTGACCAGGGCTAGAACTGTGATAATGACTTTGACTAGGACTGTTAAAAGGACTAGGATCAGCCCTGTGACAAGTATTCAAACAAGGACTGGGACTGCTACAAGACCTAGAACTAGGAAGTACGAGGTCTAGGCATATGACAAGGATTTGGACAGTGTTTAGGAATGACATTAGGTTTAGGACTGTGGATGCAGATTATGGACTATGACTCAGTCTATTAAGAGGACCTGGCATGTTACAAGGACTGCAACTAGGACTGTGATGATAAGTAGAGCAAGAACACAAATCTGTGATGAGTACTAGAACCAGAACATATGAGGACAAGGACTGTGATGCAGTTGAATACTGTGCCCAGGACTGTGACAAGAACCAAGACTTGACTGGGATGAGGACTAGGACTCTAAGGAGAACTAGGATTAATACAGACTAAGACTGATCAGGACAAGGACCATGACTAGGACTATCACTTTGACAGGGATTAGCAGTAATACTGTGATAAGGACCAGGAATGTGACAATGACTAGGAATGTGAGGACAAAGACAAGGACTAGAACCATATATAGGGCTAGGACTGTTTGAGAACTTTGAAGATGATTAGGGCTATAATGAGGTCTAGGAATGTGATTAAGACCAGGCCTGTGACTAGTACAATAACTGTGATGTGGGCTAGAACTGTGATGAGGATAAGGTCTAGGGCAGTGATAAGACAAGGATTTGGTGTGTGAGGATAATAGAATTTTGATGAGGATTAGAATGAGGATAGGGATATGATGATGACTAAAACTAGGTGCATATAGAAAATTTGTTTCCATAGGAAATGTTAAAAAATATGCTTTTCATATTTATCAGTTATACCACACATATACAAATTCACATATATAGACAACCAGAATGCAAGGTCATACATAATGGAAACATAAAACTGACAAGACATCGATGCAAGTATACAGTTAGAGATACATGGAATTATGAAAAAAGTGCACACATTCATCAGTATGATTTCAAAAACATGTATAGAACTGATGAGGAGTAGGAGTGTGACACGGATGAGGGCTGTGCATAGAATTGCGGTGTTCTATATGGCTGTGAATAGGAATATATCTGTGGCAAAGACTATGGGC